>NC_080186.1:202580855-202894605 GCF_030028045.1 Hippopotamus amphibius kiboko | reverse complement strand
GGTTGGTTCTATGTGTCTAACGTAGAAGAGAAAATTTTAATGTAGTCCATAATATGTCCAGTCTATAAAACTTCTCCCAGTTTTAGAGAAGTCCAGGCTATTTCTGCTTTCATTGTACAATGGTTCTCCTGAACCACAGTGAGAACAAGTGAATTTTTCAATTAGTGAACTTCTACTTTCATCAAGTATATACAACTTAGATATATATTTCTTTGCGCAGTAAGTGGGTTTTTCAGATGGTTTTAAGTTGTCCATACAACTTAAATATAGACCAAGCATGGGAAGAATATTTACAAAATTATTTTTTAACAAATAAGTGTTCCATTTTTGTATAGACAGAACCCTGGTAACTATGCCTTCACATTGTTGGTTATAGTTACATAGCTATCAACCACTCTGTCAGTGCCATGATGTTGCATCTCCATAGCTGTGCCATCTATTTTCATGACTTTCTCTCTATTTACATTACATATTATTTACCTGAAAATGTTTGAAAGCACACTGTCTTTGTTGCAGAAACCTAACCTTAGGGGAAAAAAAAGAGGATATAAATTTTACCTCATTCTGGTTGAACTAATTTTATAGATAACACTAGTAATGCTTTCCCTGTGTTTCACATGGCAACCAGGTTTTCTAAGGTTAAAGAGAAAAATGTTTACCATCACACCGTCAAAGTCATCAACCAAAAGGCTTTATCGAGCCCCACAGGATGCTCTATATGGAACTACTTAAATAGTATTAATATATTGCCTTGAGGTATCTACGTGATATCACAGAGTTTCAATTATCTTCTGGTATTTTATGATGTTCATTCTGTGTCTTTTTTTTTTTTTTTAAGAATAGTCAATGGTAAATATATTTAAGCTGGTAAATACTATTTACCTACACTCTTCTAAGAATTATTAAAATTTAAAAAATTCTGTACAAACCTTTTAATTTTAATGGCATAATTAAGTGAAAAAATTGTTGAAACTTTAAGGTTGGTTAATTATTTTAAAAATTGGCTGACAGAGCCACCATAGAGTATTTATAAACTTATGCATCATAGGGTAAAAATACTCTCAGATAAAAACGTCCCCATGGTGCTCATATTTGAAAGTACATGAATTAAATATGCCTCCCTCATCTCTGGTGGTACATGGAATTTTTATGTCTTAACTAGGCTTTTGTATTTATTTTATGTAAAAATACTAGTATGCCACTAAAATTTTTATTTTTCTGTAAATGTCATAGCATAAGATATAAAAAACACAGCATTGCCTTCACTTAAAATGCTCCTGTGTAACTTAACCCACAATTGCCTCTAAATCCTATTGAGTATAGCATCCCTACCTTCCTTTTCTTACGGACTGCAAGAATATTTACTTTATCTACATGCCATCCTTCTCCTCTGAATTCAGCTGCTTTTTTATTTTTCTTATCCTCATTTTTCTAATATACTGAATGTGGATATGGTATTTTTATAATTCAAAATTTTCTAAGCTTGAAGCTCATGTATCGAAAACTGTTGTCTAGTTAGATATGATTAATTAGATTTAAGTGAGCATTATTTAAGCTAATATAGCATGAACAATTAAAAGTCCAGGCTCTGGGGTTAGATTTCCTGGGATCTAACACTTCTGCTTGTATGCTGATGAGCAAGTCACTGGAGCTCTTACTGCCTCAGTTTTCTAATCTGCAGAGTGAGGATAATAACAGTGTCCATGTCATTGGGTGGTTGTGAGGACTTATGGGATAACCCACTCAGCAAGACCTTTAAACAATAAACGGCACAATGAAAGCAGGAGTTATAGTTAGACATCTGGGGGGTTTTGTTACTATAATTATTACTACTATATAATAGTAATTATTATTATTATATAATTTGGTTTAAATTAAAAGCCATCTCTTAAAAAAAACCCACCAGGCACAATGTAGAGCTAGACACTGAAGATATAAAGATGAAAAATATATGGTCACTTTTGAGGAAAAGTAAGAAACAATAGAGAATAATATGTGATAGATAAAAAAAGAGGATGGGGAAAATGCATAAGAAGTTTTGAAATTACTCCAGCTTAGTCTTATGATCAAGTCTAAGGGGACTAGATTTACGATTTCGGCAATAAACAGAATCTGAACTCTTATTTGAAACAAAATTTGAAAGTCATGATTTCTTCAATAGAAAATCTTTTTTCATTAAATCCCTATTAAAGAAACTAATTATTCTTCATAACACTGGTCACTACTTAACATTGTGTTATACAGCCATTTGTTTATTTGTTCATTTACAGCTTTTCTCAATAAACTCTAATTTCCATGAAGGCTGAGACTTCCCTTGTATTTGTCACTGTTCTGTCGGTGTCTTGCAGATTATGGACACATGGGGTTACATTATATGGTATTTCCCAAACTAATTTGATCTTGGACCTTTGTCACTGTGGCTCATTTTATGGAACTAGTACTCCTGGGAACATACTTTAGGAGACATTATGAGCTGAATGTCTTCAGTTTGGTTCTCCAGGTCCACTTTCCACCCATTTCCTCTCACAATTTGCCTCTGCATGCTGAGTGCATTGACAGCTCCCTTTCCTTCTGCTTCTGGTTGGATTCAGCCCATCAGAGGCAATAACAAAAGATCCAGAGGAAAGAGGAGAATGGATGGAGGGAGGCATTTATTCTCCAGGTCCCTCTTTTGTTTTTTTTAAATTTTTTATTTGTTTAAGAACTTTTGTTGAGATATAGTTACATATAATAAACTGCATATCAGGTCCCTCTTCTTAGGTCATTGTGGGTCCGCTGCATCTCTACTGAAGGCCACAGCTTCCATGAAGTGATTCTCTCCACAAAGATACCCGCTTTGTGTACAGGTAACCTCCCCCTTCCCTTGTCCCATCAGGCTATCTATGGTGTCTCCAATTCCTCCTTTTTCAAGCCTCAGGTTACTGCACTATCACTTGTTGGTTTTCCAAAAATCTGCCGGATGTCTTAAATAGTCCCTTTGACAAACTTTCCTCCATTGCTCAGTTTGGCTATACCACCCGTTTCTTGCCAAAGCCCAATTTCACGCTGAGCTGTAATCCTATTATATCCTTAGTCTTTCATGTGGATGGGTATTTAGGTAAGGTCTGTCTCAAGATTTCTTCTTTTGTCAGTCTGCTGGATAGAGGTTTTAGAGGTCCACAATTGGGCAACACGAAGTCAGGGTACCCCTGCGTGTGAAATGTTACCTATGTCACAAACAAGTATTTGACTTCTGTGAAGAGAGTTTATATATTTTTATAAATTATTAGAAACAAATAGGAGGATAGGCATGCTCCTATAATTACAGTTTGTGCTCTTTGGCAGTTTTCTCTGCATTAACAATTAATACGCATGAAATGGACATGGGGTGTTGATGGAATCCCTGTATTGCTGAATTATTTGGAGCTTTCCCCGCCCCTCACACCCCTAAATAAGACTGTAAGACTCATGTTGAAGGGGAAGAGAATTGTGTCCTGTGAAACTAGTCAATGGAACATCCTGATCACAGAGATTAGAGAATCTAAAATAAACTTCCTAATTTAGAACTATAGAAAGCTGTAGTTTCTTCTAAATTTGTCGTTTCCAGATACATAAGTTATCTAAGTAGGGACCTGAATTATAGAAAACATATACATTCTACCAAGCCCCAGGAGATGTATGGTTAGGAAATAAAGACACTGAGAATATTTCCTCCTCCTGTGAGCTTTCACAGAACAATGCATTTATCCCTCTCCTCGAGTGTTGTCACTGTCCTCCCAAGTGGGAAACTTTGCAAAGAGTATCCCATTTTGAGGTTATCCTTCTCAGGATGCAGGCATGGTAACATTTTTCAAGTTGTTAATGCAACATTCAGGAACCTGGTTGTGAGTAACAAAGTCTTTCTCACAAAGGTCCCTGCTAGGGACTTGGAGACTTCCTGAACATTGTTGCCTATATACAGAATTAAATTTCCAATCTTCAAGAGGAGTGTGACAATGGTAAAAATATGCTTTTCCTAGACCAAAGGATGTCGCTCTTATTTTTATTTAGGAGTATATCATACTAGAATTTTATTGTGTGCATAAATTAATTTCTTTCTGGAGATATCCATTTCATTTCACTTTGTGTGCTATAATATTCCTTAGACAAATATTTATTTCTTGTATGTTTTATTAGATGCTAGAGATACAAAGATGAATAAAACTAACATGATTCCTGCCTTTACAGAGGTTGATCTACATTTTCTAAAATTTAGTTATATATGGAAGATATGTACTGGAAAAAGTTGCACATTTTGACGTACTTTTACATATTTGACATAATTTATTGACATTATTTATTTATGTTCATCTTTGTCAGCTCATCTGTAATTTTCTTGATACCAGGGAGTCTGTATTATTCACTGTGAAGCCCCAAGTGTATATGATAAGGCCCTGGTCATAATAGCAGAACATATGTAGAATAAATGATTTCTTTAAAAGTAAAGATGAGGCACCATATTTCACATTCTATTTTGCCTCAAAATTAAGCATTAAATCTATTGCATATGTAATTGTACACAATTAAGTAGTTCAGGGGAGCAGATATCTTTAAAATTGAATTGGTAAAGTGGCTAATTTTTCCAGTCTGGTTATAAAAAATAATCACATTTTAACAAATTATTGGAGCCCTTAAAGCGGAGTTTCTTGCGATGTGATCTTTGTACACCTATATCATCATTCCTAAAAACACTAGTACACGAAATTTTGAGAACCTCTCAATTATAAGCCTGTCTCAATTATTTAATAATTAAATTGTAATAGTGGTAATAATTATCATAACAATAAAAAATTATAATTTTTTTGGTCTTCACAATGATAATTACCAGTGCTAAAAAGAAATGCTTAGGCTGTATAGCCAGAGAGATGACCAAATGCTACCGGGAAGCCATGTACCAAGGCTTTCTATGTCAATAATAAAGAGCTTCAGAACTGAGGGGGAAAAAAAGATGAGACCCAGTTCAAGCACACTTCAGACTGCCTTAAAAAGATGCATTCACCTTCAACTGGTGTGTGGGGGAGGCCAGGGGGTTGGCGGGGGAAGGGGAGAGGGATACAGCATCAGATTAAGAGTGATGGTTATAATAAAAAAGGAAAATATTTGTATAATGTTACACACCTGTGTTTCTAGAAATCTTTCTTCCACAATACATTTTTGATAAAATTTACAACAAAAGCAAAATATGCTCTTCTACTCTATTTCAACAGGCAAAAATCTTTTTAGAAAAGCACTTTGGAGCACAAGTATGACTGACTTTCAATAAATGAAGCCTTGGGGAGCATAGTCCCTTGTGCATAGTAGGTATCCAATAAATATATGTTTTAAGACTAAGTAAAATTTTGGACTGCACAGCAAAAGTGAAAGTATTCACTGACAACTCTCACTTCTTTAAGTCTAACGAAGATAAGTAATAGCAAATCCAAGACTGAAAACTGGGGTGGTATCATACATTGATGAAAAAACATTTAGTATTTCAAATACATTCACATGGATATTAAAGTATGACTGAGTGCAGTTACCATCCAAGATTTTTAAAAATAGTCTAACATTTCTACAAAGGGAAAGTAATATTATGCAGAAGTTCAGTGTAGGAAACTTGAAAGCAGAGCTGTTCTGGGTGAAGCAAAGAAATAGGCCTCTAGAGGCTTCCCCACCTCACCTTCCTCGGTTCCCTTAGGCAACTCTGCAGGGGCCAAGGACTCACCTGAACACAATTTTAAAACCCTTGGGAGAGAATATCAAGAATTACCATGACCTACAGAAAAATATATTTTATTTAGCATTCTTAATGTGCAGGCATGATATAAACAGCCCCAAATATTGACTCTGCCCCAAATAAATAAATGATGTTTGCTACTTCCTTAAATAACCTTAGTTACATTAAAACATCTGCCTTGGAAACTCACAGTAAGCACAACTTAGCCTTTTTAAATGTCCCCTTGTAAACCCACATGGTCCTGGAAGCAGTTTTCCATGGGAGGCCAGGCAAGCTGTGGGTTTCACAGCAGAGCCTCAAGATTTCTCCAAGTTCACATACTTGACTCAGTTACATGACAGTAGTTTAGGAACTCTCTTTGTGGGCGGCATTGCTTCACAGACCTGACAGGATGGATACGGAATGGCCCTTGCGCCTGATCCATAACAGTCATTGCCTGTTACACACATTTCAAGATTCATTCTTGCTATGAAGATAATCGAGGCAGCCGACAGTTACCCCGCAGCTGCATGGATTTATGATGGCACTGTCAAGAAAATGAGCCAAAATGACACAGTAGCTGGCTTTAGCTGCAAATAATGTGATAGGCTGTAGAGTGGTGGTGTAGCAGCTGCTGTCATTGCAGGTAATAGGCAATAAAGAAGCCTGATAGCAATACCTGTCATTTCTTAATGGCTGACTTCACTGAAGAGCTTTCGTGGCCTTTAACATGGAGATAATAGAAGATACAACAAATTTTACAGCTTTCACGTTGCATTCATAATTTATCTTGAGAGTACTACCCCAACAAGGACAACAGTTGTCAGCCTGAGAAAGTACAGAACTGCCTTTGAATTGTGAGAGATTGTCTATTATTATCAAGAACGGAATTCAAGCACAGAAAATGCCCTGGGTTCTTGGGCTATGATTTCTGTCCAAATGTGTTTAGTTTATTGTAAATCTACTCTGGTGAATATTTTGGATAGGATACCTCACAGAGTGATTTAATCCCTCTACCAGGAAAAAGCATGTACATTTTTTCCGTAATATGGAAGCTTTGTATTGAGTAGAGTTTGGTGTAGAATGAGCTATAAACCAATGAAAAATGGCCTGCCTGCTTTCTGAAACTACATTACATTAGTTGAGGGTAAAATGGCTAGTTTTAAAATATAGTGCATCTAATTTTCAAATGAAAATGGAAACATCCATTGGTTTTTTGCTGAATTTTAAATATCGAGGTTGATGGTAATAAGAGTTGCTAAAAGCAAGGTAAAAGTAGCCTGATGAACAGCATATTTGCCTCATTCTGCTTTTAAGGTTTTTACTTTTTGTCCTAAGGGGTATAGATGTTATTTATTTCTTTTCCAAAGAGTTAATAGCACTAGACTATAGGTAATATACATATATTCAAGTTGATTTTGATGAACTCTTTAAATTGTCTCTTCTATATTATATTCTATAACAGTATCCAGTGTCATTAAAAGTATTTTCACCCCTAAGTACTACCTCATACTCTTTCATATGATACATACAACTGACAGGGGCATTATTAGGCAAACATTTGTAATGGAGTACAAGAGTGATGTGTAATTTACAGAATTTACTATCGTATGATTTTGTATTCAAAGCAAATTTTAAAAACGACAAGAAAATGCATAACCTGAGAACTATGAATCTAGTAAGGGATATAAGACATGAGCACAAATTTTTAAATCTAAATCAGAATATGATGAATGTATAACAGACATGTTACAGAAGTACAACATAGGACACAATAGAAAGTCAAGATTATTTAATTACTTACAAAATGAAATATATGCACTGTGGGTAAACTTTTCCTGTTATTGGATAAAAACTTGGGTAAGTCCCATACAGTCTACTTTCATGTTTATGTAATAATTTGTTTTATGGTCAGCATGATTTTCAAATACAATATAGATCCATTTAAAAAATCAGAAATCCAGTCCTTTTATCAACTTTCATCAACTTGTTTTATCAACAAATTATCAACATGACTTAGCATTAAATCATTTCTATCTAAGCTATTGGCAATGGGATAGAACATGGTCCTTCTCTCATTCCATACCTATCATCAGCTGTTAAATGGGATTTCTGATCTTCCAGTGTCAGGCTCATAAGATAGGGAGGATTTAGGAAAAGGGTACATTCTTAGCAGGTGGCAGATTAAGCTAGCCCTTGCTGGGGCTTTCACTGATTCCCCAAAGATTTCTATTTGTATTTCTGATTACCTATGGCAAATACCTCTTGGTTCCAGATTTTACTTGTACCTCTTTTCATAGTCCCTAGGAATTGCTGCTGGGGTAATTCTGTCCCACTAGGCAATGCTATCATACAGAACCCTAGACGATCACAAACCAGCACTCTCCCCTCATGTATGACACACCTGCAATCATGGGAAACTCTCAAATATTCCGTGTTCTAGCAAACTCTGGGAGTTCAGGCTTATCCCAATGCAAAAGCAACTTTTTTGATCTCTTGCTTTGTCACCAAATCAGCATGTCATCAACTCAATCCCTAGCTTTCTCAAGGAAAAGGCAAGTCAGAATCCAATCCAGCATACCTCTCTACCACAGGGATCATAGATTAAATCTCAATGTGTCCTTGTTAAAGAGGGCAGATACCCCCGATCCTTGCCTACTTAGAGAGGTAGGACTCAAACCTCTTCAGCAGCTCTCTACAAAAATACACCATAACTTTTCTCCCAACCCTTTTAAATCCTTCTTGTGGATGTCAGAATCACCCTATTCTTGGTTCTCAAGGGGTGACAGTAAGTGGACAAGAATATATTTTAATTATCACAAAGACTTAGGGGTGTTACAGTTATTTAGTTCCCTACATATCAGAGAGGCTAAATGCCCTGAAACATACAGGATAAGCCTATTGCCGCCTAAAGAGGTTTCCACCAAAAGAGAAACGATAACTAGTTTAGTCATTTTCTTTGAAAAAGTCCATATTTTTATCTGGCATTACACTTGTTTGTTTCATATCTATTGCATCTCACCACATCAGTACAAATTTAAAACTTTACAACCAAATGTATATTTTTAAGAGAAGTAAAATCTGCTCTGGAGCTTAGGGGTGGTGGGAGAGAGAACATCCAGTTGGGGAAATTAAGAGAGGCTTCCTGGAGATGGATTTGCATTGAACAATGTTGACAGATACAGATATTTACAAGTAGTGGGAACAGGGCTATTTGTACTGAACTCAGTTTTTGTAACTTATACTTCAAAAACCTAGATAAAACATGCATTTACATAAATCTCTACAGCAAAGGTACTCTTGAGATTAATAGTTTATGAGTATAAAAAAGACGCATGCAAAGAGCTGTTTTATTGCTTAGATTTATACTGCTATGCTCATTAGGTAATCTCTATACGTACATAGTTGTCTTAAAACTATGATTCACTCTCATTTTTGATCTTCATGGGGTTAGAAAAACTATAGGGTCATTTTGAATGCATCATAGCATTCTATCTCCATAACTATAGGCTCTTTTAATGCTAGATGTATTTCTGAAAATGACTAAAAAATTCTTTTTTTTTAGTTCAGAATTTCCATTCAGTATTATTTACATTGGGCCTTTTATAGATGCTTTAATTGTATGCCTTGTACTCGTGTCATCTCATCTTTGTTTTCCTTGTACTTTATTTTCAACATACCAGTCCCCACCACTGCCAATAGAATAAAGGCACAACTTCTTAGCAGTTTTTACCAAATCCTATCTTTCTTCTATCTCCAGCTTCATCTCTAGTACCATCCCCTCATTCCCCAACACTTCTCTTCCAAATCTGATTATCTATTTGTAGTTTCCCACAAGAAATATACTCTTTATCTGCACTTAGTGCAACCATGATCACACCTTCCATTCCCTATTCCTCAGTCTTCAGGTTGATTACATGCCACTTTCTCTTAGATGCTTTCAGTAATTCCCTATCCCCCAGTCCTCATACTATATTGAGCATCCCTTTTATTTTAACAACTTCTAAAGTTTTATAGCTGGCTATTTATCACCTGTGTCCTCTCACTAGATTTTAAGTTCTTTAAAAGTAGGAAAATGTATTGTTCACTTTGTATTCTTGGCACTAGCAGAGTACCTAGCACAACGCTGAAGCTTAAGGAACAATGGAAGGATAAAATAATTTAAAGAAGCCACACAGAAGAAAAAAATAAACTTTTCTTATTTTATATAATAATATGTATTACATATTAACTTATGGTTTTATTTCAACATTTTGTTTTATGTCTTACGGTCTTAGGTCTATATCCCATTACTCCAATTCTCAGAAGACAAGGATGGTTTAGGATTTTAATTTTCTTTGTAAGTATTTATCACAGTTAAATAGTCTTTTAAATAGTATGGTAAATAATATTTTTAAATGTTAAATCAGGGCTATTATGAGGGAAGTTTAAATTTTCTATTTAAAAAAACCATTAAGCATCAAGTTGACTTGAAGATTCTGACTTCCTTAACTTTATGAAAGGCCTATAAATTTTGTCTTTAAGCTTTAGATTTTTTAAATTAAATAAATGTAGCATAGTCTCCAATATATATATATAAAATGTATATCATATTTATGTATATGTATGTAAATATGTATGTCTACACACACGTATACAGAGAAGAGAAGAAACTTTCTGTATATGAGCAGATAGAAAGGGGAAAAAAAAGAGACGGACTGACAAAACTAGAAGATGCTTATGTTCTCCAGTGAATCAGAAAGGCTTGCAACACCAGCAATATAGGAGCCTGAAGGAAACCCATCTGTGGGTTTCTGATGCAAAATAATAGAGAGGATTTATTTCCAAGGGGAAACTCAGAGACAGCAGTCTTAATCTCTCCATTTCACTTAAGGCTTTCCAACTGTGTTGCTCTTGAGGAATTTTATTTCCAAGACTGCATTTCCACAAACTTGAAAAAAATTCTAAGTTAATAGAGTCTTATTCAGCTTTTACTGAATATCCTTCCCCTTCCTTTTCCCTTCCCCATTACATTGCAAGCAATTAAATCTTAAAGTTAGGGAGTTTTTTCCAACTAGGGAACCTAATGAGAATGCATGTCCATGAGGATCTCAGGGGTAAATATATTGATAAGCTAATTACATAGTTAGATGATTACTACTATTAATCAATGAGAAATTCAAGAAAATGTGTACTTATTTCATCTACAAAAATACAGAATTTTAGTAACTGAATTAGATGTATATGGAAATGGTTATTTGATTTGAAGATATTGTAGCTAACACTAGGATTTCTTGTAGCCTCTGACTGCTCAGTTGATGTTTCTGTTGCTTTGATAAACTTGCTGAATACCACTGATCTATACTTGGACCATCGTTTCTAAGCATGTGATGTTGCCATTACATTGGGTCAAAGTTTTTTTTGGTGTTCCCCTGAAAACTTCCCTCTAGCCACTCAGTTATTCTCCTTCATCTTTAATAACTTTGTGTTTTGTCATTATTAAATGACCCATCAAGTTCTTGAATATTAGGTACTGGTTCTACAAGTATATGCTAAATGTAAGATGCTTAATTTTCTCCTTGTAGTCTGGAAGATGCATTGCTGCCTAGACCCCAAAATACCTCAGCTATTTTATTAAGTGCAAGTGGCTTATTTAATAGATTGTGTGTCTTGTCAGTACCTTTTCTCTGTGTTTTATATGCACAGTTATAGCACTTGAGAAACATTAAAAGAGCAGAGGAACATGCCATAGATTTATTATAGATCAGTTTTTTGCACTTCCCTGACCTCATGTATTAAGTTGCTCTCCTTATAGAATAATAAAGCCTAAACTAAACTCAGTTTCTGGATTCTGTTGTACCCAGTGTCATGCGGTGTAGCAAGTGAATATTTCTAATCTTCATAAGGTACTTCTGTCATTTTGATGGCAAGATTTATGTGATACATATTTAGTACATTTATTACTTACTTCAGCACAATCTAAGCAGTAATATACTGTACTCAAAAAAGACCGTTATCATTTGACTGCCATTTTGATGACAGTATTGAAATGTATTTACACTGTCCTTAATTTGCAAGGAATGCTTTACAAATAATAACAGACCTGTGAGATAGGCTTGAGATAAAAACAATCCTATGAGATAGGTTTCATTATTAACTCCACTTTATAGGTGTTGATACTGAGGCAGAGAGAGATTGAGTGACTTAACCAAGGTCACACTGCAGATAAGGGGAGAAGTCAAGATTAAACTACAGACTTGTCTGACTCCAGAGGTTATGTATCACATATATTTCCATAATAGGTGGTGTAACACTTATGCATTATCAATATTATAGTCTCTCCATTTTAAACCTTTAATATTGATTACGATGATTTGATTTACAATATGAATTTCAACCACAATGAAAGTAAGTTTCCGGAGAAATTAACTAGTACTCATGATATCACCTTATTAAATTAAAACTAGTCTTCTGAAACAATCCCATATTTTTTCACCTTGTATCATATTACCTTCTGGGACAGCTCTGGTCCCATTTGCATCTGGCACTCTCTAGTCCGTACGCTGTGAGGCCTTGATATTACAGTGCAAATGACACTCAAAATGTTTAAAAAACAACACAAATTATAGTCATGCCTTAGGCTAAATTTGTAGGCCAAGCATACAACTTCTGTAAAGCTTTAATTTGATCAGAAATGCAATAACCAGAAGCATAAGGGCCTGAAAATGGGCACTAGTGACTTGGAAGTGAACTTTTGCATTCATACAATAAAAAGAAAGTAAGTCATTGGGCCTCATGAGGCAAGTGAGCAGATGAAACTTAGACCAGTATTTAAACTGTATCCTTAATGGAAAAAATACATATTTTTCCTTAATAATGCTTTAAGATTAAAGCATATTTCACGTAATAATAGTATAATGACACCAATATTATTTTGGTCAGTAACTGAGCCAATATATCTTTTTTATCCTTTTTTACTTTCAAATATTCTGCCGTGATAGTTTAGTTACCCTCTCGTATGCAGTATAAGGCTTTCATAGGCAAAATAGTGGCCCAAAGATGTCCATGTCCTGATCTCATTAACCTGTGAATGTTACCATACATGATAAAAGGACTTTGCACATGTGACTGAGGCTGTGGACCTCAAGATGTGGTGATCATTATGGGTTACCTGGGTAGGCCCATTCTAATCACATGATTCCTCAAAAGAAGACAGATTTTTCTGGTTATTGTAAAAGAAAGACGCAACAATAGAAAATGGGTCAAACAGATGCAACATGAGGAAGACTTTACTTGCCACTGCTGATCCTGAAGATGGAGGAAGGGGCCATGAACTGAGAAATATGGGAAGCCTCTAAGACCTACAAGAGGCAATAAGATGTCCTACAGAAAAGAATGAATATAGCCGTACAGACACCTTGATTTTAGCCCAGTGAGACTAGTGTTGGACCTATGACCTATATCTCATCTGGAAACTCCAACTTTAAAATGGAATAATCTGTTTATATTAATTGTAAAAACATTTTAATAAATATACAAATGTTATTTATATAATATTACTTTAAATATATAATATTTTAATAAAATTTATTTTTTGTTTAGAAAAGGTTTTTTTTTTTAATGTGAAACAATGAACCATGATACAGGTCATTTATTCGTGCTTTAGAAAAATTAGGTTTTCTGAGGTATAACTGATGAAAACTTCAGTCTAAATAGATACAATTTACATATAAAATTTCAGTTTAATCAGGTATAATTGACATCAAATTCTAATTTTTAAATTTTTAATTTTCTTATATAATTATTTTAAATTGTGTTGATCTTCAATACCAACTTATCTGTTTATTTGCTTATTTGTTCCTGTATTTTTGTTCTTCTTTCCTGACTTCATCTGGCTCTATCAAGATTTTTGTTTGTCTTTCTTCTCTTCCATTAAATAGAAGGAAGTTTTATGTTCTCTTTGTTTTTATTTTATTATTTTAAAAAAGTCAAACTGATTCTGTATCTTTATTTTAATAAAAACAAAATAAAACATGTTTTCACTAGTCAACTAAAACCAATTCTAGTTACTGTTTTATAGTGTTTTAAGTTCACCTTGCTTTTAAATATTCTCCACATTGTTCATTATTGTCATTATGATTATATTAGAGTCAATGATTATTTGGATTTTTTCCCACAGGCTTAGTTCTTTCTTTGCTTATAATTGTTTGTCTCAGCTCACTCTTTCCTTTTGGATTTGATTTCCTTCTCACTGAATTCTAGTGTGTGTTTACCACAAAAAATCAACTAAACACCAAAGAAGACAGTAAGAGAGGAAATAAGGAGCAAAAAAGGTACAGGACATATGGAAAAAATAGCAAACTGGCAGAAGATTGGTCTTTCTTATTAGCAATTACATTAAATGTAAATAAATTAAACTTTTAAATAAAAAAGCAGTGATTGGCAGATGGATTTTAAAAAATGATCCAACTTACATGGCATTTTTGTTCAAATTCACAAAATGTACAACACTAAGAGTGAATCCTCAGGTAAACTATGGTCTTTGGGTAGTTACAATGTGTTGACATAGGTTCATCAACTGCAACAAATGTACCCTCTGGTGAGGGATGTTAACAATGAAAGAGGCTATGCATGTGTGCAGACAGGAGGTACATGGTAAATCTCTATACCTTCCTCTCAATTTTGCTGTGAACCTAAAAACTGCTCTAACATTGACTTAAATATCTGATTGAAAGTAAGGAAATATGTTCAATGTGAAGAGATGGGGGAAAAAGTATTCTATACAAATGTTAGCCAAAGAGAGCTGAAGTGGTTATACTCATATCAGACAAAATATACTTTAATGGAATGACATTATATACTGATAAAAAGGTTAATCATCATGAAGGTATAAAAATTATAAGTATGTTTGCACCAAATAAAAGAGCCCCAAACTACAGGAACTGAATTTTGACAGAATCAAAGGTAAAAATAGACAGTTCCACACAAACAGGTGGAGACTCCAATACTTTACTTTTAATAATGGATAGAACATCTAGAGAGAAAATCAATATGAAAATAGAGAACTTGAACAGCACTATAAGCCAACTACACCTAGTAGATAAATATAAAACTCTAGTTAACAACAATGGAATATCATCACTCTTAAGTGCACAGGGAATACTCTTTAGGAATGAACATATGTTAGACCACAAAATAAATGTCAAACTTTTTAAAAAGTGAACTCATATAAAGTATCTTCTCCTACCACAATGGAAAAAAAGCTTGAAATCATAACAGAAACAAAACTGGAAAATCAACAAATGTGTGAAAATTAAACAACATACTCCTTAACAACAATTGGGTCAAACAAGAAACTATAAGGGAAATTATAACATATCTTGAAAATAATGAAAATGAAAACACAATATATCAAATCTTAGACAATGCAGCAAAAGCAGTACTCAGAGAAATATATAGTTGTAAACACTTACATTCAAAATGAAGAGTAAACTAAAATCCATAACCTAACATTACACCCCGAGGAATAAGAAAACTAAGCCCAAGGCTGGCAGGGGAGGAAAATAATAAAGATTAGAGTATAGATAAATGAACTAGAGAATAGAAAAAAAAAATCAATAAAACCAGAAGCTATTCCTTTGAAAAGACAAAAATTGACAAACATTTATCTAGACTGATGAGGAAAAAAAGAGAAAAGTTAAAAATAACTAAAATCAGAAATGAAATTAAAGACCATTAACAACCAGCTTTACAGAAACAAAAAGGTTTATAATAAAATATTATAAATAATTATATGCCAACAAATTAGAAAATAAAAATGAACTGGACAATTTTGAGAAACACAAAAAATATTTAAACTGATTCAAGAAAAAAATAGAAAATGTCAACAGACCTAAAATAAGAGATTAAATCAGTATTCAAAAACCTTGCAAGAAAGAAAAGTCCATTACCAGATGGCCTCAATGGTGCATTCTATCAAGCATTTAAAGAAGAATTAATACCAATTCTTCTCAAACACTTCATCCTAATTCATTCTGTGAGATCAGCACTACCTTTATAACAAAACTAGAAAAAGAAACCACACACACAGAGATTCACTGAATAATAATCCTTATAAATATAGATGTAAAAAAATCCTCCACAAAATACTAACAAACCAATTCTAAAAGCATATTAAAAGAATTATACATCATTTAAGTGGAATTAAGTGGGATTTATCCAAGGAATGGAAATTGTGATAAGAAAATCAATCAATATAATATATCACTTTAATAGAATGAAGAAAAAATCACATGATTATTTCAATAGATGCAGAAAAAGGCATGTGACAAAATGCAACACACTTTCATTATAAAGAACAAAAAGCACTGATACTAGGAATTGAAGGGAATTTTCTCCATATGATAAAGGGCATTTACAGAAAACCCACAGCTAACATCATACTCAATGGTGATTGATCTTAAGAGTCCTCTTAAAGTTGGGAACAGGACGAAGATGCCAACTTCTATGACTGTTATTAACTATTTTTCTGAAAGTTATAGTCATAGCAATTAGCCAAGAAATAGAAGGCATTCAAATTGCAAAGGAAGAAGTAAATCTATCTCTATTCACAGATGACATGATTTTATATATAGAAAAAACAAAATAAAACAAAAAATCCATAAGGCACTAAAGCTAATAAGTGATTTTAGCAAAGTTGCAGGTTACAAGATCAACACACAAAATTGGTTATGTTTCATTAGCAATGAACAGTCCAAAAATAAAATTAAGAAAGAAATTGTACTTACAATAGCAAAGAAAGGATTAAAATATGTAGCAATAAATTTAGCCAAGGAGCTAAAAGTCTTATATGCTGATAAAATATTGGTGAAAAAATTAAATAATACTTAAAAAAATGGAAAGATATCCTCTGTTCTGGGATTATAAAACAATATTAAGATGTCAATTTTACCAAAAGCAATCTATAGATGTAACACAATTCTTATCAAAATTCCAACAGCCTTTTTTCAGAAATACAAAATCTGATATTCAAATTCATAAGAAGTTTCAAAGAGCCCTGAATAGCCAAAGCATTCTTAAAAAAGAAGAAAAAAATTGGAGTACTCTGACTTCTCAATTTCAAAACTTACTACCAAGCTACAACAATCAAAGCATTGTGGTACTGGCATGAAGAGAGATATGTACACCAAGGGAACATAACTGAGAATTCATAAATAAACCCATGTATCTATGGCCAATTGATTTTTGACAAAGTTACTAAATCCATTCAATAAAGAAAGAACAGTTGAACAAACAGTGCTAAAAAACTGGATTGTCACATATAACAAATGAAGTTGGACTCTTACTTCACAAAAATTAATTCAATATGGATCAATAACCTAAACATAAAAGCTAAAAACATAAATGTTTTTCTTTCTTTAAGAAAATAAAAGTGACTCTTCATGGCCTTCAATTTGGCAATAGATTCTTGAATACGAATATAAAAAGCATAAGTAACAAAGGAGTAGATAAATTGGACTCCACCTAAATTAAAAACTTTTTTTTCAGCAAAGAATATCATCGAGCAAATGAAAGAACAACCTACAGAATGGGAGAAAAATATTTAAAAGTTAAACATCTGTTATTTAAAAGTTATATACATAATATCCAATATCCAGGATATATTTAAAAACCTCCTACAACTTAATAACCAAGAAAAAACAACCAATTAAAAAATGGCTAAAAGACTTTCATAGATATTTCTCCAAAAATATATATACAAGTGGTCAATTAACAAAAGAAAAGCTGCTCAACATCATTAGTCATTGGGGAAATGCAAATCAAAACCACAAGATACCATTTCATACTCATGTAGATGTCCATAAGGCTTTTTTTTTTAATCAAAAATAACTAATGTTGTTGAAAAAAGAAGAAATTGGAACCCTCATACATTGCTGAAGGAATGTATAATGTTTTACAGCCACTGTGAAAAACAATTTAACAGTTCCTCAAAAAGTGTAACAGAATTGTCACCTGATCTAGCTCAATCAGATACTTTTATGTCAACGTTCATTAGTTTATTCCCTAGAGTCAAAAGGTGGAAACAACAAAAGTGTTCATCGACAAATGATGGATAAACAAAATGTGATGTATACATATGATAGAATATTATTCAGCCATAAAAAAGAATGACGTTTTTACACATGCTACAACACAGATGAACCTTGGCAACATTAAATTAAGTGGAATAAGCCAGACAAAAGGACAAATACTGTATGAGTCCACTTATATGAAATGAATAGAATAGGTAAATTCAAGGACATAGAAAGTAGATTCAAAATTATTAGTGACAGAGAATTGAGGGAAATGGGGAATAATTGCTTAATGGGAATAGAGATTCTGTTTGAAGTGATGAAAAGTTTAGAAATCAATAGTGGTGATAGTTTCATAACATTGTAAATGTAATTAATGCCACTGAAATGCACACTTAAAATGCTTAAAATGCAAAATTTTATGTTGTATATATTTTATCAGAATAAAAAGTTTAAAATAATTTTATAAATACACAAATATGCTTGTATATACATAAAACAATTCTTAGAGAGTAAACTTCTGAGGAGTGGGCAGTAGGAATTGGAGTGTCAAGTGGATTTCAGTTTTTGCTTTATGATTTTTTAACTGTTTTTATAAAGAAAATGGTACATTTACAATTTAAAAATATAACTTTAAAATAAAACTATATATTTGATAATTCTGTGAATGACAATATGTCATTTATTATTCTTATATCATGAATTTAATAATAAAGAAAATAGTCAAAAATATAGCTAAAATATGTAAAAATTGATTAAAGTTTGGCTTAAAATTTTTGTGATCACATCAGAGATAACGGATATGTTTTGTTTGTACAAAAGTATCTTTTCTATTTTTATTATACTTTTCTATTTATTTATGTATGGTCTTCAATGTATTCAACATTGTATGCATTTATTCAATGTTTACTAAATGCAAAGTCCTGTGCTGGCAATTTTCACATCTGGTACCTCATTATGAAGAAAGTACTAGATTTATATTCAAAACTAGATTTCTCACCAAACATAACTTGACCCTTCCATTCAGTCCCCAATAGTGGCTATATTTTCATTTTAATTCTGGGTCTCTATAAAAGTAGACAGGTTCAAAAGTTGCCATATAGATTCAAGTATTAGAACTAAATCATCTGGTCAAAAATATTCATGCTGAGTTTTAGATAAAACTTAGATGTAAGTCATTATATTCAGAATGACAAGATAGTAGCTTGCATTGATTTGCAACTTCCTTTATGGGACTTAAGGCACATTGTTCAGGAGATACTAAATCTCCCCTCTGAAATAGGTCTTGTACTTGATCTCAAAAGATACAGAGATTAAGTTATTGACCATCAAAACTTGCGCACACAGAATAGAGTCCAGGAAAAATGGTTTCTAGTTTAGATCTTCTTAAGTGAATGAAAAACTATCATCAGAGTCAGGACTCCTTTAGAAAGAAATAATAGTCATTGTAGAAAGAATCTTAGAAAGCATAGTTTCACCATTTTTTTTTTTAAACAGATGAGGAAGCACAGGTTCCGAGGGTAGGACCTGACTAGAATGGTGGCCTCCCAAGTGCTGAATGAGGATTCTGATGCTGGATGTAGAAACCATGATGATTTACTCATCTTCATTCGTTATTACATTCCTGTGAACATGTTTCTCAAAAGTAAGAAAAGCACAGCAAATCTAAGTAAGGTAGAAATACTACAAATAAATCTATGTGTGGGTATTTTTTTTTAACAGGACCAGTGCTTCAAACACAATCTCTTCTGAGACATAGAACACACATTCAAAGAAGCATCAGTATTTTAAATTGTTTACAGCATCTTTCCTTACCATGCTTGGTTATTTCTAACAAAGACCATGTTTGCATCCTTGTGACTCCTATGTGTTCTGATGGGCAACTCAATTCCTGGATTCAGGTTACTCTGCTTTTTCTTATTATTAGGCACAAATTATATTTAATGTACAAAAAATAAAAAGCCTAACTAGAAGTTTAATATGATTAGTTTTGATTCAAATAATACTAAGTTATTTCTCTGGCTGTTATTCAAATAGTTACATGAAAGAAGGGAACTAGTTCTTGACACATTGTTCTAACTTCATACAATCACACAGGGTGGATCTAAGGGCTGGTTTTGAAGTGAAGAACCTCCCTATGACAGCCAAATGCCAAAGCTGTGGTTTTGAAACTACAAAACCATTATTTGTTTTCTTTATCCCCATACCCCACTATTATATCTTCTGCTTCTCCTGCCCAATTTACAAGACTCTAGGCTTCGAAGACAAAGTGCAACAAAAAATGGCCTCAATCAGCATTGATTTTTATTATTCATATTTTATAAGGCAAAAATTAGGTGACACAATTGATTAGTGAATATAGCAAGGGGTGAATAAACAATCATTTCTTTTATGCATGGCCATATCTGATAATATTCTGCATAGATTTTTTTTTCAGGTGGAAGCTAAAAGCATCAACTGAGGAGAAAAGATTTTCAGTGTCAGTGAAGTTAAAACATGTCAGCAGCAGTTCCTTCTGTGAATATTGTCTCACATGAAAGAAAGGATGGATTGAATTCATATCTGAAACAAGACAAGATTTTCCATCTGACCTCATTATGTGTTTCTCTGGAGTGCATCCCTGGGTTTCTGCTGGAACTGAAATGTGTTGTGTGGAAACCAAATATAAAACAGCTCAGTATTGCCATAACTGACGCATCTTAATAAGATGGGGTATTTATTGTTTTGCCACAGTCATCTCTTAACTCTAAAAGTCATAATGATGTGCCAGATCCCTTTGTTAAAGCAAACCCCTTAAGTGAAGGTGTGTACTAATGAAAGGGTTTATGCCGCACGGCTGGAAGCAAAGATGAAGTAGCACTACTGTATATCACAGAGATTTATATGGAGAAATTTTTATGGAAAGATTTTTAGAAACTCGACCGTTGTATCCTTATAAATAATTAAACATACAAATTATCATTGTTACATACAGCTGGTTTCCTTTTCTGTGAGCATTGGTAATCGATTCAAGAATACATTGCTTTAAAGGGATTTATAGCATTTTTCATTAGTCCTGATCATACTAGAAAATTATTCAGAGGTCAGAAATAATAGAAAAGTATCCTCTAGATTAACCTTGTACCACATGGAGAGATTTTCTATATGGTGCTGTATCATTAAAAAAGGCATCTTTTTTCTGTTTTATTTGTACAAAGGCTTAAATGTGTATATGCATGTACATATTTGCATATATCTAAAAGGATAGAGAAACATGCCAGTGTTTATATTATTATCATACGTAAACACATATGTTTATATATACACGCATCATTTGTTTTAAATATAGTCAATATAGGGAAAACAGTAGTTTGAATTCCAAAATATACTACTGTTAAAATATGTTTCCATAACCTCTGAGCTATTCTATAAATTAATTATCATTATTCTTAAGAATGAATCACTGGCAGTAAATTACTCAAAAGATGTCTACACAGATCTCTCTATATAGATATAGATTTATATATAATGTAGATATAGTGAGAGATACTATTTTGGTGAAATTAATATCAGTCTTTTAGAGTTCCACTTAATAATTTGACATATAGTTTATATTTTTAGTTGCTTCAGCAACACATTATTAAATCAATGTTCATTTTATAAAATAATAAACACTAAGCTATGGAGCCTAATGAATAGGTTAAATTGAACAAGTTTTGAGGACTTAATGGAATTGTTTGCTCAATATGTTTGGATGGACTCTGAAAACTTTTGGCGCACAATGAACATTTTACATTTACCACCTTAAGAGAATCAATCTTTTGGAAACTGAAATCTGTGACGCTTTTTTACTTCATAAAAAAATAACTAGTTTATTCCCAAAGTGGATACTTATGAAATGTGTACTGCATTCCAGGTATTGTGCTTAAAGCTGGGAATGCAGAAGGGAAGTTAAGGTCCCTCCGTTCAAGAGGCCACCCATCCAATAGCTCCTGCCTAGTGTGGAACTGTAAAGAGAAACCAAGTTTAAAATTTACATACTTGATAGTTTACCTTCTAGGAAGTGGTACCTCATCCCCCACCCTTGAGACACAGTGACTCATTTCCAAATATAAGAATAGGAGAGAGAAAAATTGTAACTTTACAGTGGGGAAACCTGGCAACCTCAACCTTAACCAAGCCATGAAGGCTGACACTGTTAGTGATGCCCTGTGGGTATTAACTCCTTCTGACATGTGATATGAAGAGAACTTTATATCTCTGCTATATCATATAACCCCAGACTAGTGTGAGAAAAAACAAACAAACAAACAAGAACAAAAAAAAACAAACACAAAAACAATAAACCTAGATTTAGGTGATGGTTCTGCATGACATTTAGCCAGTACTCCTTGAGACTGTTCAGGTTATGATGTACAAGAAAAGCCTGAAACTCTTTCACAGACCAGAAGAGACTGGGGAACCAAGATGATTAAATGTAATATGGTTCTCTGACCTGGGTCTGGAACAGAAAGAGGACATTTCAGGAAAAAATGTGAAATGCAAATGAAGTCCAGAGATCAGGTAAAAAATAAAACAACTTACATATAACTTTAAAGTCTAACAAACAGCTCTCTTAAAATAGGAGAGAGGAACTGCCATTGCATCAACAGCAAATCAATTATAAGCTATCTAGTGGTGAAGAACGGGGGAAACTCAGCACTCCATGTAGCCAGGCCAATGTCACACAGCAAGTATGGTCACTGATTACACATAATTAAGGATACTGAAACATTCTCAGCCAGTGGTTTGCAAACTGTTTTCTGCAGAAAACTAGAAGCTTCTGAGAGGGCAGTGCTGATCAGTGAAAACACATGGCATTAGATATGTCCCTATCTCCAACTCAACTATACTATCTTAGAGTCACATAATATTATACTTCACAAGAAGGATCCATGGCTTGGAACAAAATAGAAGAAAATCAGTATGAATCTAGGTAAGTGCCTATGGAACTTTAATGGGTATACAAAGCAGACTCTGATACAATAGATCTGGGATGGGGTCCAAGATTTTGCATCTCTAACACGTGATGCCCACCCCAGGTGATGAGAACATTGCTTGCCAGAGAACAACACTTTAAGTAGGAAGGGGCTAGTTCAAAATTTTAAACTATTGTCTTATCCATAAATCTCATAGAGGGAAACTTGCTGTTATTTTTTAATGGGCTTTATAATTTTTACTAACACAACATTCTTTATAGTTAGCTAGTTTCTGCTTGGAAAAAATATGAAAATGGGTTTTTTCTGAGCTACAGTCCTCTCCATTTTTGATCCCTCAGTACCCCTAATCGAACCCTTATTTCTCCTAAACAACCCCCAGAACCTTGACCTCATGTAACCAACTTCCCTCAGCCATCTTCTCAGCCATCTCATCCTAGAAGCAGTCATTTCAACAATGATATTTAACTCAATTTAGATGTTCCTATGCCAGTTACATTTTGTCATTGCCCATGCCAATCTGTCTCAGGCAGCGTTCAGTATCAATTACATTTTTATAGAAAAAGGAGGAAAGTGGATGTTTCAGGATTTTTTAAAACCCATGTTTTCCTATTTCATCTGGGCATTTGCCTCACATTTTAAAAATGTACTTCATGTTAATTCTTATTACATTCTCCATAGGGTGTTCCAAGCTTTCTCCAACCTCACAGGCCAAATTTTATTCCAAAACACTTAGCACTCAATCTATTTTCTGCTTCCCAAAACTGAGCTTCTTGAGCTTAAAACATCTTTGCCTTAATCCTGTTACTCCCTCAAACTACTGAACAATACTTTTCCTTCAGAAAAGGCATCAGATCAGTTGTCTGATTGCTGGCATCAGACAAGTTAATGTTGCTTCCTGTCCTTGTTCTCCAAGAAGGTCACCAATGACAATTTGCCAATTCCCATGACATTTTTTTTTGCTCAATTTAGCATCTGACACCATGGGATAGCTGCTTTTAGAAATACTTTTGGGCTTCTTCAACTTCAGATTGCTTTCTGAGCTTCTACCCAGTTTTTTATATCTCTTTGCTGGCTTTTTAAAAATTTAACTTTTACTGTAAAGGACAGTAATTTTCAAAAGTTATATTTGACCTCTAGGATCCAATTCCTGCTTTTGAATCTCAGTACTAACATTTTCTAGCTTTATGACTTTGAGGAAGTTGCCACACTTTATGTGTTTTCAAGTTTTCATCTGTAAACTAATGGTTGCTATTATCTATCTCATATGCTTGCTTTATGGATTACATGAGTTAATATGCAAAATGCCTAGAACTATGGCTGGTAGAGAGTAAGTGCTAGATAAATGTCAATTAGTCCTATAACCTATCTGCAATCATTCTTTCATATAGTTTACCCACCCGCATTTCATCAGCCATGTCTTTACATCTATCTGTATCCCTAACTCAGTTTTTTCCATATTACCTCTATTCACATTCGGAGCTAGACAACACTTTATCATGGGGAACTGCCCTGTACATTGCAACATCTCTAGCCTTTACCATTAGATACCAGTAGCAACCCCCAATTGTAACACACATACACACACACACACACAAAATTGTCTCCAGACATTGCCAAATATCTCCTGGGGCCAAAACAGCCTCTAGTGGAGACCCACGGCTCAAATTCTTTTCTGCCTAAGGATATCTTCCTATGAATGTCTCTTTGATGCCTCAACACATATCCAAAGGTGAATTTACCATATTCTCCCTGCATAGACAAGTTTTAGATATTGTTTTCTCTACTTTCCTAAGTAACTATGATAGAAAACATAGGACTCTTGATTTTTTTCTTTCTTGTTTTCTACAGTCTAGTAAATTGTATAAAATATGCAATCTCACTTTTTTTTTTTACCACGCATTTCCACTGACATTATCAGAATCAGCTCCTCATTCTTTTCACAGAGTTACACGGGCGCCCCCTTAGTGGTAGACATACCCTAGGGACAGTAAAACAAAGATGCAGTCGTCACTAAGTTTGTATCCTAGCAGGGGAAATAGGTAACAAGTGTCTAGATTAACAAACTGTATGATTTTGAGTAGTGATATGTTTCATAAAGAAAATAAAGCAGGGTAAGGGGATATAAGAAGAATCAAAGATGGTCTTTTAGTTAGGGGGTTAGGAAAGGCATCTTGGAGAAGGTGACATTCCAGCGCCCCCTGTGAATGGTATAATCGTGCAAAAATCTGGGGACGGCAGCAGCAGAAATAAAAACCTTGGGGTGGCAATGAGCTTGGCAATTATGAGGAAGAGTAGCAAGGTCCGAGTGTTGCAGGTTATTCAGTATAAGGGGTACTTGTCCAGGTCAGATTTAAAAAGAAAGACAGGAACCAGATTCTTAAAATAAATGCACAAGCAAAAAATCCTACATGTTACCAAAAATGAAAGAGATGGAGCTAAGGTGATGAAATCCTAGTAAGTCACTTGACTTCTCTGATTTAAAGATTTTTAATTATTTTTATGTTTTAGCTGACTACTATATATTGTGTTGTGATTGTGGATAAGGTATAAATATATTTTAAACAAATGTATTCATGTATTTTATAAAAATTCTCCATTTACACAATAAAAGTTATACTCAACTCCTAGTTTAGAAGAAAGCCAATATCCATGTTATGTTTATGAAATTTAGACAGATCTGTAAATAAATATACATCCAAAGATACTTCAAAAGCATTTGAAAGACAAAATCTTTTCATATAACTACTATAGCATTAAAATTCTCCATGGAAAACATGTGAATTTTAGTCTAATACTATTAAAATTAGCTTTAAAAATCCAAACTATGAGATGAGAAATGATTTCAACACAGCAGTTACACATGGCACTTATGTTCTGTAAGTGATTTAATATGTAACATACTTTTTAAAATTAGCATAGTCCAAAAAATTAGCTCCTAATGTTAGCAGTGCCTGAAACAACAGCTAAAATTAAGAGTGTGTTGATGTTTTGCCCTCAAAACTTATTTTTTGTCCCCTCCAAACTCTCCTTGCCCCTGCTTTAAGAATTTATTACTCAAACACTAAAACCTCCTTTGGGCAAAAATACAATTTAGAAAAACTGCCTGGGATGAATTTTATTAGTTTGTTTTGTCTTTTGTTTGTTTTATGGTTACTGTTTTGTCACCTTTGCTTTTTAGACTTGAGTTGTATGTTCTCAGTTTCTCCAGATGAAGAGGTAAACTAAGGACAGAATGGCAGACCTAATTTAGAAATCTCCTACTTTTGTGTACTTAAGTCAAATCCTTAAATCGATTCTAACTTAGACTTTTTTTTATTTACAGACGCCCTCATTAGCTTCTTGCTGTGGAGACAGATACCTTCCTTGCTTCCATTAGTCCCCACCAGATTAAATTACTTACTTCAGGGCACTATTACACTTCCACTTGAGCTAGTGCTATGTAGCAAAACAACACTGGTAGGGAGCGGATGGTTATCAAGAGAAAGTTTACTTTCAGTGTTAAGAATTAACTTAGCTGAATTGGTGCAGCGAACGTGGTAAACACAATCCCCTCACTGTTGTTTGTCAGGGTGTGTTATATCACCCTGGATTGCTTTGTCAATAATCTGCCTGGCCTGTGAGCTAAAAATCTAAGATTGCTCGGATGACTGACAGGCTGGAGATAGCTGATAATTCTAAGGAATTGGAGGTGTAAAATCTTTAAGGACCATCTCTACAGTATAAATGCCAGGGTATCTCCACATCACTCTGTACTTACAAAGGCAACAGCATTGTTAATGGCAGCCTGTCTGTCCATCAAGTGTGCTACCGGCGGATTTATCCCTCTTTCACTCCTTATCTTTCTTTGCTGTGTTTATTTCGAAACCAGCTGCAGAATAAATTGCCTCTTGTCTTCACCTCCTACACTGAGTACAATGATATGTTCTGTAAAGCTTAAAATCATGGTGTTTTTCAAGCACTCCGTTTTCAGAACACTGACTTCTAATTTTGTTTGTTTATGAATATGTATTGTTTTTTTCTTTTCTCCTGTGGGGGCTTTTAGCAGAACACTAAAAATGACTCTTATTTACTTGGCAAGTGCTCAGGATCTAGATAAAGGTGCGTGTGTGATATTTCATAGAGAAGAAATAAATAGAATTAAGATAACCATTTTGTTATTGCTTTGAATAATTCATTAGATCCGCTCTGTTTTAATCAAATAATTAAAATTAATAAACAGCCAAATAAGCTGAAAAATTATATTTCTAATAAACAACTTTCAGAATTTAATGCAGTTTTAGATCTCCCTCTTTTATGCACATCTGCCCATTTGTACTTCTCTAACTTGTGACTGGGAGGAAAGAAGAAGATTGTGGCTGGACAGATTTAAAGATCAAAATTAGAATATATATAACGTCCAAGTTCTACTGTAAACCTGAACCCTCTCATACTGCTGGTGGGAGCATAATTTGGGCCAATTACTTATGAAACTTTTTGCTAAGCTTACTATTAAGATGATCACTTATATTTTTGTACTAACAACTCCTCTTGCCAAGGTATGTAAGTATACACTCTCCAAAAGACATGTAAAAAAACAACAAATATTCAGAAAAGCCAAACAATGCCCATAAAATATGCATGTAAAATATATACATAAAATATGTAAAGTACATGTATAAACACTATTTTTAATATGGATAAAATAAAAACAACCAAAGTGCGATCAACACTAGAATGGATAAATAGATTGTGTTAAATTCTCATCCAATGGAATACTCTATAGTAATGAAAGTGAAGAATCTGCACTTGTACATGACACACAGATGGATCTCACAGACATAATGTGGAGCCAAAGGAACCAGACATGTACACTCAACCGTCCTGTTCATGTGAAGTTCAAACCTAGCCATAAATAATAAGCTGGAGGTGACTCTTGGGGCATGAGCTGGGCATGAGGAGACTAGGGTTCTGGTAATGTCCTGTTTCTTCATATGGATGTGGTTAGATGTTGGGTTTGTTGGTTTGTCTGATGGCTTAAAATTTATCAAGACATACACATTATTGGTGAACTTTTCTGCATCTATGCTAATACTGCAAAAAAGTTTAAAATTTTAAGTGTCCATATTTTCAGGTAGTGTTTGCAACTATATACTAAATTATAATTATCAGGCATCTCCTATAGTCTCACTTAATAGTGTTTCTTGGTTTTTTGCAGAGGAAGACAAAGGTAAGAAAAAAGGGAAAGAGGGATTTAAATAAAGGTGATAATCTGTGAAAGGAACACATATACGATCTGAATAACAAAGAGTTGTCTGACTATTTATCGTGGGTATTTAGCCACACACACATGCAGGCATGCACACACACACTCATTTGTGTATATTTAAATGAACATTATGGCCTCCTAAATTGGTAAGTAATGAAGGCAAACATTCATCAGTCATTATTTTGCAGTATAAAACATGCTTAAATTTTGCTAATTATCTGAAAGTCAATAGGTAGCCATTTTTATTTGCACTGGATATTATATGCAATAACAAAAATATCATTCATTCATTCACAGAATCTACTAGAGGACATATACTTCTGAGCTGAGCATTGTGCTAGGGCCAAGGATATGGAAGTAAGATGCAGAGTCCTTGTCTTTCCATGGAACACAATGACATTTTTCCTTCCATAAACCTGTCAACTGTTGGATATCTACCAGTACTTTAATGCTATTTCAGCATGTTCCACTGACGGCAGTGTCTGACTCAAGAAGTTGCCTGGTGGTTTATGTACTTTTTTAAAGTCTGACCCTTAAGAGGTGCACTAGTCCACTTGGGCTACTATAACAAAAGTCCACAAACTAGATTGTTTAAAGAACAGTTTTTTTTGTTTGTTGGTTTGTTTGTTTGTTTTTTCACAGTTCTGGAGTCTGGGAAGTCTTCTTCCTGGCTTGCAGATGGCTGACTTCTCATTGTAGCCTCACATGGCTGAGAGAGAGAACTAGTTGTCTAGCCTCTTCTGCTAAGGACATCAATCCAGTCATGAGGACCCCATTCTCATGACCTCATCTAAATCTAATTACCTCCAAAGGCTCCCACCTCAACATACTATCACACTGGAGGCTGGAGCTTCAACAGATGGATTTGAGGGGGGAAACAGACATTCAGTCTATAATGAGAGGCAATATTTGACAATGACATATTTTAAAAGAACTGTATTTCTCTGTCTGAAGCTGCTCCCTTTATGTCACTGCCCTTCCCCCTTCCTTTCCTTTTCCTCTTCAACAGTGACATGAAAAAATAGTAAAGAATATATTTGCTAATTCCAATTCATTTTATACCTGTGACAGTAATTATGCAGGCAAAGTCATTACTATCATTACCACTAGACTTCTCTCATTACCATTGCTTTGATATAAAATAAATGAACAATTAGAATAGAAATCTATTATCACAATTATCTTGTATGTAAAAAATGGTTTTATTCCTTAGAATGATGTCATCTAAAATTGTCAAGTTAACTGGAAAATGTAGTTTCTAGACTCTAAAAAAACTTGATTTGATGACTTTTAGTTAATATTTTGTTATTAAAATAACCAAGATACTACAAATTTCTGTTGTTTTGAAAGTTTTAGTAACTATTTTTTAGTGTGGAAATGTTTTAGGAATATTTACCATTTCAATTTTGTCTTAAATAAACCCCGTTTTCTAGCTGAGCTATATTTATAACAAGGCAAAGTTAGATTCCCCTACAGCTCTTTCTAGTAGTGTCAACTAATTCTACCTCACCATTAAACCAGCCACACTCATTTAATATACTTTAGTGTCTTAAACAATGTTTGGCTGCATGACATCAATGCCAAATTTTTTAAAGGTCTGAAATGTTTGGACTATATAGCTTTAAACATCCAAATGGTAGGAAGGTGAAAGTTGTAATGTGTATCTCCATATATTTGTTGGGGTATAATCAGAATGGATCTGAAGCAAACCTTTTATTCACAAAAGTTTACTGTTTTTTTATCTGAATTATTTCAGAAATCATGCTCTATTTGTCTGCGTACAGAATGAACACCGTGAAGACAATCTTTTTTTTCTCCCTTGGTCTTTGAACAAATTGTAGTGTGTCTTGCGAAGCTTCCATCACCTTGAGTATGACAAGAGTGATCATTTTAGAAAAGTGTCTAGTTGGATGTAGGTAGCATGCTAAATAAAACCAGTTACCTTTACTACTCCTAGGATTGCTAGCAGATAATAATGGCTGGTAAGGCTTAATAAAGGATGTGGAAGGGCATTCTGGATGAGGGAGCATAATACACACAGGCATGGAAATGAGGGATGTGTCCAAGAAACTTTGATTACACCAATTTGGCAAATAAACTAGAGCTAATTTAAAAGAGAGTGATAGACAATAGTCAGGACATGGAAACAAACTAAGTGTCCATCAACAGGTGTCTGAATAAAAGAATGAAATTTTGCCATCTGCAGCAACATGGTGGAGTTGGAGGGTATTATGCTAAGTGAGATAAATCAGACAGAGAATTGTATGATATTACTTATATGTGGAATCTAAAAAATACAACAAACTAGTGAATATAACATAAAAGGAGCAGACACATATATAGAGAATAAACTAATGGTTACCAGCGGTGGGGGGCAATTTAAGGGTGAGGTATTAAGTGGTACAAACTGTTGGGTATAAGACTGACTCACTTGTGTATTGTACAACATGGGGAATATAGCCAATAACTCTGAATGGAAAGTAACCATTAAAAATTATACAAAAATTAAAAAATTAAAAAACAGAGTAACAGAAAAGGATAGGTTGAGGAGAAATGTAGTTCTAGAATAAACAAATTTGGCCAGAGAGAAACTATTAAAAATATTTTAGTATAAATATAACCTGAAAATCGTATTTTTTTCAAATGTTTATCTAAAGACATTTAACAAGGAGAATGAACTACGTAAAGGAAGATGTGAGCAGAAGTAAGCCTCCTGAGTAGCTATTGCTATGCTTTGGACTAAAGGTGACTTACAAGGGCCTGAGTGATGTCATATTATTTAAATGAAAGATAGGATGATAATATAAGACTAGATCTTGTTGAGCTGCACATATCATGAATAATTTTTTAAAATATTTGTTGTAAGAACTAGACAAGCAATAAATACCATTGGGTATACCATTTTACAATATATGAGATATATTGAATTTTTGTATTTCCATTGTGTTGAAAATTTGCCACCATACTATCTTATGGTTTATGACTCATAAAACTTTTAACCATATATAATTATTGATATTTCACAATAATATTGTAAACATATCCTCCCACTTGAATAGACTCTACAATGGATATCAATAAACAAATAGAGCCAAATCTACACCATAGCAAATAGCATCGCAATGACCTTGAGCAAGCTTACCTTTTCAAGCCTAATTTCTTCATCTGTAAATTGGTAACAATAATGGTGTTTATCTCTAGGGCTGTTCCCATTATTTATTATGAGGCACCTACAAGAGTCAATTGGCATTTTTAACATAGTGTTTGGAAATCCGCTTTGCCAGATCACTATCTTCCACTTAAAAACAATTGATAATTTTGCCAATTGTTTCACTACTACAAAACATGGGCCATCATCATTCTATCCTCCGGCAGCAGTTTAGTCACTGCTTTCTCAACCTCCAATAACAATGTCCTTGTTCCTTTCCAGACTTTACTCCACCTCATCCCAAAGCCAATGTCACATGATCTAGATTTCTGTAAGGGAGCACCCACGTCCTCAAAACTTAACGACTTGAAGCAACAAGAACCTATTATTTCTCTCAGTTCCTAGATTAAATTCTGCAGTCCTGCTTGAGCTTGCTCAGGCAGCTGCTTTCAAATGGTGAGTTGGATGGGGGAATGGACTTAGCTAGGATGGCTGGCTTTCACTCTCCTTGGAGTCTTTCATCCTTAAGGAGGCTCGACCAGGCTTCTTTACTTTGTAATAACAGGAGTATTCCAAGAGGGCAAGTGCCAATGTCCAAGTGCTTATCAAGTCTCTATTTTCATCCCGTATGCTGATGTCATACTATCAAGTAAGTCAGACTGCTAAAGCTAGAGTGAGTGTTAGAAGGGACAAGGAAAGGGAGTGGGTTCATGGAGGCCATTACTGTAACAAGTATTACAATAGCCTACTGTGGATTAAATAAAATAATGCATAGAAAGTTGTTAGTGTATGTCTAATATTTAGTAGGTACTCATAAATGCTAACTACTGTTAAAACTTAGTAATGGCATCTGATTATATATTTCACTGTCAGTCTCACAAATGAGCTATTTTACTTACTCCTTACAAACTGGTTCTAATGATATTCCTGTGGTCTGCCTATTTTTTCTCAACATCCATCATGACTCAAGACTTGGTACTTGGATACAGCTCCTGAAGTGATTTCGATTTCAAAATGGATCAACAAAGATGAGATGAAGCGAGAGAGTAGCACAGACATATATATACTACCAACTGCAAAATAGATAGCCAGTGGGAAGTTGTTGTTTAACAAAGGGAGTTCAACTCGAGGATGGAAGATGCCTTAGAGGACTGGGAGGGGGAGGATGGGGGGGAGTCGAGGGAGGGAGGGAATATGGGGGTATGTGTATAAAAACAGATGATTGAACTTGGTGTACCCTCCAAAAAATAATAAATAAATAAATAAAATTAAAAAAAAAAAGGATCAACAAAAAGTAGATATTTTACTGAAGATTCCCAAAGGCAATAGATAAGAAAATGTACACTCTACACCATATAGAAAAACTTACTTAAATTCTCCACTAGGATTTCCTATTCTTCCTCAAATTCTTCTGTCCTTTCATGTGCTTTGTCTCCTCTCTATTAAGCCTCCAAAATCCTTCCTTTTGCCTGAACAATTCAGTTCTCATCTTCACCAAGGATCCATTACTCAGGTAAACAAAAGTCTGATTGGTAGTGCTAACTAAAATCATACCTTTCTCCTCTCAGATATGCCTCCAGCTGTGTCTCTCTAACCTATTCAAGGAAAAAATCTCAGAGTTTCAAGTCAGATATTATTTTAAATAAAGAAAAACAAATTTAAACAAAGAAAATTTTAAGGATTAGACCATCTAATACCATGGAAGGTTAAGTTAAGGAAACAAGAACAAGATAGCTTCAATGAAATTATTAGTTCTCATGTTCGACTCTTCCAGCTGATCATAAACAAAGCACAAAGAGAAATGAGCTAACACACACATGTTCAAAGTGCTTCAGGAGCACAAAGTAGGAAGCACCTGTGAACAGTCAGCAATGCAGGCTTTCACTCCGAATAGAATAGACCCAGCAGCATGCGTTGGTGCTGTCATACACAGTGCTTTCTTGAAGCCCTCTACTTATTAGAGTGTTTTCTTTTGTGTTTCTCTTTCCCACTCTCTCTCTGAACTTGAACTGATTGCCTCTGTTGTATACTAACTGCAGACCTTCCCCTGTGATCCCTGACACAGAATCAAAGTCACAGTTTCCACTCTCACACCTGCTATTACCCTTTCCTTCAAATACACCATTTATCCTGACAGTAAGTAAATTTATCTGGAGAAGTATTCCTCGTGGAACTGTAGTTTGTCTTTCGGATTATCTGAAAGATCAAGTTTTAAAGTCTCCTTTGATACTAAACACAGGTCTTTTCCTTCTAGGAACAAGTTTCGAGTGTACCTTTTGATTTCAGGTGGAAAACACATTGGAGGGATGATAGCGAGCAGCATTTAAGTTTATATACAGAAGCTGTTTTGAAACCTCCTATTTTGTCCCATCAGTCTGATATGAAAGATAATGTTGCTCAAGAAATGCTATAAAAATGGCCTCTGTGTGCTTCTAAGTGAGAAAGACATTGGCTGTTGGAATAAATCCTCTGTCAATCAAACCCTTTTTCTTTTTAAGGAAAAATAACAGCAGAAAAGAGTTGCAAAAGCCTTACCAGATAAGCAAGATTTTTTTGTGTGTTTTTTGTTTGTTTGTTTTGATTTCGTAAAACACTATGATTTCTAGACAAAGTAATCACCATCAATTTGAGGAAGGAAAGATTTTTGTGTTTTATATATATATATATATATATATATATATATATATATATGATGGATTTGAATTGACACAAAGAGCTATTAACAACACGTCTCTGTGTTGAAAACATTCAATAATCAGATCGTTTATAACGAGATTACCTTGTGAGTGAGGTAAGCTGCACATTTTTGGCTATGATAAAATACCATGGCTGAGAGAGAAACTGTAATGGCAAGGACGTGAACAAATTCTTGTAGGAGGTCAAAATCGTCTAGTATGTTCCTCTCTACTCATAACTTTGGATTTCTGTGTGCTTTTTATGTTCCTTAAAATCACTCAATTTATTTGTATGCTCACTGTAATTAAGTCATTTACTCATACACAAGACTTCAGACTATGTATTTATTAATTTATATACTGAAAATAATTCTTCCCTCCTCTCCCAGTTTCCAGCTAAAAATTAAATGATATATACTTATCATATATTGTGAAGTCTGAGATCTTCATGTAATTTTTCATAAATTTTAACTGAAGTTGTACACATAACAAAAGAATCAGTAATCACTAAAGTGGGGAAGGAGATGAACAGATATTCAGATTCCCATGAAAATTTTAACTTGAAGTTAAGAAATCAATCCATTAAATGTTAGGAATTGTTGCAACTTTACACCATACACAAAATAAAGTCAAATGGATTAAAGAATTGAACATAAGACCCCAAACGATAAAACTCCTAGAAAAGAACAGAGGCAGTAGGCCCTTCACAGTCTCGCTGATGATTTTTTTGGATTTGACTCCAGAAGCAAAAGTAACAAAAGCAAAAATAAACAAATGGGACTACATAAACCTAAAAAGCTTCTCTACAGCAAAGGAAACCATCAACAAAAAGAAAAGGCAACCTATGGGATGGGAAAAATTATTTGCAAACCATATGTCTGATCATGAGTTAATATCTAAAATATGTAAAGAACTCATACAACACAATAGCAAAAAACTAAATAATCTGGACAGAGGATTTGAGGCAACATTTTTCTAAACAATACATACAGTTAGCCAACAGGTACATGAAAAGGTGCTCAGCATCACTAATCATGAAATGTAAATCAAAGTCACAATGAGATATCACCTCACTCTTGTTAGAATGGCTATCATGAAAAAGACAAGAAATAACATGTCAATGAGGACTTGGAGAAAAAGGAACCCTTGTGCACTCTTGGTGGGAAAGTAAATTGGTACAACCACTACGGAAAACAGTACAGAGACTCCTCAAAAAAATTAAAAATAGCATTATTGTATGATCCAGCAATTCCACTTCTGGGCATTTATCCAAAGGAAATGAAAACACTAACTTGAAAAAATAACCGCACTCTCACATTTATTGTAGCATTATTTACAATAGCCAAGATATGAAAACAACCTGTCCACTAATGAATGAATGGATAAAGAAAATGTGGTATATATATAGATGTAATGGAATATTATTCAGCCATAAAAAAAGAGACAATCCTGCCATTTGCAACAACATGGATGGACCATTAGGGTACTACGCTAAGTGAAATAAATCAAACAGAGAAAGACAAAACCATACAATCTTACTTATATGTGAAATCTAAATCAAAAACAAGCAAACAAACAGCAACAACAAAAACCCCAAAACAAACTCATGGATACAGAAAACAAATTGGTTGTTGTCAGAGGCAGGGAGCGGGCTTATGGGTGGGAGAAATGGGTTAAAGTGTTCAATAGGTACAAAGTTCCATTTATAAAATAAGTCTTGGGGATGTAGTGTGCAGCACGGTGAATCTAGTTAAAAATACTGTATCATGCATTTGGAAGTTGCTAAGAGATAGATCTTAAAAGCTCTCATTAGAAGAAAATAATTGCAACTGTGTGCTGATGGATGTTAATTAAAATTAATGTGGTGATCATTTTGCAATATATACATACATTGAATCATTATGTTGGACATCTGAAACTAACATGATATATGTCAATTTTATCTCAATTTTAAGAATTGATGGAGAACTAAGTTAAGGATTGTCTACTACTAGATATAAAGATTAATTATGAGCCTACAGTATTCAATACAATGTGGTATAGATGCAGGGGAGGCAAAGACACTAGTGGATAGAAGAAAGTATATAGATTTAGATCCACACGTACATAGCCATCTAATTTAAGGCAAAATTACTACTGCAATGAAATGGAATCTGAAAAATAAACAATGCTTAAACAAGGTAATATATTTAGGGAAAAAATGTTAAATCCTACCTCACATGACACACAATAATCAAGTCAGATGGGTCATAGCCCTAAACGTGAAAGCAAACAGTAAAGCTTCTAGAACATATAAAAATACCTTCATGACCTTAAAAATCTTCATTTCTTAAATAGGATATTAATCATGAAAATCACTAACCCTAAAGAAAAAGTGTAAGTTGAACTACATTAAACATATTATTTCCACTTAAAAAAATAGAAAATGAAAATGCAAGGTATAGAATGGAAAAGGTTTTCTGCAATACATATACATGAGATGGACTTGTATCCAATACATAAAAAAATCTCCTACAATAAAAAATGACAGACAACTCTATAAACATAGACAAAGAACTTGAAAAATATTTCACAAAAGAGGATATGAGAATTGCTTGTTATACATATGAAGTGGTGATCAACTTAATTACTTCTTAGCAAAGTGCAAACTAACACCAGTGAACAGCCACTGCACACCCACAAGAACAGCTAAAGCAAAAATGACTGACCACGCTGAGTATTAACAAGAGTGTAGAGCAACTGGAATTCTCATTAAAAGCTGGTAGAAGTATAAATTGGTACAAATACTTTAGAAAAGTTATAGAGTATCCACTAAAGTATTACCTATGATCCATTATTTTAAAAAAAAAATGTATGTAACAATATATGGTATGTACAGAACAGTTTGCGAAAACACCATTAAATTAATGTAAACATTTTAACAACATTGATTAGTCTTTAGAATTTAATGATCACATGCAAATCTCAAAAATGTTAGAAGAAAGTATAATAAATTAAATATAATCTACAATATCTGTTAACATTTTAAAATATTTCCTTCCAAGATTTTTTTCCAAGTGGAGAAATATGCCATTATAGTGTTTATTTTTAAAACTTGGGATCATACTCTAACTATACACATAGAGATGTGTCTGACTTTTAGCACTTTTACACATTTTATAAGTATTTTGTATGACTATTCTTTTGGATATTTGTAAAATTTACGTTTTAAGATATGAATAACAAATATAACTGGAATTACTACAGTTAAGAATAGAAACATTCTAAAGTTATGTGACATTTTACAAAATTATATTTTGTTAAATTTATACCAATTTTTATGCCACTCAGCATGTTCATAGCACCCTGACCACAAAAAACACAAAAGTGTAGCTATATATTTTTCTTTGCATTATTTTTTTCTTTGACATGAGGCTTTGTTTTTGTCACGCTTCATAACTTTCTTTTATTTTTTGAGAATGATTATTGTTCAATTTACTCCTTGGTGGTTAATATTGTTTTATAAATGCCTAGTGATATTAATCTTTCCTATGCTATTGCACATAAATTTTATTTCTCAACTGGTTACTTTAAAAACTTTTAACATAACATAGTTGGTTTATTATTGTGTCACCTTAGCCAGGATAAGAATGTTTCAAAATTTCCTGTACTTTACGGCTCTAGATTCATATTGGCCACAAATAAAATTTGAATGGATTTGGAAGGTAGAAGTGAAGCAGCAGCCATGTTCTTTATGCTCAGAAGATTAGCGTAGAGCACCATGCATGGTGGCATCTCACACTTGTACTCACCGATCTGCGGTCTCATTTTCCTTCCAGCTTCTTACAGTTCTGGGCCAGGTGAGTGTACAGGTTGTGGTAAAGGGCTGCAGCTTCCCCTGCATGTTTTCCCTGCAGTATTTGGAGACAGAATGATGTTGGTCCCAGTTCACTGAAGTGGGTTCCTTATCAGAGTACTGTATATATCCAGCTTTCCTTTCTACTACTGATCTGACTGATACCTAAAGGCTAATAGGTAATGGCTTTAGTCTCAAAATCAGAGCATCACAGATATGCCTACTCCAATTTGAATAACTGTGCAAGTTCTAGTCCTTATATAAAAATCTCTTACTCTGTATCACTTATGTTGTTCTGTTTCTTTAATCAACCTGGTAAAGAAACTGATAGAAAAGAATTCTAGATATGTGCTGTCCTATACAGAATTCACTAACCACATGTGGCTGTAGAGCAACTTGAAATGTGATTAGTCAAAATTGAGATGTGCTGCATCTATAAAATATACAAGAGATTTTGAAAGCAGTAAGAAAAAATAAAAATGTCATTAATAATTTTATATTAACTATATACTGAAATGATAACATTTTAGATACAGTGATTTAAATTAATTATTAAAGTTAATTTCACCTTTTTTTACATTTTAATGTGGCTACTAAATATTTTAACAATACAGAAGTAGTTTGTACTTGTGGCTCACATATTTTCACTGGACAGGAAAGTTCCAGAGGAACAAGACCTTAGGAATGAGTTCTCAGAATTGGCTCTAAATTATCTGGAATTGGTCTCTGATCTGATAAGATTAAAGGTATCGATGACCATTTCCATTGGTGAATAGAACACACATAGTCCAAGGAAAGTACTGGTAAATCAGATACTTAATCCTCACTTGTAGACAGCTGCAGTAAAGTACCTGCAGAAGGCAAAGCTTTGGGAGAACAAGTAGCTAGCTATAGCACATTAAAGTGAAATTAAGGTGTATGCCTTACTGGGATAGGTAGTTTAGTTTAGGTTCTTCAAGTGCATTGAAGAACTTGGGGAGAAAAATGTTAATGCAAGGCTTGAAATTCTCAGCCCAAGATCTGGATAAAGGACCAGAAAGATTTGATGGCTGCCCCCAAAGAAACACTACCTCTTATAATGACAGGGCCAAAATTTCCATAAAACAGATGAATTCTGAATATGGTTGAATTACAATGGAAACTGTATTCCCAAAATTGTGGATTCTGTAATATTAAAGTTTGAGCAGTCATTGGGAAGGAGTAAGACGCTGAAAATGGAACTGGGACAAGTAGGCTGACTTTGGCGAAACTGGAGACATAAATTCCTAAATTCTGCTGCACTTCATTTGCCAGTAGAAGCAAGCTTCCTTCCCCTGACTAAAGAAGTTATTCTCCCTTTGAATGAAGAACATTACAAAGATTTGGATTCAATGTATTAGCTCAGGTAGTTTGGAGTGACTAGAGAAGTTTGTCTGATTTATTGACTGAAACCAAGAACCAAACGTGGTCTATATTAAATGAACTTGAAATACCAAGATATCATTGGCACAATATAAGGGAAGACATAAGGATATTGGAATGTTAGATTAGGAAAGCCTGATCACCAATCACCTAAGTGTTCACTTGGAGGGCCAGGGAGTTGGTCTCTTCACCAACTCTATGGGGAAAGCATCCGTGGAGGGAACAACAGCATCCTTGAAGATTTCAGTGCTGGGTACCCACTGTAGACTTGGACTTATAGAAAATGTTCTCATCAAACTGAGCTCCCCAAACAGTGGAGATTAGTAGATTATGTAAGGGTAAAGGGCCAGCACTTAATCACCAAACACAAGGCAAGCATATTCACAATAATGAAAAGCAGAGCCAAGTATAATCAGAGATCTTTGGTGTTGGCTAGTTGATCATAGCATCCCTAAAATTGAAATAGATTGTCAGCTTCCTAAAATCTTACTTGATTTGTCTAAATGGAAAATCACTAGGTCTGGTGAACAGGAATCTGATTTGAATCACAATATAAGAGGATCATAGCTCCTTCCCCAATACCAAAATCTGTCAGTTCATAAGCCCAAAGCTTGAATAAAGGAGGCCAAGTACTCTTGAAGAAGACATTCTTACACAGCCAAATTTTTATATTGTAATTTTTTCTTCTAATTTTTCTAAAGATATCTGATGTCATTTACCAGTGTGTCTGTGTTTTGGAAAAGAGGAAATGAAAAGAATTTTCTGGGATTAGTCAACTACTGGCTCTAAATTGATACTAATTCCTAGGAATTCATGGTGCTCAAATTCACCTCATAGTGGGCTCAGCAACTTCCAACTCCAACTTTGGTTGTTTCCCCCCTTCCAGAATGAACAATTGAAATAAAGATATTCAGTAACTGGCATAATCCCACATCACTTCCCTGACCTATGGAGATCATGCTATTGTAATAGTAAAGGCTAAGTGAAAGTCACTAGAATTGCCTCTTTTACTAAAATAGTAAACTGAAAGTAATAATGCTTTCCTAGAGGGATTAGAGATCAGTGCCATCACCAAGGAATTAAAGGTGCAAGGATGGTGATTCTTAACGTATACCCCTTCAACTCATCTATTCGGCTGGTGCATGTAAAATGGGGTTTAGGGAATCACAGTGGATTATTTATTTACTTTTTATTTTTTAGGAACTTTTATTGAGATATAATTGACACAATAAACTGCATGTATTTAAAGTATACAATTTGATTTTTTTTCTTATTAGTAATGTATATATGGCAATCCCAATCTCCCAATTTATCCCTCCCCAACCCTCCACCCCCTTTCCCCACTTGGTGTCCATATGTTTGTTCTCTACATCTGTGTCTCTGTTTCTGCCTTGCAACCTGGTTGATCTGTATCATTTTTCTATACATAGTGGGTTTTTTAAATCTAATCATATGTTGACTCCAATTACAGCTGCTTTTCAGGTATGATTTTATTAGTGGAGCAAATCAACATATCTTTTAACACCTGATTTAATGAATACTTTTTCAGTATACCTTCTAGTAAAGACTATTAGAAGTATCTTGCTTTCAGCTGACAGGATTATCAATATATGCTTATAGTTTTTACTTTAGGGCTATATCGTCTCCAGCCCTAAGTCATAATCTAGCCTTTAGGGACCTCAATCACCTCCCCGGTCCACAGCATATTACATTATGTACTATACTGATAACACTGTGTTGACTGCACCTGGTGAAAAGGAGATGGCAATTTGGTAAGACATGTGCATACCAGGGGGTCTGGAATAAATCCCACAAAGATTCAGGAGCCTGTGATCCCAACATCTTGGTGATTACTTGATGTAGTCTTTATAGTGAAGAGCAGCCAGCTCTTCGTCCCAGTAAGGAAGAGGTATATCACCTGGTGGGCTTTCTTAAATCTTTAAAAGGAATACATACTTGGTTCACTTGGTGGACTAATGCTACTCATCTGACAAGTTATCTAAAAGGCTGCCAGTTTTGTGTGGACACAGAACAAGAGAAGGCTCTGCTATAGTTCTAGGGTACAGTGTAATCCACTCTGCTAGTTGGGCTGTCTGATCCAACAGATGAAATGGTCCTTGAAGTATTTGTGACAGATAGGCATTGTAAGGAATCTTCAGGTGGGGCTCTATAAGTAAATAACAGTGGGGACTTTCAGGGTTTGGAAGCAATGCTACGTCACCCTCTGCAAATAACTCTTTGCCTTTTGAGAAACAGCTTCTGGTTTGAGACTGGGTTACAGTAGAGACTGAATATATTGCCATAACTACCCCCAAATCATTGACTGCTTTATTCTTCACAGACAGCAGCTCGCCAGTATGAGTCAGACATCAGTCTCAGTATCCTCTGAGCTCCAGGAGATACACATCAAATTCCCTACATGGACCAATTAAAGCTCCTTTTCCTAGGTTTTAAGTAGAAGAAAACGACTATAAGAAAGTGGTAGGAAAAAGAGCATGTGCATAGGGAGGAGTAAGGGGAGAAGTAGGTGGAGACAGAAGCACCCACAGCTTCCTAAACAACCCTCTTCTGATATATCCTCCCCCCAACCATGTTATACGCTCAATTTGGATGAGTAACTAAGAGGTGCCTAGTGAACACTCTAATGTGCCATTAAGTTCCTTCTTCAGGAATGAAGGACTTATTTCCCTATTTTCTTGGACTGTAGCCAGCTGACAGCCCTCTCTATCAGCCTTCTTTATGAACTGCCCTCATCTGAAGAGAGGTGACTTGCACACGTTCACACTCTCTGGAAATAATAGGTCTAAATAGGAGCATAAATGTCTGGCCTTGTACCAACTGTGGACAACTCTGAAGGGCTAGCTCAGCTTCAGAATTCCCAAGAATTTGTTTGCAACCCAACTTCTCCCTCCACCCAAGTCTTCCTCCTTCTTTTCCCTACAGAAGTTGATCCTGAGAGCATCCACAAATGCATTTTATCTATACCAATCCCCATTTCAGTCAGCTTCCCTCACACCCTGATTTTAAAGAGTTGGTACCGGGGGGGGTCCAATGGAGCAGATGCTAAGATAGGATTTTGAATGAAAAACCATCAATAATAGGTAGGGCACGCACAGCCCCTGGTACAAGGTAGCAATGTCACGGTTACAGTTTTCTCAGGTGAAGTGAAGAACAGGGATGACATAGCAGCAGAGAGAATTGTACCAGTGAGTACAACAGGTCAAGTATTGGGAAAATGCAGAAGAAATGATAAATATGAGGAAAGTGGAATTGGTTGGCTTATCTGGGGGCAATCAATGTTCATGAAAAAATAACGAAATGCTGAAGTTTATTATCTTTCAATTAAAAGCTTACTGTGAAGGCAGGGAACCTCTTTGGCAACATGTGAAAAGACTAATCTCCTACAGTTGAAGGGCACAGAAGGCTAGAGGCTAGAGAATACCTTGAGATATTAGAGGAAGACATGTAGGTGGATAGATTGGAAAATCCTGAATCCTCACATTTCCCTGAACCTTCTGAAATGGAGAACTGGCCCACTACTCTCTTTTAAGTTTAGTGCATCCTCTTCTTAGACACCTCTTAGCAAGTTAATGCTTGCCTTGCTCACAATCTGCTTCTACATGCATTCCTGGCTACTAGGCTAATAACTAGGGTAAATCACTACATAACCCAGCAAGGGATGTGCTGAGACTGAAAAAAGAGGAAATGGACTCTATCCCAAAGCAAGTGCCAAACCTAGCTAACATATACTAGCTGGAATCGAGAGACTGTATAAAGAACTAGATACCAAGGTGCTGCATCAAGGGCAGTGGAACATGAAGATAGATAAGGGAGAGTTTACTAAAATGGGTACACACTGCCAGGATAAAAATGCAACATCCTTTCAAGGACTGTAGAATATGGCTGAATGAACACACAGCTAGCTAGCCCCTAAAACCTGCAGACCATGATAGCCCACAGAAAGTAAATTAGAAAATGCCAGAAGGATTGCAAAGAAAGACTGTCAAAGAAGGGAATAAAAGGCTCAAGGAAGTAGTTACATGAGTTGGTAGTCTACCACCTCATTTTGGAATGTAGAGATGGCTGACATATTGTCTTTATGTCTAAGAGAAAATTGAGATAAAAATAGTTGAAATTTGACATCCTATGATTAGCAAGCCCTTCCTCTCCCTCCCAGTCCTTGAAGGAAGGATGAACAATAACATACAAGAAAATTTCCGAAATCTGCTTACTTGACTATGTTGTTCTGCCTTAAGTCCCCCAATCCAAACTTTTCTTTTATGGAAGCATATATCTGTAAATACCATTCCTAGTTTTCAGTATTATTAGAATTTGTAATCTCATTTCTGTGTAATCTCTTTCTTGAGTTTATGTAACTAAATTTCCTGTACATAAATCTAGAATATAACTTTTTTTAGGTTATTGTTTCCTCCCTATTTATTGTCAGATACAAAATAACCTATTTATTCAATTAATTTTTTCCATTTTTTTAGAAGTTTACTGTCACATATCTGTTATTTGAAAATACACTTTTAGCTATAAAATAGAGGAAGTAACAAATTTCTACATTTACATGTTCAAGTTCTCCCAAAAGCAAAGCTCATGTTAAAAAAAATCATGCTAAAATTTATGAATTTTTGAGCAATATGCCTCTGAATTTTCTTGGGACTATGGCACATAAGCTTCCTGAAATTCCTTTTTCTATTTCTTTATTGTACATTTACATAAAGCTATATAGATGACTTATAATTGTAACTTACAGTTCCTATGGGTAAAATAAATGATTAATTTGATGAAAGATTAGAGTTAATTTTGTTTTCTAAATTAAAAATGGGTTTTATTGTTTCTTTGCTGAACTTCAAAATATTATGTGCTCATTGTATTTTAAACAATATATTAAAGGGAAAGAAAAAAATCAGTCAGTCTTACTGAACAGAGATTATCACTATTAATCTTATCTGTCTATATTATTTTGATTTGGTTCATAATTTTATAAAAATTAAATTATACTATTCATGCTGTTCTGACATGGTATTAGGAGGTTCTCTGTGTTAAAAACACAGGACTACATTACTTTAATGCCTGAAAAAACTCTTAATCTACTACACTAATTCTATAGCAATGAATAGTCAGACTTAAAACAAAATTATTATTTTGTGGCTTATGCCAATAGAAATTTAAATTTCTCCCTTTTGCTGCCATTTGTCATTACCCTGGTCTTCCTTCTTATTCACTTAACATACTGTAACATAGATTACTGTTTTCATCTCTATTCCAAATCTAGCCATCATCCTGAAAGTTTCAATGTACATTACACACTTAAAATAAAAATTTCTCATTTCTTTGACCTTCACCTTTCCATTGACTTCATTCTCACTCTCTCATCTACACACTCTTGTGATCAAACCCTGTTTTTTTCCATCAAATGAAATGAACTAATCTCCAACAAACTTCTCTTATTTCAGATCACTTGTTCACATTCTTCTCCTACAGCTTCTGACCTATTGGAACTTTGAGTGCAATGACTCCTCAACTTTCTATTTGTAAATGTCCATTTTTATTTCAGAAGTATGTCCCAAGCTTCATGATATAAGTCAGTCTTTAAAATCAATATCTTAAATTTTCTTATTCATAGGCTTATATCATAACTTGGAGAAATAACCCAAATTGTTTCTAACACCTCTGCTTTGAAGAACATAACTGTGAATACTCTACAACTACCATTGTAGTTAAGTGACCAAGCTTTATAGAGTCTTCAATACTCATTCCCTAGACAGAGAAAACACTTCAGACACTCACCTTGATCACATTCCTTCTCAGTGACCTACTTAAAAAGAATAATAAAAATAAATCTATTATTTAAAGCCTATGCTACAAATCTTCCTAGTATTTTTTCCCAGAAAAAAAGTTATTATTCACCCACATATCATAACCCAATTCCTCAACTATGCTTTGGATAGCAAATCCTGCCCACTCTCTGCAATTTCACTCCCACCCACTGTGCCTATATCATCAAGTAATTCCTCAAATCTTGTCACTTCCCTGTGTTTAATATCTATCAGAGTCTCTGTAAACCACCTCAAAACTTAATGGTTTAAGACAAGAGGAGACTGACTTCTGGCATAACAGCATAAGGAGTTCTGCCTACCCACTACCCAGTAAAACCAGCAAAAGTTATAAAAATGACACAATCAGGGGATGTCTTTGGAAATTATCCTAAAGGCAAACAGTGGGTGAAGAAATATATATTAAAGAAAACCTATAAAAATTCACTAAGAAAGTTAGGTTGGTGATATTTGAACCAAGATTGCCAGTCAAACTCCCAACAAACAAAAGTCTAGGACCAGATGACTTCACAGGTGAATGCTACCAAACAGTTAGAGAAGAGTTAACACCTATACTTCTCAAACTATTCCAAAAAATTGCAGAGGAAGGAATGATTCTCAACTCATTATATGAGGCCAGCATCATTCTGATACCAAAACCAGATAAAGAGATCACAAAAGAGAAAATTACAGGCTAATATCACTAATAAACATAGATGCAAAATCCTCAACAAAGTGTTAGCAAGCCAAATCCAACAATACATTTAAAGGATCATACACAATGAACAAGTGGGATTTATTCCAGGGATGTGAGGGTTTTTTAATAGCTTCAAATCTATCAGATACATCACATTAACAATTTGAAGCATAAAAACCATATGATCATCTCAATAGATGCAGAAAATGCTTTTGGCAAAATTCAACATCCATTTATGATAAAAACTCTTGAAAAAGTGGGCATAGAGGGAACATACCTTAACATAATAAAGCCCACGTATGATAAGATCACAGCTAACATCATAGTTAACAATGAAAAGCTAAAAGCATTTCCTCTAAGATCAGGACCAAGATAAGAATATCCATTCTTGGTACTTTCATTAAACACTGTATTGGAAGTTCTAGCCACAGCAATCATACAAGAAAAAGAAATAAAAGAAATCCACATTAGAAAGGAAGAAGTAAAACTGTAACTGTTTGCAGATGACATGATATTGTACATAGAAACTCTTAAAAACACCACCAAAAAGCTGTTAGAGCTCATCAGTGAATTCAATAAAGCTTCAGGACACAAAATTAATATACAGAAATTTGTTACATTTCTACACACTAACAAAGAATTACCAGAAAGAAATTTTAAAAAAATCCTCTTTACAATTGCGTCAAAAAGAATAAAATACCTAGGAATAAACCTACATAAGGAGGCAAAAGATCTGTACTCAGGAAACTATAAGACACTCATAAAAGAAACTGAAGACACAAACAGGTAGAAAGATATATCATGTTCTTGAATTAAAAAGAGCATCTATATACCATGTTCCTGGCAAGAATTTACATCATTAAAACAGACATAAGAACCAAGGTAATCTACAGATTCAATGCAATCCCTATCAAAATATCAAGGGCATTTTTCACAGAACTAGAACAAATAATTTTATAATTTGTATGGAAACACACACAAAAAACCCAAATAGCCAAAACGATCTTGAGAAAGAAGAACAGAGCTGATGGAAATATGCTCCCTGATATCAGACTAAACTACAAAGCTACAAACAAACAGTATGGTACTGGCACAAAAGCAGACACATAGATCAATGGAACAAAACAGAATGCTCAGAAATAAACACACACACTTACGGCCAACTAATCCAGGAAAAAGAAGGCAAGCATACACAGTGGAGAAAAGACAATCTCTTCAATAAGTGGTGCTGGGAAAACTGGACACATGCAAAAGAATAAAATTAGAATGTTCTCTAATACCAAATACAAAAAACAAACAAACAAACCTCAAAATGGATTAAAGACATAACTGTAAGATAGAAACCATAAAACTCCTAGAAGAAAACATAGGCAGAACACTCTAACATAAATCATACCAATATTTTTGTGTGTGTGGCCTATCTCCTAAAGCAAAGAAAATAAAAGTAAAAATGAACAAATCAGACTTAATTAAACTTACTGGGTGGGCCAAAAGTTTCATTCGTTTTTTTCCATAAGATGGTTCTAGTAGCACTTAGTTGTTTTTAATTTCATTCGAAACAATTTTGTTAGATTGTTTGTGACAGTTGTCATATCAGCCTGAATTTAAAAAAAGACATCAAAATTGGTGAATTTTTGTATAGCCATTTTAATATTGAAGATGGAAGTAAAACAACATTTTCAGCATATTATGCTATGTTATTTCAAGAAAGGTAAACATACAACTGAAACACACAAAAAGATTTGTGCAGTGTATGGTGAAGGTGCTGTGACTAATCAAACATGTCAAAAGTGGCTTGCGAAGTTTTGTGCTGGAGATTTCTCACTGGACAATGCTCCATGATCAGGTAGGCCAGTTGAAACTGATAGTGATCAAATCGAAACAATAATTGAGAACAATCAATGTTATACCATACAGGAGGTAGCCAACATACTCAAAATAACAAAATCAAGCACTGAAAATCATTGTACTAGCTTGGTTATGTTAATCACTTTGATGTTTGGGTTCCACAAAAGCTAAGCAAAAAAAAAACTTTCTTGACCATATTTCCACATGTGATTCTCTACTGAAACATAATAAAAACATTCTGTTTTTAAAACAAATTGTGACAAGCAAGGAAAAGTGAATACAATGTGGAACAGAAGAGATCATGGGACAAGCAAAATCAACCATCACCAACCACACCAAAGGCCCGTCTTCATCCAAAGAAGGTGATGTGTGGGATTGGAAGGGAGTCCTCTATTATGAGCTCCTTCTGGAATACGAAACAATTAATTCCAACAAGTACTGCTCCTAATTAGACCAACTGAAAGTGGCACTCAATGAAAACATGTCCAGAATTAGTCAACAGAACACTCATAATCTTCCATCAGGATAATGCAAGATCACATGTTTCTTTGATAACCAGGCAAAAAGTGTTACAGCTTGGCTGAGAAGTTCTGATTCATCCACCATATTTACCAGACATTGCACCTTTGGATTTCCATTTACTTTAGTCTTCACAAAATTCTCTTCATGGAAACAAATTTAATTCTCTGGAAAACTTTAAAAGGCATCTGGAACAGTTCTTTCCTCAAAAAAGATAAAAAGTTTTGGGAAGATGGAACTATAAAGTTGCCTGAAAAATGGCAGAAGGTAGTGGAACAAAAGGGTTAATATGTTGTTCAATACAGTGCTTGGTGAAAATGAAAAATGTATCTTTTATTTTTACTTAAAAAAACCAAAGGCACTTTTTGGCCCACCCTATAAAAGCTTTTGCACAGCAAAGGAAACTCAAAACAAAAAGACAACCTACTGAATGGAAGAAAATGTTTGCAAATGATGTGACACATAAGGAGTTGATATTCAAAATATATAAATAGCTCATAAAATTCATCATCAAAGAAACAACCTGATTAAAAAATGGACAGGAGACCTGAGTAGACATTTTACCAAAGAAGACATACAGATGATCAACAGGCACATGAAAAATTGTTCAACATTGTCAGTCATCACAGAAGTGCATATTAAAAGCACCATGAGATATTACCTCATACCTGTTAGAACAGCCATCACCAAAAAGAGCACAAATAACAAATGTTGGGGAGGATGTGAAGAAAAGGGAACCCTCATACACTGTTGGTGGGAATGTAAGTTGGTGCAGCCACTGTGGAAAACAATACGGAGGTTCCTCAAAAAGCTAAAAATAGAACTACCATATGACCCAGCAATTCCACTCCTGGGTATATATCTGAAAAAAAACAAAAACACTAATTTCAAAAGATATATGCACCCCAATGTTCACAGAAGCATTATTTACAATTGCCAAGATATGGAAGCAACCTAAGTGTTCATCAACAGATGAACAGATAAAGAATATGTAGTATATCTATAATGGAATACTACTCAGCCATAAAAATAAAATAAAATTTTAGCATTGGCAAAAACATGGATGGACTTGGAGGATATTATACTAAGTGAAATAAATGAGACAGAGAAAGACAAATACTGTATGATATCACTGATATGAGGAATCTAAAAAATACAACAAACTAGTGAATATAACTATATTGTTACAGTGAATATAACAAAAAAGAAGTGAATATAACAAAAAAGATATCTATATAGTTTGATATAAAAAACAAATTAGTGGTTACCAGTGGCGAGAGGGGAGGAGAAAGAAAGGGGTAGGAGCAGGGGATTAAAAGGTACAAACACTTATGTATAAAATAAACAAGCTACAAGGATATACTGTACAACACAGGGAATAAGGCCAATGTATTATAATAACTACACATGGAGTATAAGCTTTAAAAATTGTGAATCACTACGTTATACACCTGGAATTTATATAGCATGGTACACCAACTATAACTCAATAAAAATATAAATAAACAAACAAACAGTCTGCTAGAGACAAGGATGTAATCTCCCTCTCCCCATAGCTCCCAACTGGAAGGTGTTCTTTTTGGGAAGAGAAAGACTTAAGCATTTCTCATCCTGCCCCTAATTTGCTTGTTTTTGAGGCTAAGTCCTGGGGTGAGTACCATCATGATGTGGGGGCTCCCTTCTATCACTTAATTGCCAGTCATGATGATAATTCTACATGGAAAAATACAAAGAGCACTGGTAAAAGAAATTATTTAAAAGTAGCATATATTATTTAAAAATATATTATTTTTAAATAGCATATATATAGCATATAGCTTATATATATATATAGCACTAATAGCACATACTATTTAAAAATAGCATTTTTCTCTTTTACTCTCATAACTGACTTGAAACAGCAATGGTATGAAATAATATGTATAAAATATAATGTTGAGCCTATAGCAATGTAACAGATAGAGTATAGTTGCCAATAATTGCACAAAGAAGATGGGAGGTAGCAAAGCTTTAGTTGGCTAAGGAAATGACTAGAGACAGTAAAGTAATAATTAAACAATGTATAGTTGGGTTTGTATCACTAATAGATACAATATGTGTAATAATAACAATGACATTAAAAATAGGAAAAAGGTAATAGAGAGCTATACTGAAGCAACACTTCTATATATCACTGGATTCAAGCTAGTATAAAGCTGAAGCCAATTCTGATCATTTGAAACATATACACTAAAGCCTAATCAGTAAAAACACAAACAAAACCTCAAAAAATATGGTTACAATCATTAACAAAATTAAAATGCAACATTAGAAAATATTTACTTAATGAAAAAGAAAGTAGTAAAAGAAGACTAGAGGAACAAAATAAAAGACAGAAGATATATGGAAAAAAGATTAAATTGGCATAAATCCAACTCTATAATAACATTAAATGAAAATGTATTAAACAATGTAATCAAAAGGAAGAGACTTAAAACTGGATTACAAAACATAATCTAACTATGTGACACATTTTGGGTTAAAAGTACAAATAGATTGAAAATAAAAAAATGGAAAATACATATTATACAAACAGCAACCACTTAGAAAATGGTTAAAATCTAGGATTATATGTTATATATTTTATTACTATAAAAAAACTAGCAAACTGAATCCAACATCCTTTCATGAAAAAAACACTCAAGAAACTAGATATAGAAGGGAAATTCCTGAGACTGATAAAGGGCATCTATTTAAAAACAAACAAAAATATAGCTAACATCATACTTAATGATGAAAGACTGGATGATTTTCTCCTAAGTTCTGGAACAAGACAAGAATATCTGCTTTTACTTCTATTCAATATTGTACTAGAGGTTCTATTCAGAACAATTAGGCAAAAAAAGAATTAAAAGTGACCCAAATTAGATGGGAAGATGTATACCTAACTATGCTCACAGCTGACATGATCTTACATATACAGAAAATCTTAAGGAATCCTCTAAAAACTATCAAAATTAATAAGTGAACTCAATATCCATTAGTTGCAGGATATATGACCAATACATAAAACCTAATTGCATTTTCATACACTTGTAACCATCTGGAAACCAAATTAAGAAAACAAGTCTATTCACAATAACATTAAAAAGAATAAAATATGTAGGAATAACAAAAGGAGCCAAAACTTACACTCTCAAAACTATGAGACATTGTCATTAAGAAATTTTTAAAAATCTAAAAAGTTTTTTAAAAAATCCTATGTTTGTGAATCAAAACACTCACAATTAAAAATGGCAATATTCCTCGAACTGATCTACAGATTATATGCCACCCATGCTGGCGTCTCAGCTGACTTCCTTTTAGAAATTGATAAGTTAATTCTAAACTCCTTGTGAAGTTTCAGGGGACCAAATTTGCCAGAACAATCCTGAAAACAACAACATAGGAGGACCTGGGCTTTCTGATTTCAAAACTTTCTACAAAGCAATGATAATCAAGACAGTGTGGTACTGGCACAAAAATAGGTCAATGGAATAGAATGAGACCCCAAAAGTGAATCCATATATCTATGGTAAATTGATTTTTGTCAAGGGTACACACCACTAATTGAAGAAAGAAGAGTCTTTTCAACAAATGATCCTGGGACGACTGGATAGCCACAGGCCAAAGAATAGAGTTAGACCCTTTTCTTATACCATATACAAAAATTAACTCAAAATTGATCAAATATCTAAATGTAAGAGCTAACTCTGTAAGACTCTTAAGAGAAAACATAGGAGCAAAGCTTCATAACCTTGGATTTTGCAAAGGATTCTTAGAAATGACCCCAAAGTCATGGGCAACAGCAACAACAAAAATAGATAAGACTGGACTCAGCAAAATTAAAAAACTTTTATGCTTCAACAGATACCATCAAAAGGTTTAAAAAACAACCAATTGAATGAGAAAAAATATGTGCCAATTATATATATGATAAAGGACCTGTATCTAGAATATATAAAGAATCTTTACAACTCAATAAGAAAAAGGAACATAAACCAACTAAAAATGGGCAAAGCATCTGGACAGTCATTAATCTAAAAAGGATATTCAAGTGCTAATAAGCACATGAAAAGATGCTCAACATCATTAACTGTCAGTAAAATGCAAATTAAAACCACAAGTTGATACCACTTCCCACCTACCAGCATGGCTATCATAAAGAAGACAGATAGTAGGAAGTATTGGTGACAATGTGGAGAAATTTTAACTGATACACTGTTGGTGGGAATGTACAGCTGCTTTGGAAAAGAGATCGGCATTTCCTCAAATGATTAAACATATAGTTACTATATGACCATTTAATCCCACATATACGTACAAGAGAAATAAAAATATATCTGCACAAAAATTTTGACATGAATGATTATAGCAGCAGTATTCACAGCAGCCAGAAAGTGAAAGCAAACCAGCAAAACCCCCAAATCCATCAACATTGCTAATCATCAGGGAAATACAAATCAAAACCACAATGAGACATCACCTCACACCTGTCAGAATAACTATTATAGAAAGGACAAGAAATATCAAGCATTGGCAAGGATTTGGAGAAAAGGGAACACTCATGCATTGTTGATGGGAATGTCAATTGGTACAACCGCTATGGAAAACAGTATGGAGGCTCCTCGAAAGAATTACAAATAGAATTACCACATGATCCAGCAATTCTATTTCTGGGTATTTACTCAAAGAAAATGAAGGCACTAGCTCAAAAAGATATATGCAACCCTGTGTTCACTGCAGCATTATTTATAATACCAAGATATGGAAGCAACCTCTGTCCATTGATAGATGAGTTGATAAAAAAGACATGGTATATATACATAATGGAATATAACCAAGCCATAAAAAAGAATGAAATCTTATCATGTACAAAAACATGTATGGACTGTGAGGGTATTATATTGAGTGAAATAAGTCAGATGGAAAAAGACAAATACCATATGATTTCACTTATATGTGGAAACTAGAAAACAAATGAACAAACATAACAAAACAGAAGCAGACTCATAGATGCACAGAATTGGTGGTTACCAGAGAGGAGAGGTGGGAAGGGATGGACAAAATAGGGGAAGTGGATTAAGAAGTACAAACTTTTGGGACTCCCTGGTGGCTCAGTGGTTAAGAATCCGCCTGCCAATGCAGGGGATATGGGTTTGATCCCTAGGCCGGGAAGATCCCACATGCCGTGGAGCAATTAAGCCCGTGCACCACAACTACTGAGCCTGTGCTCTAGAGCCTGAGAGCCACAACTACTGAGCCTATGTGCCACAACTACTGAAGCACCTGAGGCTTGAGCCCATGCTCTGCAACAAGAGAAGCCACCATAATGGGAAGCCCATGCATCGCTGCAAAGAGTAGTCCCTTCTCTCTCCAACTAGACAAAGCCCACGGGCAGCAATGAAGACCCAACACAGCCAATAAATAAATAAATAAATAAATAAATAAATAAATAAATAAATTTATTTTTAAAAAAGTACAAACTTTCATTATAAAATAATTATAAAATAAGACAAGGGGATGTAATGTATAGTATACAGAATATAGTCAATAATATTGTAATAACTTTGTATAGTGAGAGACAGAAACTAAACATAGTAATCATTTTGTAATGTATAAGAATATCAAATCACTATATTATATACCTGATACTAATATAATATTGTAAATCAACAAACTAATGAACAAAGTAAAGGTGGTATATACATACAATTGAATATCATTTGGGTATAAATAGGAATGAAGTACTGATTCACATTACAACTTGGATGCACTTTAAAAACATTATGCTAAATGAAAGAAGACAGCCATAAAAGTCCATGTATTATATATTTTCATTCACATGAATCTCTGGAATAGGGAAATTTATAGATACAGAAAGTAGATTAGTGGTTGCTTAGAGCTGGGAAAGAGATGGGGGATCAGGAGATGATAGCTAAAGGGTGTGAGGTTTTATATTTGAGGTGATTCATATTTTCTAAAATTGTGTGATGATGGTTGAACTTTAAGTATACTAAAAACCATTGAATTGTATACTTAAATGGTAAATTTTACGCTGTGTAATTATATCTCAAAAGACTGTTTAAAACAACAACAATAACCATTTAATCACTCTCAATTCCAAAATTTGGCCAGGATACATGTGGACAGCTAGTCTCTGTTCTATGTGGATTAAGTCAGGGTGATCAACATCACTGTCTTCAGCTGAGAGCTCAGTCAGTTGAAAAAAAAATGCTGAGACAGCTTCATTCATTCCCACAAGTGGCTACAACAGCTAGGGACTGATTAATCCTCCATCTCCATCAGCAAGCCTGAGTTTCTGAATATGGAGCCTTAATCCTGAGGGGGAGTAGCATATGCCACCCTAAAATGTGTCTCTTTGGCATGTGGATTGTTTTGAACTGAAGGCAATTATCACCCAACAGACTTAGGAAAAGCTTTATACCTCTCTCTTAATTTCCTATAAGAATTTATATAAGAGGCCTATACCAACAAGGGAACTATTACTAGAGATAACTTTTATATTAGAAAGACTTATCTGCATGGCACGACAGACATTAGTTACCAAACATTTGTTTTTCTCATCTTCTTGTGAAATGTCTCCCTTTCCTTTGAATTCCCAGACCTTTACCCTCTTTTCTTAGCTCAGGATGGTATATAAACCTCAACTGCCTCACTACCTTGGAGTCTTACGTCTGTAGGACTTCCGTGCATATGTAATTAATTTTTTTTCTCCTTTTAGTCTATCTTATGTCAATTTAATTATTAAGCCAGCCAACAAAACTGGAAGGGAAAAAGGAAAAACACCCCCCCACCCCCCAACAATCCCAAGAGGGTAAAAGTGGAAGGTACAAGTCTCTTAAGGCTGATATTACATGTTCTTGAATGTCACTTCCATCACATTCTATTGGTCAAAGCAAGTCACAAGGCCAACCCAGATTCAAGGTGACAGAAACTAGATTCTGCCTCTCTATAGAAGGCATGAGATATGGGGACACAAAGAAAAGAGGAAAATTGTTGGTGGTCATATTTAGCAAAGATTCATCACAGTGTTCCATCTTTAAAAACTCATCAACCAACAAGGAAGTACACAAGCAGACCACCTGGAATCTTTATCTTTTGTGTATTCCCTATCTCTTTCTCTCTTTGTAGCCAAACTTTCTGAAAAGTCTTCTTTTATTCTCTCTCCCAATTCCTCGCCTACCACTCACACATCAACTTACTCTAAAAGGATATATCAAGTATAATAATTATCAAATATTAAGCTCCTCTATTTCAATTTTGCTTTTAATTAATTTTATTGCATCTTCTCCTTTTCTCGCTCAGTCATGAAGCATATAACCATAGGTGAGAAGGTTGATTTTAGAACTTTAACAAGACTCAGTTTGAAAGCCATCTTTATCAAAAGGAGAGATTTGTCAAATTTTCGTTATCACAGTCAAAGCCTGGAAGATGCAGATCGTAAAGTTCACCTATAGATAGAGAAGAGGGAATAACAATAAAAATAACAGATTTTAACATTTATTGTACACTTGCTATTTTAGGCACTTTTTATATATTTAACTCATAACATTAGTAATGTTATAGTGTTTATAATCTTCCATGTTTTATGTATTAGGACAGTTCAAGAGATTGTATTATATGTTACACACACACATATAACTTAATATAACTAAATATACATCATTACCTATCTTTCTATCTAAAGTTACTCTATTTTTAATCTCCTACCTACTATTAGAGTGACAACTCCATGAGAATAGGAGTTTGCACACTCATTGATAGGTGCTCAGTAACTATGTGTTGATTAAATAAATATATAAATTTTGGTTGCCTTTGTGCTTTTTTTTCTATCTTCTATTTTTAAATTTGTTTTTACAAAATTAAGATTATGAATCATACACATTTCCATCCTGCTTTTCATTATGCAAGAAACATTCTTTATTGTCACTAATAATTCTACAAAAGCCTGACTTTTTAATGACTGGATAATATTCTATAACATGAATAAACCACTTTTAATATCCAATTCCTGGTTGTTGGTCATTTGGACTGTCTAATTTAATACTATTATAAATTATAGTGTAATAAATATTCACATATAACTTTAAAAAATTTTATCTTTAATGATAAATTCCTAAGAATAGTATCAATATTTTTTAAACTGCTCATATTGATGAATTGTCATCCAGATATTTGTACCAACTGAGTAGTGAATGAGAATATATCTTTTATTTTCCTTTCAGCAACATTGGTATTAGAATTTTAAAATAAATTACAGAGTCCCTCCCATCAGGAAGCATGCAGGAGCCTCCTAGATAGCTTCCTCCACAAGAGGGCAGACAGCAGTATCAAGCAGTATCAGCAGTATTTCATCTTGTGGAACTGAAAACCACAGCCACAGAAAGAGAGAGAAAATGAAAAAGCAGAGGACTTTGTACCAGATGAAGGGACAGGATAAAATCCTAGAAAAACAACTAAATGAAGAGGAGATAGGCACCCTTCCAGAAAAAGAATTCAGAAATAATGATGGTGAAGATGATCCAGGACTTTGAAAAAAGACTGGATGCAAAGATTGAAAAGTTTACCAAAAACCAAGAAGAATTAAAGAGCAAACAAACAGAGATATGCAACACAATAACAGTAATGAAAAATACACTAGAAGGAACCAATAGCAGATTAACTGAGGCAGAAGGGCGAATAAGTGACCTGGAAGACAGAATGGCGATAATCACTGATGCAGAAAAGGATAAAGAAAAAAGAATGAAAAGAACTGAAGACAGCCTAAGAGACCTTTGGGACAAAGTTAAACACACCAACATTCGCATTATAGGGGTCCCAGAAGGAGAAGAGAGAGAGAAAGGACCTGAGAAAATATTGGAAGAGATTATAGTTGAAAACTTCCCTAACATGGGAAAGGAAATAGCTACCCAAGTGCAGGAAGTGCAGAGAGTCCCAGGCAGGATAAACCCAAGGAGAAACATGCCAAGACATATAGTAGTCAAACTGACAAAAATTAAAGACAGAGAAATGTTATTAAAAGCAACAAGGGAAAAACAACAAACATACAAGGGAATTCCCATAAGGGTAACAGCTGATTTCTCAGCAGAAACTCTGCAAGCCAGAAGGGAGTAGCATGATATATTTAAAGTGATGAAAGGGAAGAACCTACAGCCAAGAATACTCTACGCATCAAGGATCTCATTCAGATTTGACGGAGAAGTCAAAAGCTTTACAGACAAGCAACAGCTAAGAGAATTCAGCACCACCAAACCAGCCTTACAACAAATGCTAAAGGAACTTCTCTAAGTGGGAAACCTAAGAGAAGAAAAGGACCTACAAAAACAAAACAATTAAGAAAATGGTAATAGGAACATACATATAGATAATTACCTTGAGCGTAAATGGACTAACAGGGTGGGAACACAGCCAAAAGACACAGACTGGCTGAATGGATACAACAACAAGACCCATATATATGCTGTCTACAACAGATCTACTTCAGACCTAGGCACACATACAGGCTGAAAGTGAGGGGATGGAAAAAGATATTCTGTGCAAATGGAAATCAAAAGAAAGCTGGAGTAGCGATACTCATATCAGATAAAATAGACTTTAAAATAAAAAATGTTATAAGAGACAAGAAAGGACATTACATAAAGATCAAGGGATCAATCCAAGATGAGGAGATAACAATTATCAATATATACGCACCCAATATAGGAGCACCTCAATACATAAGGCAGATGCTAACAACTATGAAAGAGGAAATGCAAGGCAGAAATAGAGACACAGGTGTAGAGAACAAACACATGGACACCAAGTGGGGAATGCAGGGTGGGCTAGGGGAGAAATGAATTGGGAGATTGGGGTGCCAAATTGTACACTCTAAATATATGCTGTTTATTTTCTGTTAACTGTATCTCAATAAAAGTTCTTTAAAAAAAACAAACAAAAAAATAAATAACAAATTCACTTTCTTAAAGAGAGCTTTCCATATTTTGGTTTCATATTTTCAAACACTATTAATTTAAAGCCACAACATAAAGACCTTTTAAAGATGGAGTTTTTCTTGGAAATACTCTTTACTTTGGATTTCACAAGTGATCATTGATCAAGAGTTACCATCTCTGGGTTCAAGGCAGTCTTCTCGAATCTTGCAGAATAATTCAATTTATTACTGTTGCGGAAAGAGAAGAAACTAACTATCAACCTGGGCAGGTTGTTGTTGAAAAGTTGGAGAAACGGTGTAATTCATAGGAATTATTCTATCCCCACCTAACCTCTGTTCGGGATTTGTTACTGAGTTTTTGTCTTCTAATACATACTTCAATTCACTACCAGGAGATCCTCAGCTTTCATTCTGACCTTGACTGAACCTGCCATCTACTGCCACTACCCCTCTACTGAGCTTTATCTATCACCCTCTATTCTTGAAAGCCTACCCCTCACATGCTTGTCCATGCAAACCTAGGTTCTAATAATCATGATACATCATATCTATTCACACTAACCTCCCACTTTTCCTCCTTAGCTAACTCCCATAGCATATCTCTACCTATTTTTATCCTCCATGTTTCCAGTTCCTCATTTGCACTGTGCTGGAATTTGTCCACATTTCCCACTGTCTTTCCATAATCCACCACTTGGAATTCTTAGACCCATTATTCACTCAGCTCTCCTTGTGTCATGCTTAAACTATTCATAATTGTTAACAATTTTTGCTTATACTAAGGGTAACAGGACTCAGGTACAGTGTATCTAGAATCCCTGAGAGAAAAGAAAAAGAAAACAGTATCCTATATCTGGGTTGGGTACACCTGACAGATTACCAAAAGGCTTGTCCCAGTGGGGTGATGCTATTTGCAATTAGACAAGTAATACCCAAATATATTTGCATAAAAGGACAGAATATTGCTGTTTTCCACACACCATGAGATTGATTTTTTTTAATGGGCTTTAAAAAGACATAATAGTTGAACATTAATTATAACATAGAATTTCCTTTCAGTAAAGATTTTCAGGTGTGTAGACAGTTTTAATGGGATGAGGTTATTATTCAAATATATACATCTAGATATTCAAGAAAAGAAAAAGAAAGAAAGAGGGCAAACTGTTCAATATCTGGGATACTTGAGGAACAGTCAAACTTAGAGCCAGAGGGTTGGTCTTAATAATCTTAAAATCTTTTTGAATAGAATTCTGGATTGAGAATTCTATTCTCTGTGTTTACTTTTCTCACAGACCTAATGAACCTGGCAAGCTTCCTGTGATTAGAAATTACAATTTGGAGCTGGAGCAAAATGGAATGGTTAAATGCAGACACACCTTTTGGCAGCCTGTTCTATTGTGTTTTCTTCATGATTTCTAATCCAACTGCATATTTAAGAAACGTAAACATTTTAAAAACTGAAAGAACTCAAGAGAGAAATGTTTTTTGGTTTTTTTTTTTTTTTTTTCTTTTATGGGGACTTGGTATCTCCAAAAGAAAAGCAAAATTCTCCTGCCAAAGAAAAATGTTTTTGTCGTATTTTAGTTTTATCGTTACACGTGGGCGGGAGGATGGAAGGAACACAACATGTTTCTTGCTGTCTTATTTCTTTTTTTTTATACTTTTGTTTTAAATGCTGTCATTGAGTTCAAGGGCCAGGAGAGGGAGACGTTAATATGGAGATCATAACATGAATCTTTTTGGGGGTTTCTTTTGTTCTTGGTTCAGTTTCTACCAAGTTAGACTGGGGAGTATTGCTGACGAGGCCACAGGATTGAGGGCTGTAAAAGTCAAGAATCTTTGTTTTCAGTGATAATCTTATAACAAATGGGAGCCAGGTGTGCAATATTTGAGTTGGCTGCCTTTCAGAGTTTTTATTTATTTTTCTTTAGGTATGCAACAGCTAGGTGGGCTAAAACGAAAATGCAATATTGTAGTGCCTATTTTGAGTAGTGTTTGAAATTGTTAATTACAACAAATTATAGGGAAAATATGAATAAAAATACAAGCTCTTGGGATAACACATGAACTCTGGAATCCCCCCAAATACAACAAGTCTTTCTTCCTCAACTATTGGGATCTCATGATGTCATTCTTTTTGTTAGTATGAGGCCACCCATCTGGTTTAAACCCTTCAGATATACATTATAATAGGTCATTGACAGTATTCATGGATTACTGAGTCAAAGAGGTGGAAGAGACCTAGAAATGACCTGATCAACCTCTCCTTTTGACTACTCAAAGTATTTGGCCCAGTTTAATGGTAAAACTGAAATTAGTGGTTAATTCTTCTACTTCCAAGCTTTTCTACTTCCATTTTTCTCCTTATAACACTCTTGCTTCCATTTCATAATGTGAGATCAGTGGTTGATGAGAAAATTAATTTATAAATAAGCACAGAAGAATTCATATTTACATCACCTTCCAACACTTTTCTCAAAATATCAGAACTCATAGAGGAGGACTTGCCTGTCTGCCAAGCATCAATTTCTTCAATTTTGATTTCTGCACCCTGATTTCTCTTAGATAAGATCTCTACCCATTTGCTTCACATAGGGCTGACCATATTCACAATGCCATTTGAGTCAGGCCAGTTCAACAAGAATGTTATATTGTCTGGCCACTGGGTCACGCCCCTGTCCCTAAAACAAACCAATCTGAGATAACTGCAGGACTTTTGCTGATACAACCTTGATGCAGGTGCTCTCTTAGTGCTGTGGTTGCTGACAGGCCATAGTTAAGGTGCACTGCTCCAGGAAACCATCTCGTGAGCAAAAGAGAAAACGTGAAAATTGGAAATATCCAATGAAATCAGAGTTCATAAACGCACACAGGAATAGGTAGGATAGGGACATCGTTTCAAGAGGTGCCAAATTATATAAAAGTTCAAAGAAGTATTACCATTGTATAGGTTCTAATCTATGACACATTTTTCTGGACTCCTGCATTAATCAAATTCTACATCCTTTAAGTGTTAGACTGGCCCTCCCAAACCATCCTTTTTTTTAAATGAGATAGAAAAGAGAGACATAAGTGCCTTTGAATTGACTTGTATTTTTTTTTCTTCTACCCCCATCGGATTCTTAATGTTAACATATTTTTAAAAAGTTATTCTGAACAAGAGTTATTCTAAGATGCCACAGACGGGGGTATTTGAGAACTAGAATAATTGCATGAGAAATGGAAATAAAATCGGGTTTGGATATTTTTGACATGCCAAATCTGTGGTATGCTTAGAGATAAGCATGATGAGTAACAATCCAATATGTAGTTAATCCCGTCTTATTACAAATGTGTGTACTCACAGGAACATAAAGCATTCCTATACTTATTGAGAAAAGTAATTTTAAGTTGTGTGTAAAAGTAGTCTTAAACACATCCAAGCAGATTTTCTTGTTTTTCTTTCTTTTCAGCAAATATCCATTCTTTATGTGCTTGAACTATGTTCTTTGTTTTCCCGTTATTGACACAGTGTGTACTAAGATTATAAAGGAGATAATTTAAGAGCAACTTCACACCTGAAAAGTTGAAATCATTGGTTTCCCCTTACAGAAGACTCCCTGGGGAACATGATACAGGGAATCATAGGCAATTTACTACTAGTTGTGATATCTATCTGTCTGATGTAAAAAAATCAATGGTTTCCCTTTTTAAAAAAAAAAAAATGATCTCCCTGGGGACCAGAGAGTAGAAGGTCAGAACAGCTTCCTAGTTTACATGGTTGGCTGTTTGTTTTCCAATAGCAAACAGTTCTTCAAGCAATGACACTTCAGTCTCTGGTATAGTGGATGCAGCCCTGTGTGCTCTGGCACATCCACCACTGTGCTGCTATTACATAGAGGCTCTTACCTGGAAGAGAGATGGAGGATTTTCAGCAAGAAATTATACCCCATTCTCCTGCCACTCTCTCAAACTTTATGTGTGTGATACTTCTCTACGTCTCACTCCACCCTCACTTCAGAAAGGGAAAATCACTGTCACATTTGTACACAACACTTTGGGCCTTGATTTTTCTTTTTCCTAAGTCGTTTCCTTATACCGAGAATTTAGGAAATATAGCATAGCAGCACAGTAATGCATTAGTGACCTGTATGTTATACTGGGCCAAACAGCTTAACTTAGTGCCAAATCTGACTAGGATATTTGTAAACATTATCCCTGAAGGTGCTGATTGTGTGTGTGTCTGTGTGTTTATGTCTAGAAGAGGAAGAGCAAGGAATACACACATCAACATATGTTGAATCAAAATAAATTCTGGTTTTATAATTGGCTTTTTAAAAATATTTTGTTAACCCCTTAAGTGTCATTGTGGACAACCGGAAACATTTCAAAGATAGTGCTGGGACATTTAAGTTACTTTTGGAACTTATTGCCAAAATATACTACCTTTTTAGTAGAAATCAGAATCCTAGGGCCTTCCTTAAATTGCTTGCATTCAAAAAAGCTATATGGCTTTCACAGTAAAAATACATGCCCAGTTCCTATAATCTTATTTGAGAAATGTGATAGGAAAGTGTGGGAGTAGGATGCATACATCTCATATCTCATTGTTAACATTCAGATACCCAAATTGCAGGAAATTTTAAATATTAAGAGATTAGGGAGAAATTTGAAATTTTAGTGAACATATTCCATGAAATTTAATGCAATATTTGACAGTACTAACTTTGATCCTAAATTCTGCAGTCATTTGACAAACTGTGGCCTCCAGTTTTCAATGGTTGAATAAAAATTTCCGTATGATGATGGTGAATACTATAGTATTGTACTATTCTATTTAGTTTTGGCATACAAAAGCTAATGCTTTATAATGATGTCAAGTAACATGTATTACACTGAATATTCTGAAGAAATTTAAGTGATATGGGAAATCTGATATAGAGGAACTATTACACGAAATACACTGTATCATTAAACCCTAAAAATGGTGAAACAATTTTCCTATTATTATATGTAGGCATAAGATACAAATCTAAGAAAGAATGAGTATTCTGGCAACATAAATATTTAATCTTTCTAATATAGCTTTATAAAAATTATCATTAGGAATTGGCTTTATTCAATGGTGTCCAGGGCTTGGGAAGAGAGGAGGGTTGAACAGATGAAGAACAGGAAATTTTTTTAGGGTGGTAAAACCATTATGTAAGATACTGTAAAGGGGGACACATGATACTAAGCATTTGCCAAAACTCATAAAATTTACAGCATAAAGGTTGAAACTTAATGTATGCAAATTTAAAGAATAATAACTTAGGAGGCTGATGGATCCCTTGATGAAATGCAGATTGTGACAAAAGTGTCTAACTGTATTATAAATGTATGAAATAAACTCACTCAACATGGTAGGGAAAAAATACTGATGTAAGTAACATTTGGAATTGAGGGAAGACGTGTTTTTCATGGGAGTATGAGTTAACCATTCTAATCTGTTATACATGTATACTGGAATTGAACAATTAATTAACTTAATTCCAGATGGTAGGAGCCAGGTTTCTCAGTATTGGAGTAGGAGATTACAGATAAGCAAGGGAAGGAGTCTACAATGCTCCATGAGGTAATAAATTAGAGTTGAATATATCAGTATAGACTCATCAGAATGCTTTCTGGTTGATCTTTATACATACATATTGTGTGTGTGTGTACATATATATGTTATATATTTATATAATTATATATACACAGATGGATAATACATAAATAGTAATAGATGCAAACATTTAAGTAGGTTCCTATACTCACATATATTTCCTTCCTCTACCAGCTAAGAGAGCCTAGAAGCAATGACACCCCAATAACAATAAACACACGTAGCACCCAGAGCTTGATTTCTAACACCATTCTCCAATAAAAGGGACCAGGACTCCATGTAAAATGACTAATTCTAAGCCAAAATACTATGAGCACAACAAAATAAATACAGTTATATTTGATTATAACCCAAAGGATAAAATGATGTATGATTCCATGATAAATAATAATTTAAATAAATAATAAATGGTGAAGAATAGATGCATTTTCTATGGAAAAAATTCCAAATAATTTATATACTCTACACTCAAGGAGGTGGAACGTGACTCTCTACTGTTTTGTTGTGGGCTGCAGAGAGTGACTTGCTTCCAAGAAGCAGAAACAGAAAATGATAAAAGAGTAACTTTATAGTGGAGAAACCTGAAAAATACTACCTCAGTCAGGTAGGCAAACAAAAGTACTATCAATGGTGATAAATCATATTGATAGTTTGTATCCTTGATGTTATGAGAAGAGCATTTATTTCTGTGATGTTTCTGCCACAATCTAAGAATTCTTGTTTAAGCACAAGAAAATTAATCTGACAAATCCAACTGAGAGACATTCTGCAAAATATTTTACCAGTACTCTTAAAAGATGTCAAGGTCATCAAAAACAAGGAAAGCAGAAAGAGAAATTCAGGAAACAATCCCATTTACCATTGCATCAAAAACAATAAATTACCTAGGAATAAACTTACCTAAGGAGGCAAAAGACCTGTACTCAGAAAACTGTAAGACACTGATGAAAGAAATTGAAGATGACACAAACAGATAGAAAGATATACATATTCTTGGACTGGAAGAATCAATATTGTTAAAATTACCATAGTACCCAAGGCAATTACCAATTTGTTCACAGAACTAGAAAAAGTAATTTGAAAATTTATACAAAACATAAAAGATCCAGGAATAGCCAAAATAATCTTTAGAAAGAAGAACAGAGCTGGAGGAATCAGGCTCCCTGACTTCAGGCTATACTACAAAGCTACAGTAGTCAAAAGAGTATGGTACTGGCACAAAAACAGACATAGATCAATGGAACAGGATAGAGAGCCTAGAAATAAACCCATCACTTATGGTCAATTAATCTACAACAATGGAGGCAGGGATAGATAATGGAGAAAAGAGAGTCTCTTTGATAAGTGGTGCTGGGAAAACTGGACAGCTACAAGAAAAAGAATGAAATTAGAACATTCCCTAATATCATATACAAAAATAAACTCAAAATGGATTAAAGACCTAAACATGAGACTAGAAACTATAAAACTCCTAGAGGATAACATAGGCAGAACACTCTGACAGAAACTGCGGCAATATTTTTTTGGATCCATCTCCTAAAGTAAAGGAAATAAAGACAAAAATAAACAAATGGGACCTGATTAAACTTAAAAGGTTTCACACAGCAAAGGAATCCATTAACAAAACAAAAAGACAACCTACTTAACGGGAGAAAATGTTTGCAAATGATATGACAGATAAGGGATTAATATACAACATAAAAAATCAGCTCATACAACTCAACATCAAACAAGGAAACAACCTGATTAAAACATGGGCAGAAGACTGGAATAGACATTTTTCCAAAGAGGAAATACAGATGGCCAACAGGCACATAAAAAGGACGCTCAGCATCACTAATCATAAGGGAAATGGATATCAAAACCACCATGAGATACCACCTCATACCTGTCAGAATGGCTATCACCAAAAAAGAACACAAATAAGTGTTGGAGAGTATGTGAAGAATAGGGAACCTTTATACACTGTTGGTGGGAATGTAAATTGGTGCAGCCACTATGGTAAACATTATGGAGGTTTCTCAAAAAACTAAAAATAAAATTACTATATGATCCATCAATTCTACTCCTGGGTATAAATCTGAAAAAAGCAAAAATACTAAATTCAAAAGATACATGCACCCCAATGTTCATAGCAGCATTATTTACAATTGCCAAGATATGGAAGCAACCTAAGCGTCCATCAACAGCACATGAATGGATAAAGAAGCTGTGGTATATACATACAGTGGAATACTACTCAGACAAAAAAAAAAAGAACAAAATTTTGCCATTTGCAGTAGCATGGATGGACTTGGAGGGCATTATGCTAAGTGAAATAAGTCAGACAGAGAAAGACAAATACTGTATGATATCACTTATATGTGGAATCTGAAAAATACAACAAACTAGTGAATAGAACAAAGAACGATAAAATAAAAAAAGAAGCAGACTCACAGATGTAGAGAACAAACTAGTGGTTACCAGTGGGGAAAAGGAGGAGAGGAGTTGCAATACAAGGGTAGGGGAATAAGAGGTACAAACAATGAGGTGTAAAATAAGCGACAAAGATATGCTGTACAACATAGGGAATATAACCAATGTATTATAATAACTATACATGGAGTATAACCTTAAAAAATTGTCAACTACTATATTGAACACATGGAACATATATTGTACAGCAACTATATTTCAATTAAAAAAAGCAAGGAAAGTACAAGAAATTGTCACAACTCAGAGGAGTCTAAAGAGACATGGTGACTAAACATAATATGGTATCCTGGAAAGGATCCTGAAACAGAGAACTAACTACAGGTAAAAACCAAGGAAATCTAAGTAGACGTTAGTTAATAATAATATATCAATATTTGCTCAATAATTGTGATACATGTACTATACTATTATAAAACATTATAATAGGGGAAATTATATGTAGGTACTTGGGAACTCATATTATCTTCACAACTTTCCCGTAAATCAAATGCCAATCTAAAATTTAAAAGTCATTTAAGAAATAACTTTATCATGGAAAGAATAATAAATTCTTCACATCTTTAAGGCTTTTTATCCACAGCATCTATGAAATTACTTTCTTTGACTCCCAATCACTTTCTTTAGTATAAACAGAAACTTCAGTAACCTGGTATTTGCCTTGCTTACTCCCACATTTATTATTTGTCCATGTCATTCTTATCTCCAAAAGTGTCCCAGGTTTTCTTCTTTGACTGCCTAAACCTCCTTCAAAGAACACTTTCGATCCTACTTCTAGGAGATTTTCTGTATTCCTTTTGAATATTCTTACTCAAGAATACATGGCAGACTTTTAATCCTTATCCCAAAATTTAGCATGGAAATACTTAAGTACACTGCTCATTATGTTCTTGTACAGGAAAGTCTCAACTGTCCAGAATATAAAAGCTGCTTACTTCTCCCTTATTCTCCATAGTGCGTAAATTGAACTTTTTTTTTTTGCTAAATAGATAATATTTTACTAATTTTATAATGTAAACAGACAAATATATGTCAGAAAGTAAATATAGTCTTCTATTTTATTTTGTTTGAAAAGAAAGATAGGATTTTAATGATAATATTTTTAAAAATACAATATTAAAGCAAAAAAAAAGTGGATGAAAATTGAAAATAAGACTGAGAAATACAGGAAGAAATATTTAGGAAGAGTGAAACTAAGACCAAAGAGAGATGATAGCAAATTTCAGGGAAATATTAGTCATGTGTTTGTTCTTTTATAAAAGAGTAAAAACTAGTAACATTTATAGGAAATAAGAAAAAGGATATATTTCACCCATTTTAAATATTACTAAATATTTGTGCTCTCCATTTGTTTTAATAGATATTTAGCATACAGTGAAGGACTAAGTTCTTAAGACAACAAAGTACTTTTACTGCATCGCCTTATACTTACTGAGGAGGAAACTTTTTAGAAAGAGAACTTTAAAAAGAACTAATCTTGGATCATGTGGCAAGAAGACACATTGTTCTCAATATTGGTTTTGAATTTCTCTCATCTTTAAAAAATAAAATAGCGGGGCAAATGGATACTCAGATTATATTTCTAAGTATTCACAAGAACTTGGTGTGGCCATGTGATTATATTCTGGACACTAAAATGTAAGCAGAAGAATTTATAGCAGCTTCTAAGAATCTTCCTCAAAAAAGACAGTTTGTACATGTTCTTTGCCACCTTTTGCCATTCTTCCCAATGTTTAATTATTCAATTATTATCAAAAGGCTTTTTTATTCTTGTTATTAATAATCACATAAACTTCTTTTTAGTTTTGCAACAGTCTATATTATCAGCTGCTATTTCAGATTTTTAAGTAAAAGATTAATTTAGATCAAAACTGGAGAGTTTGAAAGAAGAAAACTAATAACTAAAGAATATGTTGGAAACCTAATCCATAATGGAAAATACTGGCAAAGTAGCAATATTTTAACTTAAAGAATTCTGTCTTAGTTGCACTGAAAAACTAGAGAAATATTGAAAATAATGTGTGTGAGGATCTGTTAGTGGAAAGTAGTATAGAATTTAACATTTCCTTTAAAAAACTATTATTAAATTGAATGTACTTTAAACACATGGTGGAAAGGACTTAGCTAATAATCAGGTAACCCATCAGTACCTAGAACTAAATAAGATCCACACCATAAAGGAAGTGGGAATATATTTTAGTTAGTGTTATCAATTTTTAAAACAACTTACATATGCATTATTATCTCTATTTACCAAAAGAAAAAAAGATGCTGAAGTTCTTCAGAATTTAAAAAAACTTCTCTGAAGTCAATCAGTTTGCAAGGACATTCTGTCTCTGTGAGTTCTTACATTATGTTAGCCTGTTCCTAGTGAAGGAAATGTTGCTGTCTTTGTTGGTGTTCTTATTATTTGAATATGGGCATACCTGGAGGAAAGAAAATAAGGAAAAGGCCAAAATTGTTAGTATTCAGTGGCTAGATCAAGGAAAGTAGGGAAAGTTCACCCTAGTTATTTTGAAAAGGCAGATTGTTTTCTCCTTGTTATTTTTGTTAATTGAGTAATATTCACTGGCATGTAGAAAAAATAGCATTTCATTTCTACTCATAGTTAGCTATTCATTATTCTCAATTTGAATCTCTTTTTAGTAATGGATTGGATTTCTTTTTATTGTCTGAAACACAGAGATTTGAATCTAAAGAAATTTGTTAAATCAGATTATGAATATCTGGACACTAGGTCCATATGGTTTGGAAAGAAAAGGAATGAAGTATCTTGATTTAGTTAAGTTTGAGGTTCTTATTTTAGTGAGGATTCTTGAAATAAGTGCTTGAATAAATTTAGTGAAATGTGTTTCATAGACACCAAGAACATTAAACTTTTAGAAGTTACTTTACTTCTTGGCAAATTGTTGTCTCTTCAAAGTATTTCAAACACCCAATAAAAGAGGCTCCTTCCATTAGTAGATTCATAGACAACAATATTTGGATAAATTAAGTGAAATGAATCAGAAACATGTATTACTTTACTTTTAAAGTAAACATGTTTGGACTTCCTAGGTGGCTCAGTGGTTAAGAATCCGCCTGCCAATGCAGGGGACACGGTTTCGAGCCCTGCCCTGGGAAGATTCCACATGCCATGGAGCAACTAAGCCCATGCGCCACAACTATTGAGCCTCTGCTCTAGAGCCCGTGAGCCACAACTATTGAGCCCATGTGCCGCAACTATTGAAGCCCATGCGCCTAGGGCCCGTGCTCCACAACAAGAGAAGCCACTACGATGAGGAGCCCGCGCACCACAATGAAGAGTTGCCCCTGCTCACAGCAACTAGAGGAAGCCCGTGTGCAGCAACGAAGACCAAACGTAGCCAATAAATAAAGAAAATAATAAATTTAAAAAAAGAAAAAATAAACATGAGTTTAAAAATTATTGGGAAAGTGTTTAGCAAAATGGGTTATTCTAAGACCAAAACATTTAAAAAATGGATTAATACATTTCAGAAGCTTGAAGGAGAAAAAAAGAAACAGAAAACTGAAGCAGAAAAAAGGTATATTAATTTAAATAACTTGTATTTTGTTTTATTCTCAATTCTCTCTGGCTTGGCTCAAATAACGATATTTTATATAAATTAATAATCCCACAAATAAATAACTGTCCTGTTTTATACATATGGAAAGAGCAATAAACAATGTTCTCTTGACATGTCTTATAAGATCCTTCATAATCTGGCTCTTGCTATCTTCCCTCTTGCAACAGAATAAAAGAGCAGAATATGTTTGGATCACACAGCTTGAAGGGTGCTCTCAGTTACTTGAAGGTAATGATTGTGTCAGTGCCCTGTACAGTACCTGGCACTGAGAAGGCACCTAAAACACTTTTGTTAAACAAATTAATTGGGATCATCCAAGAGTCAAATATGGAATTTTAAATGAGATAAGGGAATTGAGTGCCAGTGAAGTGATTTCCCTCTAAGATCATGATCAAGATGTGAATCCGTGATCTCCTAATTCCTTAACTCCCATCTATATCCACCCCAATCTCTAAATAAAAATGTTTTCAGAAGTACAGATTTAAATCCACAGTGGTAGTTATAAAATTCAAGTAGTGTTACTGAGACCTGAAAGAGTATGGGAATATGCCAGCTAATCCCTATGCATTCACTGGAAACAAAAATACAAAAAAGAGCAGAAAGATGGGGGGAGGAGGGAGTTTAGGTTAGACTATATTCAAATACTTAGAATTCCAAGGAAGCCACAAGATCTCATTCATTAGTTGAGTCATTCAGTTGTTTTCAAAACATCACTAGAATTTTCCAAATATAGATCTGCCTCGAGTTTTATGATATTTCCAAATCAGATCATTTTACTGTTGATTTTTATAGTGGATGACCTCACATGGAAAAGCAACTCAAAACTTTTCAGGGTGAGATGTACTGCAGATTTTACCAATGCCTCAATCTTCTCTCATATGAACATCTTAAAATAAATACAATTTACCATTGAGCTTCTTTAGGGTGCAGTATAAGGAAAGTGCCATTTATTCTTTGGCAACAAATTAATACAACTTTAGGAATATCAAATTTGTTTAAAATTATTCAAATTTTGATTTCATTATAATTTAACTCCAATAATATAGTAAATCCTAATGTGACTATTTTTCATGAAGCATGTAGATTTTTTTAACTTGGGAGACTTTCACCATTTCATCCTATTCAAATTTGTCCAAGGAAATGGAAAATATGACATGACCTGTTTACTGATTTAGGAAATTTTGATAACTTTTAGTTCAATCTCATCCATGAATAATAAATGTTATTAATGAATAACTTTTATCTAGGAATAATTGTATTTTCAACTTATCTTGGATTTTTTTCCATTAGGAGTGATTTAAGCAATAGTGGAGTCCATACCTTGATTTGTGCTTAAGAGAATGAGACCTTATAAGGGTTAATTTCTTTATGAAGTTTCATAGAGCTAGTTAGTAGCCAAAGTGAGACTCAACTGATCCCAGACTGCAGATTTACATGAAGGAAAGATTTAGAATTTGCAACCAGTGGGAAAACAATATGTTAGTAAGATTGCAATGCTGACATTTTCTACCAGATAGTGATTATACTTATGTCTGTTATACAACTACTCATATAGGGAATTGATATCTCTGTGATAAAAGATAAAATTCCCCATTTAAGAGGTGTTTTAAATTTCTAGTCCTATACACCTTCCTAGTCATCTTTCAAGAATCAATTCTCTGTTACCTATTTTGCAAAATCTTACTCTCTTTCCCACCACCCAGGTAAAGTAATCTACTCTCTTCTATATACTACCAAAATACTCATTTCATAATTACATAATTACACTTACCCGCAATATACTGTGTTGTGACTATCTAGTTGTATGACCATTTTCTCGAGTAAAAAATGAATTGTGGAAGAAAAGATACTGGGACTTACTCATATTTGTATCCCTAAAACTTACTGCAGTACTTACTGTGAAATAGTGGCAAAAACATCTTTATAGATTTTTTTTGTCTATAAACCTTGTAGTCTTCCTTCATATAGGACTCTCATATTCAATCTATCATCAAATAACATAGACTCTGTTGCAAGTATATATTGAGAATTTGATGACCTTTTGCCATCCCACTGCCACCATACTATCTAAAGTCACTGTCGTGCCTTCCTGAATTATTGTATTTGCTTCCGGAATTCTTTTCATGATTGCCTACCATACCGCACTCACAACCCACTCATCCTAATAATCTATTCTTAATACATCAGCTCAGTGACCTTTGTTTTTCAGTTGGAAAATTTCTGGTAGAAATAATACCTGGAGTAAATTGGGAGGCAAACAACATTTCTACAGAAATCATATTTTCAGGGGAATGTTGGAAAACCATGTGTTGGCTATCACTGCCTAAGTTTGGTAAAGCACAAGAGAAAGTTGACCTCAATGAAGGCATTGCTAGTTCTCCAGCAGATATGAAAGGAATAGAGACAAGTCTGTGGTCTTGTAGACTTCAACAGATTAGCTGCTTCCAGAGTCTAAATGGCAGGTGATAAATTCAAAAGTAGCACAGCCCCACCAAAAATTTCAGTTGAACAAAATGACATGGGAAAAATATCATATTAAGAGTATGATCCCAGGCTGAACTTCTCAGTTAAATAAAGGGATCAAGGGCAAAAGTCAGATCAAGGGTTGTGACCTTCCCACTCTTGTTAAAGATAGCCTTATGGCAGTTACCATCAAGTTGAGAGAGAGAGGATGGGGCAAAAGGATGGATGTGGTTAATGAAATTTGTATCTTAATAAAAGCAAATTTATAAGATGCCTACTGCGCTATTGATGAAATACTGTGCCAAAGAAACAAGCTTTGATTCTTAAAAAGCCTTGGACTTTTTGAGACTTAAAACAATGCTTAGCCAATAAAATTTCCATGAAAAGGAGGAAGACTTTGAATTCAGCATATCCTGCAAGAAGGCCAGGCTCCCAACACCCATCTCTGATGAAGCCAAGGAGATGCCTCCAAAATGACAGAAACTAGAGCTATGGAATATAATGGGCAAAGAAGTTCTTCCAGAGAACAGAATGAAAGCCTTCAAAATGTTGGCCTTCTGGGGACTTTGAATTACTCACTTTCCCCTTATATATTTATACCTTCCCCTTGGAGGTATTTAATGTAGTGATCCTGTCCTACCACTATATATTGCACGTGGTGATGTATATCTTTTATTTAATATCAAAAGCTGTCACACAGAAGCGACATCTTGGACTTCGAACTGAAAGCAATGACTGGGTGACATGTTGGGCATTTTAAGTGAGTATGTTTTTTTTGAAGGGAGAGAGAATTATGTATGTATTTGGTGGTCAGAAGGGCAGACTGTAGGAGAATTTGGCTAAATATTTGGCATTCTCATTTATTCTTCCTGAGTTTATAGGAAGGCTACATTTCCAATCCTCCCTTGCAGTTTGTGAGGTCACATGTTCCCTTTTGCCAGAAACATGCTATTTGTAAGAATTAAACCCAAGAGTTAAAAATCTCTTAATGGTGGCTAGGATGATATCATAGAATATCCAAAGCAGATCTATAGACAAACTATTCTACCTAATAAGATAACCAACTGGATATCTATCTTGAAAAATTAAAATTCAAAAATCAGTACCATTTTATATGCTGACTAAAGTCAATTAGAAAGTGTTACAGAAAAAAGATTGCATTTATTGTGGCCACAGAAATCTTGAAGATATTAGGATTAAACCTAATAAAAATACCTATTTGGAGAAAATTACAAAATATAATACAGTGGCATAAGACAAGATCCCAAATACATTGACATATAACACTTTCATGTACTGAAAGACTCAGTGTTATTAAGATATCAAGTTTCTGCAAAGTTATCTATAAATTAAATGCAATTACACTGGGACTTCCCTAGTAGTACAGTAGTTAAGAATCCGCCTGCCAATGCAGGGGACACGGGTTCCATCCCTGGTCTTGGAAGAATCCACGTGCCTGAGGAGCAACTAAGCCCATGCACCACAGCTACTAAGCCTACACTCTAGAGCCTGAGAGTCACAACTACTGAGCCTGCAAAAATGCTGCAACTACTGAAGCCAGCGTGCCTAGAGCCTGTGCTCCAAAACAAGAGAAGTCACTGCACTGAGAAGTCCGCCCACCGCAGCGAAGAGTAGCCCTGCTCTCTGCAACTAGAGAAAGCCTGCGCACAGCAATAAAGACCCAACACAGCCAAAAATAAATAAATAAATAAATTTATAAAATAAATAAATGCAATTACGTTAACAACAGAGTTTTTAATGAAATCTGACAAACTCTATAAAACCTTACAGAAGAACAAAGGATCAAAAATAGTCAAGAAAATTTTGTAAGAGAATGAAGTGAGAACAATTAATTAGTGACAAAGATTATTATAAAATGTTAATAATCAAATATTATAATATTTTCAGAGAAAGAAATATGAGATTTGAGAGTACAGAAATATATCACATTATATAGAAATTATGTCACACAGAGATTGTATCAAACAAAATCTATTACTATTAGTAAACAACTTAATAATTAGTGCTGGAAAAATTGATTATCCATTTGGAAAATATTTTAATACCTATCCCATACAAATGATGATTGGTAGATTAAATAATGTGATATTATGTTTTATAAGGAGAATATATATGTTTTGGTCTTAGTCCACAGTTTTTGGACACAGAACTTCTAAAACCCTTGTAATGTTGTAAGTAATAAGAGCCACGGGAGCATCTTTTGTTATAGTTTGCTCTTTTGTCCTCAGTTTCTGAAATAGCTCCAGAGCAATAAAGGTAAAAGGAATGCCTTTTGTTAATTCATAAAAAGACACTTTCAATCACACCTGAGTTTATGTTAATGAGTGTTTGAAAGCCCCTAGATACCCACAGGATTATGGCTGCTTGCCAAGGGGAAACAATGATCTAATTAGAAGATTGGAACTTTCAGATCCCCACTTTCTCCCCTCCCACTTTTGGAGGGAAGAGAGGTTGGAGGCTGAACTAATCACCAATGACCAAACATTTAATCAATCATGACTATATAATGAAGTCTTCATAAAATTCTCTAAAATATGGGGTTCAAAGAGCTTCCAGGTTGGGGATGATGAGGAGGTACAGAGAGGGCATAGAAGTTCTGCATCCTGAGGACACAGGGTTGGTGGGGGGCGGGGCAGCAAAGGGGAAGCTGGGACGAAGTGAGAGAGTAGCATAGACATATATACACTACCGAATGTAAAATATATAGCTAGTGGGAAGTTGCTGTATAACAAAGGGAGATCAACTCGATGATGTGTGATGCCTTAGAGGGCCAGGATAGGGAGGGTGCGAGGGAGGGAGGGGATATGGGGGTATACGTATAAATACAGCTGATTCATTTTGGTGTACAGCAAAAACTGGTACAAGAGTGTAAAGCAATTTTATTCCAATAAAGAGCTTAAAAAAATAAAGAGACCTGTAACCTTGCCCTGTGCATGCTATTCCATCTGGCTCTTCCTGAGTTGTATCCTTTTATAATAATCCAGTAACCTAGTCAGTAAACTCTTTCCTGAGTTCTGTGAACCACTCTAGCAAAATATGGAACCAGTGAAGGGATTTGAGTAATCTCTAACTTATAACTGTTCACTCAGAAGCACAGGTGACAATCTAAACTTTCAATTGTTGTCTGAAGTCAGGGAGGCAGTCTTGTTGGACTGAGCGCTTAACCTTTGGGATCTTATGCTAATTCCCCTTAGACAGTGTTAAATTAAATTGTAGGATACCCAGCTAGTGTTAAAAAATTGCCTGGTGTAGGGGAAAAAAACCTATATATTTGGTGTCAGAAGAGAATGTCAGAAGTGTTGTGAGAGTGTAGCATAGTAGAGAAAGAGAAGCATTTTTTTTCCTTTCAAAGAAATAAATGTACAAAGTTAAAATTTATAAATTACAAAACAAAATGTAAGAAAATGTCTTTATGGCCTTTGAATAAAAAAGGATTTCTTGGAAAATACAGGAAAAAACCCAGAAATAGTAAAGTGATAATTCATTAAAATGATTATATTGAAATTAAAACATATTTCAATAAAAGAAAAAATAAAGTTAAAAACTAGCCACAAACTGGTAAAAGATATTTGCAGTGGAAAAACTGACATTGAATTGGCATCTAGATTTTATAAAGAAGAGCTATGAACCAGTAAGAAATATTCCAAACACCAAATAAAGAATTGGGTAAAGGTTTGGAATAAAGAATAGAAAATATAAAAAGTATCTCAATTTCACTCTACATCATGAAAATTAAAACAAAAATAAGAACTCAAATGAAAGCAAAATGACATATTTCCCATTCAAATTTATCAAAATTAAAAGACTAACTATAACAAGTATAAGTGAGGATATAGATAGTGAGATAGGCTCATATCCTACTGGTAGGAATGTAAATTGGTACAACCACTTTGGAGTGATATGTACATGTCTTATAAAATGACAATTCCAAATTAAATTATGTACCCTAAAGTAATTCTTGTATATATATGTACAAGAAAACACAATAAAATTATTGTTACAATAGTATTTATAATAGCACCTTAACCCTGAGGTAAAACACTAAGTCTAAAATAGTATACAAAAATCTATCAAACATTCATATAAGAGATAAGTACTATCTAAATGGTTTCAAAATGTGGAAACAAATAAAAAACTTTCCAGTCCACTTTGAAGATAGCACTTGTTTGACACCAAACAAAAAGTATCACTAAAAATTCATCCAAATATTAATTTCACTGTGAATAACATAAAACACCAGGTGAAATACTAAAAAACTTGAAATAGTATATACAAAGAGAGATGAAACTTGGCTAATTCTTATTTAATCCCAAATGTTAGGATCTTTCAGCATCAAAAAAATGTATTGATGTAACTTACTGTATTTATGGAATAAGGCCTATGAAATACCAGTAAATAAAACAATTAAGAATTATGCAAGGGACTTCTGTTTCTTTTGGCAATGTCAAAATAACTGGAACTAAACTCACCCTGGTGTGGTAAACAATCATAGAACTGGGGAAAAAAAATGAGGCAACTATTTTCAAACATTGGACAGCAGGCAGTGCAGACTGCAATCCTTCAGAAAAGGAAAACTCATGGGATGAGCCCCATGATTGTTCCAGATCTCTACAGAAACCTGGAGATCAAGCAGAGATAAGAGTATGTGACTATATACATGAGGTTACCATGGACCGACAGCTACAGGGCAAACACAGATAACAGAAGTCAGGCAATACTGAGGAACTTAAGAGTTCAAGTTCTAGCCAGAAAAGATAAATTATCTGAGCCTCACAAAAGGTCCTAAATTAGGAGTAAGGTCCATACCTTCTAAAGGAAAATCTGGAGAAGAATCTCTCCATGGGGGGCTTTGTAAAGCTTTGAGATACTCTTTAGGATTTAGAAGCTTGGCAAATGTGCAGTTCTGTTTACTTACACAGAAACACCTAGGAGGAACCCAGTTCCCCACATGGTTGATCTATACGAGCAGGAGGTTAAAGTTAGGCATACTTGTTAGTCTCCTGAGCATAAAAGCAAGCTCCAACACAAACACAGACCTTTGGAAAAGGTAGAAGATACATTGGTTCAAGCCATTAAAGGAAATATTTGAACAACCACTGGATGGCCATTAAGTTAACCTAGAAGAAAAAGAACCACGATAGGAATCTAATTTTCAGAATTGCCATATTATATTATCTAAAACATAGAGTTTTAAACAAAAATTTAGGAGACATGCAAAGGAACAGGAAAGTATGACCCATACACAGGAAACAAAAGTCAATAGAAACTGTCCTGAAGCAGTCCAGATGTTGGACTTACTAGACAGATACTTTAAATCAGCAATTATTTTTAAAAACTAAAGAAAAAGTCTATAGAATAAACAAAATTTATGAAATAAGGTCTCATCAAATAAAGTCAATAAGGAGAGAATAATTATTAAAAAAATTCTGGAGTTGAAAAGTAAAAGAATTAAAATGAAAAGAAAAATAAAAATTCACTAAAAGGACTCACTAGCTGGTAAAAGAAAGTATCCATAAACTTGAAAATAGGCAATTGAGATTATCTAGTCTGAGGAATAAAAAAAAATAAAGCAAGTAAGAGTCATTGACTCATAGCTGTGGTACCCTACCTAGCACACCAACATATATATGAGTCTCAGAATAAGAGAGAGAAAAAGGCAGAAACACTATTTGAAAAACTAATGGCCAAAATCTTCCCAAATTTGATGAAAATATTAGTTTACACATCAAAGAATTTCAATAAACTCCAAGCAGAAGATATTCAAAGAGCTCCAACAGATTCACTGATCCAAAAAAATATGATCTAAAAATTAAAACTCATGACATAAATATTAAATATTTAACATTTTCCAAGATAATTTTGGCTAGATATGAAAGAATTTGATTCTAACATAATAAATGCTCTAGCTATGTTGCATTAAAAAATCCACATTTATTGGAAGTTTAAAACAAAACTATTTCTTTTATTGTTTCACTCCACTGTTGGATATACATCATTTTTGAAGCAGACTAATAATATAGGTGTTAAAGTTGTTCCATATCTATGTGTGAATGCTATGAACCATCATCAATTTATAGACAATGAATATGTTCTTTACCAATGCTCATTGGCGAGAAGATAGGAGAGAGAAGCTTTATCATCAAAGGCTTGTTTTGTAATAGGAGAGCCGCGTAATGGAGGAAGACCTAAAGTAGGGAGATGCTGCCCAGCAGAGTTAGAGAGGAATGCTGTGTTTGGAGAACCATTTGGGTATCAAAGAGTCATGTTGGATGTGCACCTACCAGCCAACCTCAGCCTTCGCTGGAGTGGGAACTTTAAACATTACACCATCGATTCTTACTTGAGTAGACCTTCACATCAACTGCATTAAGTACACTAGTCAGTTTATCCCCAGTAACTTTAGCATTGAGAAATAGAAGCAATAACTCCCATGACATTCATCTTCCCCGACAGCATTTAGCAAACCCAGGAGGATGGATGCCTATGTATAGCATTTTGCAGGACAAAGATAAAGCTAAAAAGGACCCCTGGATGCCCAGTATATTTGTGAAGAGAATATCCATCCACATTCTTGTTGGATCAAATTAAACATTTTTAACATCCTGAGCCATGTAAGCATGTAGGGGACATACATACACATATTCCTTTCTCCTTCTTCACAAAATGATAAACTTTGAAACATTTGCCTCACTCACAGTATTCTCCTTTTATTAATTATAAAAATACATATTCACAGTAACAAATCAAACACAATTCAAAAGTGAATAAATTAAAAAGTTGATTTTTCTTTACTATCCTCTTACCCCATGCTACCCTCTTGAAATAAGCAGTATTTGCTGGAAAAAAAAATTTTTCTGAATCTTTAACTCAATTTCCTCAATTTCTCCTTTCAAATTTTAATTGTCTATTTGGATTATTTCTCCCTTATTGAACATTTTTCTACATTAAAAGTCATCCGCTAGAATTCTATTTACAAATAATTGTGTAAACTAAAGCATAGTTTCCACTCAGCATTTCATTACTAAATGAATTATTCTTGCATCACTTACAACACTTTAAAATCAAGTTTCCAAAACCTTTAATATTAAGATGTTTCTTTGCAAGGAATCTCCACTTTTTCTAGCCCTTTGTTAACTCTTTAAATTTGTCTGAACCACCATATATGGCCAAGTATTTCCTAATTAAATAACATCAGTTTTGATTTAGTTCTCAAAAATGTGTTTGCACATGTTTTTGTAAAACATTTATTGGCAATAAATTTCTTTTACTTTAAAGAAAAGTAGGTAAAAATTAAATAATTATGGGTCAAAATGTATTTTAGCAAACAAACTGTAGAGAAATGGTAAAGAAATCTAGTATAATTTTATTTGGGGCTGATTTTGTCAAATTCTTAATTGATACATATATTTTCTAACATTTTAAATTTAAAATGTCACTTGATAGAGAAGAAAACAATAGAAAAGATTGATGAAACTAAAATCTGGTTCTTTGAAAAGATAAGCAAAATTGATAAACCTTTAGCCAGACTCATCAGTAAAAAGAGGGAGAGGAAAAAGGAGAAGTTAAAACAGACACAACAGAAATACAAAGGATCATAAGAGACTACTACAAACAACTATATGCTAATAAAATGTACAACCTAGAAGAAATGGACAAATTCTTAGAAAGGTACAATCTTTCAAGACTGAATCATTAACAAATAGAAAATACGAACAGACCAATCACAAGTACTGAAATTGAAACTGTGATTAAAAAACTCCCAACAAACAAAAGTCCAGGACCAGATGGCTTCACAGGTGAATTCTATCAAACATTTAGAGAAGAGTTAACAGCTATCTTTCTGAAACTCTTCCATAAAACTGCAGAGGAAGGAACACTCCCAAACTCATTTTATGATGCCACCGTCACCCTGATACCAAAACCAGACAAAGATACCAACAAAATACTGGCAAACAAAATCTAACAATCCAGTCAGAATGGCCATCATGAAAAAGTCTACAAACAATAAATTCTGGAAAGAGTGTGGAGAAAACTGTTGGTGGGAATGTAATGGTAAAACCACTATGGAGAACAGTATGGAGGTTCCTTAAGAAATTAAAAATAGAGCTACCAAATGATCCAGTAATCCCACTCCTGGGCATATATCTGGAGAAAAACATGGTTTGGAAGGATACATGCACCCCAGTGTTCATTGCAGAGCTGTTTACAATAGCCAAGACATGGATGCAACCTAAATGTCCATCAGCAGATTAATGGATAATGAAGACTGGTACATACACACAATGGAATATTACTCAGCCATTAAAAAGAGTGAAATAATGCCACTTGTAGCAACATGGATGGACCTGTAGATTATTATACTAAGTGAAGTAAGTCAGACATAGAAAGACCAATATCATATGATATTGCTTATATGTGGAATCAAAAAAAAATGATACAAATAAACTTATTTAGAAAACAGAAACAGACTCACAAATGTAGACAAGAACTTACAGTTACTGGGGGGAAGCGTAGGGGAGAGGGATAGATTGGGAGTTTGGGATTAACATATACACACTACTATATTTAAAACAGATAACCAACAGTAAGCACAGGAAACTCTGCTCAATACTCTGTAATAACTTAAATGGGAAAAGAATTTGAAAAAGAATAACTGTATGTATATGTGTAACTGAATCATTTTGCTATACACCGGAAACTAACACAACATTGTTAATCAACTGTACTCCAATATAAATTAAATTTTTTTTAAAATTCCCTATGTCAATTAAAAATAAAATAAAAGAATATTAAATGTCATGCGAATCCTAGTCAAAACTTCTCTTGTCTAACCCTCTGCCTCCAAACTGATGTTATCATAAAAGCAATTTAAGTCAAGTGAATTGATTTGCTATGACTATTTAGCAATGAAGAAGCCAAGTTTTCTAACTTCCCCTGTCCATGTTAAAACAATGCCTCCCAAATATAACATTTTTGAATATCAACAAATTTTAACATTCAGTGTAAAAATCCAGTATTGTTAGAAAAACAGCCCTTTACAAATATCACTTTATGCTTCAAACTATACCAACCTGATAAAATTGTTAACACAGAAGACATAATGATAAAAGTTTGCTATTTCCTAAAAGTTTTTAAATTTATAGTTTGTAAAAATTTATAAAATTATATACTGTACAATATATATTCATGTGTATAAAGTGTGTGTATATGCACACATGGTGAGCTTCAAAAAATGTATCTGTTGTATTGGCAAATCAATACCATCAATTAATTGCATCAATTTAAACTGATAAAAAATTACTGTATCTACTTTTTTTTCCTAACAATCACACAGATTGATTCTATGTTTAGAGGACTTTGGTGAGTAAGAGCTATAATTAGTGGCTCATACAGTCTCTATACCCTGTCATTAGTTCAAATTCGGTTTAGATGGTACTGATTGAATTGCTACTGATTTTTAAAGTTATTCAGTGTTCTATTACAAATTACAAATTTGGTACTTTTCATTTTAAGCTGTATTTTCACAAGGATAGTACATTATTTTTCCCCTGATTATCTTCATCTGGTTCTATATTTCTCATTAATAGCTAAACAGAAAATAGAATGTAATGTATAAACTTATTAACAGTAAAACTTAGTAATAAAATTTTCAAATTCCTTCCTTTAAAAAATGCTGTAATAGAAAAATGTAGTGCAACTTCTCTTATTGCCTAGCTTGAAGACAGGAATGCAAGAATGGGAGAGGAGGGCTAATTGCTAGTTTTTTCAGTGTGGGAGGAATTATTTTTCATGAGAAGATTCTGAGATCCTAGACACCTGTAAAGATACTTCAGTGAGAAGTGACAAAATGAAGCTGAGTTGGGAAGAGAACAATTCTCTACGCTCTGGTATACGAGGGTGAGTCAAAAATTATCCACACTCTGGCTGTAGAATTCATTTTAGTTAACTTTCAGAAAAGACAAAGACATCATTTTTTGACATAATGTCCTTGCTTTTTAATACACTTTGTCCATCTGTCAACAAGTTTCATATTCCCTTATTTAAAAATGTTTTAGGCTGAGCTGCGAGCTACGAATGTGCCGCCGCCTTCATTTCTTCATCAGAAGTGAATCTTTGTCCTTGTAGGGCTTTCAGGTGACCAAACAGGTGAAAGTCCGATGGAGCAAGATCAGGACTATAGGGAGGATGCTTTAACACCTCAAAATAAAGTTTTTGCAGAGTATCAGTAGTGGGGGCAGAAGTATGCGATCGTGCATTCTCATGCAAGATCACAACACCCTTGGATAGCAGTCCTCTGCATTTAATCCGAAGTTTAGGTTTCAGCTCTTCAGTAAGCTTCTCACTTGTAACGAGCACTATTGATTGTTGAATGTTTTTCCTGATAATATTCCAGTACCGGCCCTTGAGAGTCCCAGAAAACAGAGTCATTTCATGTGTATGCTCAATGTTGTTGTCAGCTGTGGATGGACATCCAGCTCCTTCTTGATGGCTAACACTTGTGCGACCTTCCTTGAACTTCTCTATTCATTCATACACAGTTCTTCATGACAAAACGCTTTCTCCATACTGCATACAAAGTCTTCGATAAATAACGGCAACAGGTACACCCTCAGACCACAAAAATCGAATCACTGCACACTGCCCTTCGTGCAAATCACAAGTGGGGCATCCATTTTTGCTCACACCACAGTTACAAATGAAGTGATATAACACATTCACACCTGCACAGCAGTGACTGGGGAGACAGCAGCCTTGAACGGAAAGCTGATAAGACAGTGCAGCCAATAGAAGTTTTAATATAAACAGAGTGCGGATAATTTTTGACTCATCATCATAGATCTAGGCTTCTGTAACCTTGAAAAAGTGGTAAGTTATAAATAGTATGCTTCTTTTTTCACATAAAGTGAATGGCTTTGATGTGGAAAGGCGGGCATGACACACCTGGAAAGTCAAAGACACTGAAGGATGCCATACTATGGGGAAAATGGAAAATGCTCAATAGGATATTTAGAAAAACTGGGTCCCAGTGCAACACCAGCATATGCAATTGATAGATATCTACCAGGTGGCCATGAGGTTCTCATTTTCATGTGAGAGCCAACTGAGTCAAGATGTCATGAATACATACAAATTCATAGGTATTTCCAACTCAAATGTGTAAGAAATGCCCATAATCTTTTTGGGCATTTTTGTTTTATAATACAATCTTATAGGAACCAGATAGAAAAAGAATTATTTAAATTAACTTCATGAGAAAACTTATGCACAGTAGAAATAATATAATTTTGACCACACTTGAGCTAACATTGACCATAAGCTCAGTATTTCTAATAATAACAGAGCAAGAATAAGTCATTCATGATCTCTGTGAACCAAGAAGCAGCTACTTTTGTTTTTCTCATCTTAATTTGCTAGTCTGGTTGGTAAACTTGTTGTATGTTGGTAAATTAGATCCAATCTAAATCTATATGTGAGACTGGAATTTGACAGGCCTCAAACTCCTCTGAGTTTTATACATATGAGGTTTGCTTCTATGACAGAAATGTGTGGCTTAAAATTGCTTTTTTTATTAACTTCCCTATTGCATACTGGTGGGAAAAATTATCCTAGTAGGTATTTGAACAGCTTGAGATCAGCTGACCTGGGAACCATTCCTCTACAATCTAAGCAGTTGGCTACAGTTTAAACATTTAAGTAGCTTGATAGCTAACATCCTATTTAGGTTCTAAATTTTATCCCCATTTTTCAAAAACTGGTAACAGAACAGGGATTTTAAGGGTCTATATTGCTTTTTAAATACAACCATTTTTTAAATGGTACTTTAATTTACATTGGCATTTCCACTCACCAACAGTCTAGTGAATCTGTAAACCACAATTAAAAAGCAATGTAATAATTGTATAGTGCAAGTGAAAGTTTTAATTTTCTAAATTATAAGTATAGGGTGTTAACTTCTCTGCAGAATGTAATCAATTTTAAAGAAAAATAAGTGTAGCAATGCAAATTAAAGGGTTTAAGGTTTTCAATGTAAGAGTCAACCTATCATCTTTCCCTCATGTAGTGAAATTGTCATAAATGAAAATGTCTTTTTATTCTATTTAGAGTCATCTTTTTAAAGGACACATGGTGAGCAAAGTGTGTAAAGGTATAAACATATTTAAAGTGTAATGGTGTACAACAATCACTATAATAGTAAGTAAAGCAATGCCATAAAAGTGAAGAAAATATTCTTCAACACATTGAGAAAGTTATTTTCAAAGCCTGGCCCATTAGCTTGGAACCAGAAATTTCCAGATAATGCCCACATTTGCATGAAAATAAATATTTTACATTCCCTTGATGGCTTAGTACATACTTTAGAATGGATGGTAGCACCAGCTCTGTGAGAAACAGAAAAAAAAAAAAAAATGACCCCCTGAATTATGTGACGTCAAGTAGGTTGGAGAATAGAAAGCGGAGCTTTATGGAGGAGCTATGTAGTTAATCTGTGCTCTCATCAGAGATCTGACGATCCAGGGACCCACTAGGATGCTGGAGCAAATTCACACAGCTGGTCCCAAGTCAGATGTTGGCCAGCTCTGTCCTCTTTTATGATCCACATTCATTGTCGAAATCGTGGCATGCTCAGACCAAGTCTGGGCACGGAAACCTAACAAAGAACTTTGGGCACAAGTGGCTATTTTTCTCTTGTGAGCGGCAAAAAATCTAACTTTTAACTGTGGCTTTTCTCCTGGTCCTCTATTTTAGAAATGTTTATTACCTTTTAATTAAGATTAAAGTACCAAGGAGAATGAAAACATTGTCATTTTACTTGAGTGGTTTTCTCTACTATTTTTGCTTCAGGGGCGTATCAGTACAATGAGCTTGAACGGTGGTCAGCAAACTTTTCCGTGAAGGACAAGATAGAAAATATTTTAGGCTTCGTGTGCCATATGGTCTTTGTCACAGCTACTCACAGAACTTTGCCATTGTAGTGTGAAAGCAGTCCTAGACTATACAGAAACAAATAAGACTGCCTACATTCCAATAAAACCGTAACTATAGACACTGAAATTTGAATTGTATATAATTGTCACATTTCATAAAATTTTCTTGTTTTTCTTCAACCACGTAAAATGATAAAAATGATTCTTAGCTCCTGGACTGTACCAAAACAGGTGGCAGGCTGGATGTGGCCCACAGGCTATGGTATACTCATCCACGAGTAGAACAATATTATACATAATGAAAAGTAAGAAAAATATTAACATAAACTTTCACTCTTTTTAGTAGGTATTTAGTGTTATTTGAGTTTGTTTTGCTAATTAGCTCTTAAAATGTGTCATAATCCTGGCTTAGCTCTTAATTTAAGAGAATTCCAATTAACCGCCGAAGCAGTTAGTATGGAGCTGCAGTTTAAAAATGTAAAACTCACCTGAAAGACTCAACTTCTAACTATTAGGCTAACTCATCATATTAAGTGACTGCCACCACTGTGCTTATATATTTGAAATAGAATAAAATACTTGTCATGCCCTTTGTTTTAAGGTAAAATGGAAATATTTACTAAGATTTCCCTTAATTAGAAGAAATCTGGCTCCTTAGCTGCCAATGAGATGTATAATTTAACAGGGTTGACTATTTCATTATGTAGCCAATGGTCTTACTGGGTAAGATTTTTCACTGATCCTTCTAGACTGTCTTTCACATTAGAGATTGTCATTCTACCTTTACACTTAATAGTCTTCCCATATTAGTTCTGCTTCCTGAGACAGTATTAGAAATTATAGCCCTTGCTGGAAACAAAGGGAGGAGATGGTGTCAAGACAATGAATCCAGGAAGCTGCTTCTGTGTATATGTTTGTTGAATAAATCAAATTTAAGTTGTCAGGAACTGTATTCTTGCTCTAAGTGTTTCTAGTAATAGAACCATTTCCAGGTAAACTGTCATTAGGAGAGAGAGAGAGAGGAAAAAAAGAGGGAGAGAGAGATATCAAGTAATTTACAAAGTCATCAGCAGTCTTTTAATGTTTTTATCTTGCCTTGCAAACTAAAGCAGGGTGTGCCACAACCTATCAAGTCTTCGATAAATACAATGTCCCTTATTCCCAGTTCTTGGCATGTATTACATGCACCAGGGATGTTCTTAAATGAACAAACTTCAATTTCAGATTCACGTTAAACGAGTTCAACATATCTTGTGTGATTGCTTGAATATCCGTCTGTGATTTTGTACTTGGACCTTACTTCTCCGGGGATTTCCCTGTTCTGCAGAAATTTTGTTCTTGTGATCCCTTGTATTGTCATCAAAACTTGGTCTTTTGAACACTTAGTGTACTATCTGGCATTAGAAAGTGCTTAATAAATTTTAGCTTTAATTACTCTCCCCCAATTCTGCTTATCGTTCTAGTCATTCTGTTAAATGCATGTAAAGTAAGTTGTTTAAGCAGATAATTATTTAACATGTATTTTGATCAGGTATGTACTACTAAAGAGAGACTAATACATGCATGTCAATTCCAATTATTAAGATACTGGGAATGTTTTTATGATGATTCAGTCTTTTAAGCCCCCTCACCTCCTATAATTCAGTAAGTTACCTGCAAAACTGTCTATATATTGGTACTCATTTATAAATCAGTGAATAAATATCTGTTTTATGTACTGATTGGAGTCTACTTGAAAACCCAAAATCCTCTTAATTATACAGTCCTCACAACAACTTTATGAGATAGATACCATTAAAAACACCTATATTGTGCAGAGAAGAAACCAATTCACAGATACACTAAGGCATTTTCCCAAGATCACAAACTTACTAAGTGGTGATGCCAAGATCATAAGTCTGATCCAAATCTGATTCCAAGGTCCTCACTCTCAACCAGCACAAGAGCTCATATGGCAGGGCTGCTTCAACTCTGGGATATTAAAACTTCAAATTAAAATTAGCATTTCATATAGAAAGGCTACACATTAAAAACAAACTAAAACTTAGGTTTCTCCTAAATTTCCTTATTGAGCATAGCATACAAGGTTAGGATATTATGAAATTATTAATTCAAGCATAAAATATTTGTCAAGTATCTACATCATCCAGGGGTGGTCTAAACAGACACATTTGTAAACAAAGTACACAAAAGTCTCTGTTATTGAGGAATTCATAGTCTAGTGGGTGATTTCAGTTTTCTTTAAATTTTCTACCCTATGTTGGACAATTTTTAAGAATTTATTTGGAGTAAACATACCCAATATAGAAGTATAGTCATTGTACTAAAATGTTTTAACATCCAATGTTGAGGCAAATGGGACTGTATCCCTGATTTAATCACCATTATAGTGCTTTCCTTCCTCTCTGTTTTTGTTTTTTAACAGCTGCTAACCATTGCACTTTATCACCAGCTAAGAGAGAAGTTAAGCAGCTGCCAGTCCAAGGACAGACAATATTATTGCCATGATCACTTGGCTTAGCTTTTCCTGAAAGAAGTAAGGTCTATTCTTGGGAAAGCAGAATGAAAATATTATTTCTATTGCTACCTCTTCTTCAAAGTTCTGAGATTAATATTCACTTCTAAAATTATTTTATTCACCCCATCACTTTCCAGGTTAGTTATAATGCAAATAAGAATATTTTCTTCCCTTACGTTTTAATGTCTTTAAAGATTTCCTAAATTAAAATAGCATTTATCAATAATAAAGAAAAGGTAATGTTTAAATAAATTGTTATTTTTGTTTTCTTTTAAGGGGAAATGTACTCTTTTCGAATAACTCATAAAATTCTTATTAGCTCTTATAAAATAGAAGATTATCAATACAAAAAACCCCACAAATTTGAATTCCAAGAAAAACTTTTAAACAATCTAACTTGTTTTTATGACAGTTTGTGGAAGAAAAAAAGAGTATGATTTTACATTTCCTTCTTTCTCCATTAAAAAAACAGAACTTGATAATTGTTGCAGATAATTTCACTTATCTTTAGGGAGTGAGACTATTAGGAATATATGACTCCTGAGCATACATATATTTATGTGTGTACATATGTGTATACATATAAATTGTGTGTATATATCTCTCTCTCCAATTTTGCACATGTAATAGAATGAAGGCAGAGAGATGTTTCAATGTCATCATTTTGAAATCTCAAGCAGGCACCGCCATATCAGAAGGGACTTCACACATTTCTCAGATGTTAGTTTCAATGTTTCTTTTTCTTTAGATTCCACAGTTTTTTATGGGGCATAGCATTCTAGGAAGCATAGCAGGGAGCATGAAATGCTATAAATATGTCATTTTTTTTTAATCACTATCATACTAGTGATTAAGAGTGATATCATATGAGAAGAACTGAAACTGGTTTTTTCCACCAACTATAGAATTATTCTTATTCTTATATTAAGAAATCATATGAGTGGTCATTAACCATAGGATATAGTAATAAAATAGATATATTTATTAATAAGAATAAAGTAATATCTGCCTCTAAATTCAAGTTATCCATTCTGTAGTCATAAGTATTATAGAACAAGCAAAAAGTTGTTCTTTGTTTTCTAGAGGCATATCAACTACAGAGGAAAACAATGGAATTGATAACCCCTAATTTTTAAGGACTATGGCAAACATGAGATGCAACATACTTCCAAACAACAAGAAAAAAGAAAACAAATTCGCCACAGAAAATTGAGGAACAGGAAAAAATATGTACAAAGACGTAACTTCTCTAATTTGTTATTAAAAAGTAGAGCCTATAAATAAGAATCAGTTGATGTTCATTGCTTTCCTACATAGACTAGAATATTCATAGCAAATAAAATAGCAATAAAATAAAGCTACGTTGAAGAATGATAAAAACATTCAGAATGTATTTAGGGCGGAGAAGGATTTTACGCAGCAGCAAAGAGCAAAATGGAACGATATTGTACTTAGGCTGCTTTTCCTGTCACATTTAAATATACTATTTTGAATAAAATCTGTTATTTAATAGGTGGCTATCGAACTGTTTCAAAAAGCAAAATACTTTATAATTGAGCATAGTATTCTACCAGCATTTCCACATTTTGAATCTCCTTAATTTAATATTTCTGGAGTTTTAGTAATGCTAAAGTGGCCTTTCTTGGGAAACACATCACCACAAAATGTAATATGTGTTCCGTATCATTTCCTGCATTATGTGTGTGGGTTGTGGGTGCTGCTTGAGTTCCCATGACTACTGAGTGAGGAAGTTGGGTCTCATTCCTGGCAGCATAGTCGTTTATCCATTACATTAAAGAGTGGATCATATTTCAAAATGTTTTTCTGAGATCATTACAAAAATAAAAAACAAATGGCAAGGTTATCGGCTCTCATTACGAATCGCTCAGTAAATGTTAAAAAAAAAAAAACACTAAAAATAGTCACAGGAAGCAATAATTTCGATGACAAATTGTTGGGCTGTTTACTTAGTGTGCTGAGTAATATATTTCTGATCAAAGATAAACAGTTTAAAAAGTTACATTGGTGTTGTTGTTGGAGGGGGGGAAGGGTTGGGAGGAAATTGCTATTCCCTGAAGGCTGATGTACCTTGTAAAACAATCTGTCTTCAAACCAAAATGAAAGAGAGCCAAAAACAGCTCTGAATTGCATGATGAGACCCTGGAGATGCCGTTCATTACACAATTTGCTATAGCTGTTTGCAGATGTCTCATTTTGTGGGTCAGATTAGGCGCTTTTTGTTTGTTTGTTTGTTTTTTAAATTATGTTGCACAGAATTGGTTATAAGTTCTTTCCTGATTTCTATCACAATTTCCACACAGGGCACAATGTCTATCTTGAACGAACAGATATACTGCATCCCTGTTTCAAAACTGTGACTGATGAAAGAGTTTCTACACTGTGGCTCCGAAACAAGTAAGGTATTTACTAGAAAATGGCCCTTTTATATAGTGCATCCAACTATAATATTGGAAGGCTGGACTTGTAACCACTTTATAGAGAAAGTACCCAAGAGTACACGGTGAGCTGATCAGCAAAATGCCAACTCCAAGCTGCAATGAGGCAGTGATTTCAAATGACCCATTTTGGCACATTTGGTTTTAAGGATGTAATCCTATAGCACATACAGAATCTTTGCTAAAGCTAATAAAACTTACCTTGAAAGCTAAGGAGACCTGCTCACAAAATACTCTCTTCATAGATGTGTTCAAAAGTTGAGTTTTTGATTTTAACTGAGGTCTGATTCAGGCAATGACCACTCTAACAAGGGAAATTTTTTTTTTTTCTTAATTTGGGGGAAAAAAGATATCATTATGCCTTGGGAAGTATTATATTTTCATAATCATCTGCAATGCTCATTAGTCTTATTATATCTGAAGCACTTATATTTGTTGAAGTAGAAGCAGCTGAGATAAAAGAAATTTGAAAGTGAAATCATTACACATTTGAGTGGGTGCCTTTTTCCAACTGGAAACTTGCTCCATTACTTTTAATGAGCTGCTGATGCCCCAAACACTCAAAACGGATTCATATTTCTTAACCTCTTTTGAACCTCTGATTTAAAACTACAATGTGCTTTCATAAGAAAAAAAAAAAAAAAGCAGCTATCGTCAATGCTGACTTTTAAAGTGTCTTTCATTTGAGGGAACAAGAGTCAATCTTTTCAAACTACTTGCTACTGATATATAACCAGGTCTAAAAATGTAGTATATTTATTGGTTAGGATTCGAAAGCAAAATCTATTTTTCTTAAATATTTTTAAACTTTTAGGATTAATTATATGTAATCTCACCCATAAGTCCTTGTTAAACATAAGTACTTAAAATTTAAGAAAATACTTATATGTTCAAATTAGTTACTGCAATAAAAGAATATGGAACTAAATACACTACATACATATGGGCACAAGTAAAACTTGGGAAACCTGGATAAGATTGGTGGGTTGTGTCAACGTTAAGATCCTAGTTTGATATCATACTATAGTTTACCACTGGCAGGAAGTACGTAAAATGTGCAACAGGATCTCCAAATCACTTCTTTCCAGTACATGTGACTCTACAATTATCTCAATAAAAATTACAACGAAAAATATGACATCATTAGTATTTTATCTGCCTATTGTCTCTACTTTTACGTAAGGAATAGGCATTTTAATTTTTTAACAATAAATGCTCTAGATATTTTTAATAGATAATACATAGCAAAAAAATATATCCTAAATTTAGCATATTAGAAGTAAGGTGTAGATTATGAAACTTTCTAAGGTAATAAAATACAATGTTAGCTTAGAGAGACAGAGAAAGAGGGAGGGAGAGGGAGAGTTTCGATATTTGAAAAGCGAAAATTTCTTGTTCCCAGATATTATTTTTCACTACATCTAGTGAAATCATTGTTATAAATCACTAAAAGCTACATATCGGTGTTGATTTGATTTTAAGCTAATGCAAACCAGTTTTACATCCTGTTTTGTAAATCAAAAGAAACATGGGACAGGGGAATGCTTGCACTGTAGTTCTAAAGTTGGAGGAAGGCATCACTCTTAATTAAGAAGCACTGAAGTGATATATAGTGCTGTAGGAAAAGTACTAGATCAGAAGAAATGAAAACATTATGTTTAATGGTTTCCTTTTGGTGACCTTAACTCTGCTAATTTGCCTTTGATAAATTGCAACAGAGACTGTCAACTGAAATGGTCAACATAGTCACTATTTAAACAATAACATTTTTGCAGTAATAATGTTGGATGTACTTAAGACATAACTCCTTTTGTGAAATATTAGGCTCTATTCAGGTCCCCAGAGACTATAATGTTTCATACGGGTTTCTGGAGTGAGCAGTGGGCATGGCAGTAAGTCTTCAGCAGCATGATGTTAAACCACAGGTTAACTTCAGGACTTTCAGAGTCACACAATCTACTTTGATTAGATGATAAAATTATGATTAACATTACTTCATGTACTATGCTCAAGTAAACTATGTATCTATAGTGCATCGATATAGAAGATTAAGAACCTATAATATTTCCAGGTGCTTTGTATTTCATTACTCTATTACTAGCAAAATGAAGATGATGATGATCCTGCTTCTCATGGTAAAGACTTTCTCTTAACACTAACGTTATTGTTGTATCTACAGTAAAACCGCAGGTTAGAGGAATGAACCAAGGAATTGCCTTTGTGAATAGGAATTCACCTTGAGTCACTGCAGTTGGAAATAACAATCAGTTTATTCTTGTGATTTCACACTGATGTTTACCTATATTTAAGCTCCTTTAGAGGTTTCAAAGGATCAGACCACTAAGCTAGGGTGTATTTTCCTGGAAAACTACTGAGAAAAAATAGACATTGTAAATCAAGGAAACTTTACTAATTCTTTGTCATTTGTATCTGTGCTATGCCAAAACTGCAGGGGAAAATGTAAAAAAAAAAAAAAAAAAAAAAAAATCAAATATCCAAATGTTATCCAATACCCAATATCCAGCTGTTTTAGAGGTTTTATTTTTCTCTTCTAAAATAAAGGTATACGTAGCATCCTACTGATCAGTTATCCAAATGATTACTCTTATTTAAAATATATATATATCAGATCTGAGTTTATATTCTGGCACACATGATAATGTGGTGTCCTATTAAAGTAACTAGATTTCATTTAAACAAGATGTGTGATGCTCTAAAAAGTTTCAATTCTCATGTGAATTTTTTTTAACAATCTCTGAGCAAATCTCAATGAAGGTAATAAAATTTTACTGAACTGAAGCTGAGAAAAATTGTATGAAATATGTACATATATATTTATGAATTATGTATGTCTCTTTTAATACTCAAACATCACCAGCCTATCAACAGAAGATTCAAACCTGGGCAATGATCCACCTCCAACATCTTTCAATTATTTTCCTACTCCAGTCATATAAAAAAAATCATGATTATGCATTTATTTCTTATATTTTGTTGCTTAAAAGTTTTATTTGGCAATGTAGCACATTAGAATATGTTTTAGTGAGCAGTTTGCTTAATTTCATTGGAAATGTTTACATACATGACGTGTGGGCCTCCATTGTACTCTTGCCCTAGTTGACTCCTGCCTTTTTTCCCCCACCATTTATAAGACTTTCCTTTATGGTGCCCTCTAAATTTCAATGATATGTTTATACCTTATGCCTCCTGACTAAGCTGTTTGTAAATAAAAAAGCACTTCTCATTTATTTTTAGAATTCTAAAGTCCAATAGCAATAGTGCACTCAGTAGTTGCTCAAGAAAATGTCCTTTCAGTTTTACATTGAATTTGTCACTGAAGAACATCTACCAGGTGTTTAGTACATATTAAGATAGATTAAATAAACTTGATTTTCTGACTTGCAAACTTCTGGCCTCCTCATGAAATACAATTTTCTTCATTTACCAGTACCTGCAAACTCTCCATGTAATTAATGCATTAATTTTTCTTTCTTGCTGAGGCACTGACGATTTTTTAGTAGTGACACATGTAAAGACGTTTAACAAAACCTATTGTTTGCGTTTGAAATGTGTCCCCAAAGAAAATGTTGAAGTCCTAACCCCCCGTAACTGTGAATATGACCTTATATGGAAATAGGGCCTTGGCAGAGGACAAAGTTAAGATGAGATCATCATGGCAGACCCTCATCCAATACAACTGTGTCACTATAAAATGGAGAAAAATTGGACACAGACATGAGGAGAGTGCTATGTGGCTATGAAGGCAGATACCTGGGAGATGCTTCCATAAGCTAAGGAATGCCAAAGATTGCCTGAAAACTACCAGAAGCTAGAGATAGGCATGGAACTCTCCCCTTATAGCTGTCAGAAGGAACCAAGCTTACCTGACCTTTTGATCTCAAATTACTAGCCTCCAGAACTGTGAGAGAATAAATTTCTGTGCTTTAAGCTACCCAGTTTGTGGTGCTTTGTTAAGGCAGTACTAGGAAACTAATACATCTGTAAACAACTGCTAAAAAATAAAATCTCAGAACTGCTTATTACTTGGGGAAAATATAAATGATTAGAGTGACTCAAGTGTGAATAGTTGTATTTTGAGAGAATTTCCAAAATTAGCCATTGGGAACTTGCAAAGAAGAGAGAAGTCCAATTTGGGATGAAGCCCTATGCAAAAGCAGACATCCTACTGGGAATGAGGCCAGGTGGGTTTTTATGATTGGCTTTAGCATAGTTTGGGATAGTATGAAATAAAGGCAGGGAAAAGGGAATAGAAGATCCTAAACTTTCTAATTGTGTTCTTTTATTCTCTCCACACTGCCCACCATTTGCTTTTTCCTAACGTGATACCTGCCAGGGAGATCATATGGATATAGCATCTCTGCTTCTAAATTAGCCCAGAAGTTTAAAAAAAAAAAAAAAGATTCCTGGTTTGCTTTCCTGTGAAGATTTAAGATAAAATGTAAAGAGCAAGCATGCTGATGATAGAAAGGTTAGACTCAGATTTTATATTTTTTAAAAAGGAATTTTTAAAACATATTGTGTGTGAAGAGATGTAGCAGGGTACTAATAGTGTAGGCCTTTTAAAAATCAATAATTGGTGTTAGTAATAAGAGCTGTACTGACAACCAGCTGTGACACTGCCCTCATTCCTGCAGTGCAGGAGGGGAAAGGAACCAGCCAATGATTACCAACTCCAAGTATCGCTTGCAGTCAACGCTTCATTTAAAAAATTAGTAAAATACCCTTTTTACCTTAAAATATGTGTCCTAGTATTGAAAGAGGATCTATATAAAGCGTTCAGAATAGAACGGCTGCAAACTGCTCAAATCAAGAGTGTTTCCCAGTTGGGCTACCGTCCTACATTGTAGAACTTAGACTTTAGTCAAAAGCTCTTCTTCTCCCAATTAAAGGAAAAAGGTTGAGATGCCCACAGGCCTTTGCAGCATGTTTGGTGTGACTTTTAACCCCTCATTCCACTTTCTGTATATGCCTCTTCTTTATACCACCACCTGATCTCAGGGCAAAATCTAGTCTCTGTTACAAATTAGGCTGTTAGCATCTCTTTCACAATTTTTAGAAGTCAATGTTGAAATTCACTGTTGGTCCTTGCTTGGCTCCTATACATGCTGCCTGTGAACATTTAGTCATTTTTATTCAAGTCAAAGGGAAACAGTTTTGTTATTGAATATGTTACTCAAAAACGTGCAGCAACAGATTCCATTTCTTACCATAATATTCCTCTAAGCCTGGCATTCTACGTATATTATCTTAATGAGGAAATATATCTAACCACTGTATAAGTTAGATTTTCAGCTTTGACTTTTAGCTACAGCTCACTTGCACATGACCTTACAAAATCCCTTAAATCTCCAAGAGCCCATTTCTCATTTTCCTCTGTGCTCCTCTGGAGCTGATCCAATGGTTTTTAAGGGAGCTCTGAGCTTGGACAAGCTCTGAAGGGCATGGGGCAAGGCAAGAAAGAAACCCTGTGCTCCCTGCTTACCGTCCTGGAAAATAGGTATGATAGTATCAGCCTCATAGGGGTCCCACTGCAATCAATGTTTGGAAAATGTTTTGAAATCCCAGAGTTAAAGAGGCAATGTCAATGCCAATTATTTAAGCATCTTATTTCTAAATACTATTCAGATTATTTTAAGTCACTTTTTTTTTTTTTTTTCTAAATACATGTGATACGAAGGCAATTAAACTACCTGGAAACATAAAATGATGGGGTGCTTTTATGGTCTTTTAAAAATGGCCTCAGTAGACTATCTCTGTGACTTGGAGTATCTAGCTAAATGTGGAATCTGAATTTTGTAGAGTCGTCCCATCACTTAAATACCAAGGAAATGAATCTATGGGAAGGGTGCTTTACTATGTTGATTTTGACAGTTTTTGCAGTTTCCAGAAGGTGGTGATGCTTTGCTCGGCTTTGTGTTTCAGATAGATTTGAGGAGGGAAGCCACACAAACAGGGGAGAATGAAGGATGAGATAAAAAGAAGCTTGTCTTAGATTCTGTGGTGAAAAAGAAAAGTTTTAGAGCCAAATGCCTTACAGAAGATCCATAAATATTCGTGTTTTGAACTTTGTTAATTTTATACTTTACACATCCAACAAATTTTTGCTGTATGAATATTTCTGAGTCCAACATTGAAATTAAAGGTAGAATCTGAAGTGCTGCTAAACAATGTTTGAAAACTGGCATTATCAGAAATCTTTGAGTATATTTACAAGATAGCAATTTTAAAATAGGGAAGCCAAATTGAGAACAAGTATGTTTCTAAAGCTGAATCTATTGCTTGCATTAATTATATAACAACTTTTTTTTTTTTAAACTACAAAGTCTTGCCCTTTACTTGGTACAAAATATAACTGAGGAATTCACGCATACACGAAATCTATCATATGAAACAAGGAATGGATTCTCAGTATTGGGTACCTGGTAAAAAAGTGTCTTTGGAAGTTTGTCTTTTAATACTTTACTACTTAGAAATGTTCAAATGAAACTAAGTGTCTTTCATGTGTGCTTGTAATTTATGTTCTTTTTTTTTTTTGCTTTATTTGCAGTTTATTTAATATTTGGAAATACTTTTTGTATCAATTAGCAAATTAGCAGTTTATCTGGGTGGAAAAGCCCCATCTGAGTTAGAGTTACAAAGTGAATTGTTCTGCAGCTGCAAAATCAAGTGCCTCAGCTGAGTTAATGCTTTTCATGTCTTTTGCATGTGTCAGCATTAGTGGAGGCAAGCTTCTATGAAGCCTTGCGTGTGAAGATGGTGCTGAGCAGACTAGATTCAATTCTGTTAAATGCTTTTTGCTTTTTTTTTCTTTCTCCCTTTTTTTTTTTTTTTTTTTTTTTTTGACTAAGGCACAAAAGGAGACTTCAAATCAGGCTGAACTTCAAGCAAAAGTTAATGCTATTCTCTTTTGGGTTCAACCACCCACTTTGCTTAAGGTCACTAGTTGAGGCTAATGCAGCTCAGAGGGGCTGCAGTAAACTTGGCATCTCCTTGATTAGGCTCCCTGCTGATCTAATACACATACTAGCTCACTTGCCAAGTCAAATAACACATTTAGTGAATTGGAAATAAGATTTAAGTGGGCCAGCACAATGCGGCTTGCCCTCTCATCTTTTTACCGAATCCTTCTCTTTGTACGCAAGGCTGTGAAAACTGCTCTTGTTAGGGGACTTAATCTTCATTTTTTTCCTGTAGATTATTTGGAAACAGGTCAATTGAATGTTGGAGCTGCTAACTCCTCCCACTACAAAAAGAACCCGCTTGTGGCATACTGATTACATCATTTAAATGAAAGGCTCTTATTAAAGAGCAAATACTATAGTCTAAGGGTCTGTTAGAATTAATAAAAAGAAATCCTGATATTAAATGCACGCCTTTTAACAATGTGTTTATTTCTTTGTCTTATAGACTCTTTTCTAAAGCTCACTTTGTATTCACTGCTGATGAGTAATAGAGGGGGACCATCACATCGGTATATATTCATCTCCCCTGGCTGTTCTGCTGCAGTTAATTCTTAAATACAGTAGGTTATAATAGGGTGACATTTCTACAGTGCCTTCATAAGAGCAATCTAAAGCATGTCACATAATGTTTGACTTTGAACTATTCAGGTTCTTAGTGACACAAATCTCAGGGTAAATTTATGCCTTCGTGGTTTGTTTCTTTAAAAAAAATGAGTTGTATTTGTTACAGTTTGAAATTTATCATAGATTCACCATAGATTATCAAGCCATCCATGCTATAATAATCTGTAACTGTCCTTATCTCTGTGTTAGATGTACAGGGTTATGATGTGTGTGGACTTTTTATGATCTACTTATCTCTTCTGGTCATATAGATTTATGTGTATCTCTTTTCTGACTAAATCTGAAATCAGAGCTTGCATTCTGAAGAAATAAAATATGTCTACGTAAAATCCAACTACTATTCTCTGACATCTGAAAGTTAGAGAAAAAGGATCATAACACCCTCCAAAACAGACATTCATGTTACCTTCTTTGCAAAGTAAAACTTTAAATATGTGAAATTTAGGATGTACTACGAGACTAAATTAAGTGTCCCCAGAATGATTTGGGGGGTTATAATAAATAGACTGCCGGTTTCAAGGAACACATTTACTATCTAAAATTTACGTATCTGCAACAGTTGTTTATGAATGGAAAGGATTTATTAACCCAAAGCAGCTAGCTTTTCTATGAGATGTGAAATAGATTATACAGTTTATACTGTTTGATCATCACAATTCACTCCTAAAATACCATATCTCTCTACTGCGTATCTTCACACTTTGTAAAACAATATTAGTAGTAATAAAGAACTAATCAATTCAGCATTCTAATCTGGACTTTCATTTTTCTATTTGTTGTTGCACGGTGCTTTGTCAGTTCTAGGGAACTATACAAATAGGAGATCACTGCTGTATTTGTCACCTCCTCCACTATGCTATGTTCTTTCTTCTTGTTTTGGACACCAATACTGTTCAAACTCATCTTTAATGGAAAAGGCAGGAAGAACAAAATTATAAATTTTAAGGCTATGATTAAACGTGAAATAACTATGAAAAATGAGAATTCTTAGTCTGGGTTTTTTTTTATATTGATAAGTACTGTATTGTTTTTAATAACTTAGCTGCAGATAGATGGCATCTAACCTCAAGGTAAGATGTGAGTACAGTGAAGGCATTTTTACCTCACTACAGTTTGTCAGTAGCGAAAATAAAAGTGGTATGTTGATGGTTAGAAAATATTGATACATTTCTCCAAGATCATTATTTTCCTTACGTTTCCTTGTAACAGCTTATAATAACTTTGGGACACTGAGACATCAGGAACAAATAAAAATAGTTAATAAATGTTAAAATATCCTTCATTACTCATTTTGTATATCTAAAAAACTATCTTCTGTTGTTCAAATGCTCAAAAGGTAGGTATTAATTTAAACTTTTACACTAAGAATGACAAGGAGAGAGCTTTGTGAATGAAAAGTTCAAAATGAAAGCCAGAAAATGTTTGAGATAGCTAAAATACTAATCGTCAGTTCTATTTCTTTCTCACTAACAAATGTATGCCAAAATAACACCTATTTACTTCTAGCATCAAACAAAACAATTTTTATTAACTATATTTGACTTTTTTCTTTCAGTTTCTTATTTAAGATAATTATCCTAAGTATAAATACACAATATCCCAGTAAGCTATTGGATAAAATGTTTTTTTAAAAACTTTATTTACATTTGCTGCCATTTCAGGCAAGCAACTAACGGCAAACTTGCCTCCCTCTTTTAATTTATAAATTTAGTGCAACATTTTAACCTAAATTTAACTCCTCACGGTCTTTTTCTTTTCCTATCCCTGAAGAATTACTCTCTTGGCTATAATTTGGGAGGATTATTTCAGTTTTATATGTCTGCATAATTTTCTCCTCAGGGGCAAGTATGAAGTCATATTTCATAATTGACATATAAGGTATTGTGCACACGAGAATGACATCAGGAGATTGTACATGACCTACATCTCCCTAAAAGGAGCATGGCCCAGAAAGGTTAAATTTTTCCTTAAATGATTATGAGTCACTAGTAGCAGAAGAGTCAGGACCTAGAATTATAATCTCTCAATTGCAAATTCACAGGAGCAATTGGGAACACCCTTAATCAGTTAGCATATGCAAACGTAATAGGGAATTGCTGAAGAGAGTACTCAATCTGTACAGGCTCAAAATGGTGCCCCCCCCCACCATTAATACACTTACTAATAGTATCAAAAGACATGTTATTAAAAATACGTATTGAACGGCAAGGTTGATAATTCCTTATTCTAGCTATGATAATGTAATTCATTTAATTTACATAAAGTAAAAAGTGATAAATGGTGAAATTCTTATGCCTGGAATAACTCTTCTAAATTACAACTGGAAATTGCAGGCAGTATGTTTACACTAAAATTGCTTTTTTTCAGCTTTATAACTAACTATGAAAGTTACATCAAAGATTTTTCCAAATCACTTAAGTGAATCTTTCTCTTCACCATTAAGTTGGAAATGTAGCCCACTTTATATTTGATAAATATAAAATTCCTTTTCCAACTTCAGTTCCTTTTTTATATTTCATAACTGCCAAATGGCCATTTTGGTATAAGGAAATATTTTATTTCATTGTAAATATTTTCTCATTTTAAATATAGTCTAGTGACGACAAAGCATGCAAGTTGCAGCATGTAAACATAGCTTACAATTTAAAGATCAGATAAAATCATATTGTTCTAAACTTTCATCTTTCATTTTATAAACATTTGTTAAACATCTCTTATGATCTAGATATTGCCTCCCCATAGTTTTTCTCACATTAATGTGTGTAAAATATGTCTAGAGCAAAAACTACTTGCCTGCAGTGACCATGCCTTGTTTACCTATTTTTTTTTAAATCTAGACTTTATCTTTGGTGTCTAGTCTCTAAATAGGTATTCAATAAATATTTGTTCATTGGATAGACTAGAAATTCCCTCATTGGCTACATATGGTTTGTTTTAAAGCTATTCACAATTATTCATCTGAAAGAAAAAGCACAAAAATACTTAAGTGGAAACCTATGAACAAAAAAAAAAATGGGGGGCCCCAATAATTAGGTTAAAGTTTTAAAGTAAATAACTTTAGGTTAAATATATATATATCTCACTAATAATTATAAACATAGGTTCAATGTATTTTTACCAAAATTATCGCATTTCTTATTTACTCATGGAGAATTCTGTTCAAAGAGTTTTCCTCTGTAAGAAGTAGCTCATTACTTCTTAAAACCCAGAGCTATGGTATACTTATCATTTGTGGAAAATATCAAATAAAAATCATAACCCACACTGGAACAATAACCCATGTAGCAATGCTCATTTTGTCTAATTCCATAACAGCACTTCTCAGGAGAACTCAAGGCATTCATTTATCAAGTTTTCTACAAAATGAAATAACAAGAATGTTACAGTCCTTAACACAGAATATCAGAATAAAAACAGAGCCTTTCTTTTGTATTCAATTCCACTTCTGAAATGGACTTTGACATTTAAAAATGTACCAACTACTCAGAAATCATTTATAAACGCACATATTCCATCACTTCCAATATCCAGTTTTACTATCATCTGTTTTATGGAAAATCATGCCAAAAATCTATACTGTGCTAGTAGCTCTACTTTAATACAAGCTACATACCACATTCATTTTTCGTCAAACAGCACAACTGACTAGAACCTGGTAATATCTAAAAAGGATACGGCTTAGACAGCAATAGAATTATAATTCTCTCTGTGTAAAAGAATGACCTTCTTTACACACTAATGGAAATACTCTATGTCATAACACTTCACCCTACTATAAATGCACTTCTTTCTTCTCTCCCCATCTATTCGTACATGCATAGTACACATGCTATCAACAATGTGAACTCTTCTCAATTTACAACCCTGTAAAAATGTCCCTGCATTTCTTATTATCTGAGCTGATGGACTAATTAGAAACAGTCAAGGTTATATCTAGGTGTGCTGATAAAAAATGTTTCTAATTGGCCCTGAGACTGAAGATAATTCAATTACAAATCTTTTCCATTTGATTCATTCTTTTCTTTCTTAGAAAGGATTATGTTGATAGGATTCAGGTAATGGAACTTGGTGGCTTAGGAGAAGCATTAAAACATCCTTCCAGCTTTCAACTAATGTGATTAAATTTTATGAAGTTTGTTTTTCCTCTTAAAATCTTGCTGAGGTCAAGTGCTCATGTGATTCCCTTAGAGCAGGGTTGAGAAGTTGGGTGAGTTGAAGAGGCGTTACTAATCTCTTAAAATGTGCTCATTAAAGTCCTAAAAAGATTTGAAATACTCATTTCCCCATATCACAATACCTAAGTTAATAAATGAAAATACACAATTCTTTCAATTAAGTCTTTGTTATAGACTTTTGACTGAAATGCTTCTACATAATAACTTGAGAGTACACATGTACAGTGATTAATGGACAAAGTGATTTAAAAAAAACAACCTTGGTTTTAAACCTTTGTGTTGCCTCTAATGTTAACTTTGTTCCTGGATGTTTACCCAGCCCATAAAAATAAAATGCATTATTTTCTCTTATTCCCAAGGAAACATAAGTAGCAGAGATTAAACATATTTAACTCCACATAGGCATTTAAAATTTGGCAAAAATATTAAGCAATGTACGTTGTCCAATATTTCCATCTTTTTTGTGTGCAAAGAGCTTGAATTGCACGGTATCTTCATTCTCCTTGAAAGATGAAAAAACAACGTATTAGGTTATAAAGGGAACATTTTAAGATTTAGTATCCAGAAATTAAATGTATCATGAAACGATAGGTGGAGTTTAATGTACACCCTATCAGTGTGGGTCAGTGACCTGGAACATTTTCAGGATTAGTATGAATAGAAAGTATTCTCTTCTATTTTCTCTTCATATAGGAATCTATTTTAGTATCTCCCTCAGTAGGTCAAAGGCTCTTTCCCGTGATTATAAATAGACAAGAATTTCAGAAATCAAATTATATTAATGAAGAACACAGAAAGCTCAAACAAATGCATGCTATATTTGTATGTAAACATTTATGTATAAGGCTATCTATAATTACACGTAACAATTTATGTAACATTACTTTTGAATATATACTTATGCTTACATGTGTTTTCCAAAAAGAGATTTTTTTAAAAAGAAATAGTCTAGAGATGGATGTATTTGTAAAACGCTTAACTGTGACATACATTGTAGATAAATCTGAAGGCAGTGTAAATATATTTCACAAAATGTATTTAAGTACTGGTAGCATTTATAGGAATGCTGTCTTCTGATTTATATTATACATACTTTGTATATGATCACTAGAAATTTTATTAAACCAATCATTCTTGGAGCTTGATAATTACCTTTGAGTAAAAGAAGGTATATGTCTCAGTGGAATCTCTTGCCTTAGAGGAAATATTAATTGGAGTCAATTTTCGATTAGATCAAAAATGTTGTGAAACTGCCTCATCAGCAAATCCCTTCTCCCTACAATGGAGAATGTTCTGATGGGTTACCACTTGACAACCTCAGTAGAGAACCAGCTATCTCTCAGCATGATACCAGCCTGCAAAGTTGGCAAACAGCTTTACACTTGATATGAGTAGTAAAATAAGAACTTTAATTATGTTATTTAAAAGTTGCCATTTCTCAGTTCTTTAAATTTCAAAAAAGAAATAAATTTATGTTTCTATTAATATTCGAAGATATACATATATGTGTGTATATACACATATATGCATATATATCCACATACATGTGTAGATATGTATATATTTAAATAGATAGATTTATATGTGTGCATATACCCAAATATACACCTCTTTCTAACACACACGTATATTTATATGGCCCTATAATTTGATTTACTCATAATGCTAGTTTTTCACAGCCTCCTAAGGTACAGGTAGGCAAGGGGGCAGGTTTTATACCTTTTCAAGTTACCTTAGACAGATAAATTTATTGCTTTTGCCTAAATGATGTATTACCTAGCTAACAACAATAGCCGTGGAATTCATAGAAAGAGGAAATATAAAAGTTAATATTTTTAAGCCAAATAAACTACCTATTTAACAATGTTTGGGATTTTTAGGTGCCTGAGATTGGTGAGCCAAATTCTTAACTCACTTAATGCAGATCATCTTATATGAGATAAGCAAACTCCTTGTTTTATCAAGTACAATTTTTGTTTAAAATCAGACTTTGACTCCATGAATCTTCCTCAGTATTTACACAACTTAAGCCTATCAATGTCAAGTGAGGCATGTTTCTCATTGATGCTCACTTTAATGGGCACTGTAGAGCTGATGGACTGGAAGATTGCCCAACCTGCTGTAACTGACATAACCAACTATTTGACCACCCCTGTGCTTTCTTTAGATCCCATATTAGTCTTATGCTTTTTGCTTCACAAAGCTGTATAACAGCTGCTCTTCAAAAGAACATATGCTAAGGACATGGTAACTAAATTCAGCCCTAACCAAAAACTTCAGGAATTCTTTGAGGAAAATAAGCCAAATGACAGTATTAATCCTGGAATCACCTCTGGAATCTTCAGTGTCACATGGATCAAAGAGTTCAGGGCATGGATGTTTATTAAAACTTATTTATTCACTTCCCCAGCAGAAAGTCTGTGTGTTATCAATGCTGTTGGTTCTAAAGAAAGCACCTTTAAACGGAACATTTTCACTATCATATATAACCTAAAGAATAAAAAAAGCTCAGATCATTTTCTAGGACATGTAGTTTGCATTTCTCTCATTTTGAAAGGTTTTTTGTTTGTTTTTTGGTGTTTTTGCACTTTAGCAATAACATTAAGTATCATTTACCTTTAGGCAAAATTATAGCTATAGATAGGAAAACTATTTAATGACATTATTTCTAAATAAATACAGCCAAGCAAACTATGTTATACATTAATAAAACTAGGTCAGGAAGGAATTTACTAGTTTGCCAACTTTAGACACATACACACATACACACACACCCCTGTAGGGGATGGTCAACAGAAATGATAGGAATTTGCGTTCATCTTAAATTATGCTTCTTGGCATGATTTTATCACTCACAGTATATGTTGTCTTTTGCACACATAAACTTTTACTTTGACCTCCTGACTAATAAGAGAGTTAGGTTGAAATTGAAAGTAATAAACGGGGAGTGGGAGGTACAAACTATTGGGTGCAAGACAGGCTACAGGTTGTATTATATCAATACAACATGGGGAATATAGCCAATATTTTGTAAAAAGTATAAATGGAGTATAACCTTTAAAAGTTGTAAAAAAAATTTAAAGACAATAAAAAAAGAAAATAAAAGGTATCACATGTTTTCTACTGTAAACTATTAGAATCATTTCTGCAACTATTAGATGTAACTTTTGTTTGCAAAGCCTGTCACTATTGACCCAATTACCTTCTCATCTCATTGACTGCTGAGTACTTTTCATAAACAATTTACTTTATCTCCAAATATTATGCCAGTAGGTGATTGGACAGCTATTACTTTTTGAAGTTAATATCTAGGGGTAACTTTCTGATGGTGATTTTTCCCTTATTTTTGCATTAATAAGTACAGGAATCCTATCAATGCTTGTTTCCCTTGATCTGTGGGACAAAAGTTTGGAAACCTGATGGCATGTGCACTCTTCAACCAAATACAGAGATAGGAGTTATAATGAATATTATCTTAATACAACTGATGTAAATATTGTCCTCATATGGGAATTCCTCCCCAGTGTTTCTTAGAAAATTTATATATTTTTTCCAAATTTTGAATGTTGAAGGTTATCAGTTGAGAAATGGGGGAAAACTGGAACACATTATAATCCTTCTGTGAGAATTAAGGCTTAAATATCAATACAGAGATGTTATTGGTTTGAAGGGATCCACTGACATTAAGTAAAAAGCAAGGCACCCTAACACTCAGGGTCACATGTTAAGGTAGATATTTTCTGGAAGTAGGACAAGATCACACAAGCCAGAGGCAGTCACAATCTGATCTGCCAGTCTTACTTGTGGTTATTGTCAGTCATGTTATGTGTTTATTGCTGCCTTAGTGTAGTTTATAATGAGTCACTTTTTAAAAATAAATATGAATAACTTTACAAATATATATACATATATATCCTGTATACTTATACAAATACAAGTTATGTTCTAAGAAACAAGTATAAAAGTAAAATAAGTGATTAAATTGACAATTGACACATGTACTACTGCTAAACTTGACAGGAGATACAAATATTTGTTAATATCCAGTAATGCTCACTGAGATTTTCCAGTGTTTTAGTATTTTCCATAGGCTATGGTTCTTTGAAATATACTAGAAAAAATACAAAAGGAAAATGACATGAAAGTTATGAAATCTTCATTGTGAAATCCAAGACCAATTTCAAATATGATTTAACAAAAGCAACATTTAGTTCAATGGCAAAACCAAAAGTAAGAAAAGCAGAGAAAATTATTTTCATCATTAAAAAATAAATATTGTCAAAAATGACTAAACTACCCAAAACAACCTACATATTCAATGAAATCCCTATCAAATTACCAATGGCATTTTTCACAGAATGAGAAAAAAACATTCTTAAGTTTGTATAGAAACACAAAAGAACCTGAATAGCCACAGCAATCCTGAGAAAGAGAAATGAAGCTGGAGGACTCAGGCTCCCTGACTTCAGAATATACTACAAAGATACAGTAATCAAAACAGTATGATACTGGTGCAGAGACAGACATATAGATCAATGGAACAGGACAGATAGCCCAGAAATAAACCAGCACACCTATAGTCAATTAATCTATGACAAAGGAGGCGAGAATGTACAATGAAGAAAAGACAGTCTCTGCAGTAAGTGGTGCTGGGAAAACTAGACAGCTACATGTAAAAGAATGAAATTAGAACATTCTCTAGCACCATACACAAAAATAAAGTCAAAACGGATCAAAGACCTAAATGTAAGGCTGGACACTGTAAAACTCTTAGAGGAAAATATAGGCAGAACACTCTAACATAAATCAATATCTTTTTGTATCCACCTCCTAGAGTAATGAAAATAAAAAACAAAAATACACAAATGGGACCTAATATAACTTAAAAGTTTTTACATAGCAAAGTAAACCATAAACAAAACACAAAGACAATCCACAGAATGGGAGAAAATATGTGCATACAAAGTGACCAACAAGGGACTAATTCCAAAATATACAAACAGCTCATGCAGCTCAACATAAAAAAAAGAAAAACAACCCAATCAAAAAATGTGCAGAAGTTCTAAATAGATATTTCTCCTAAGAAAACATACAGATGGGCAAAAAGTACATGGAAAGATGCTCAAAGTCACTAATTATTAGAGAAATGCAAATCAAAACTACATATCAAATGATATATCAACTCACACCAGTCAGAAAGGCCATCATCAAAAAATCTACAGACAATAAATGCTGGAGAGGATGTATAGAAAAGGGAACCCTCTTAAACTGCTGGAGGGAATGTAAATTGATACAACCACTATGGAGAACAGTATGGAGGTTCCTTAAAAAACTGAAAGTAGAAATACCATATGATCCAGCAATCCCACTACTGGGCATATATCTAGGGAAAACCATAATTTGAAAAGATACATGCACCCCAATGTTCACTGCAGCACTATTTACCGTAGCAAAGACATGGAAGCAACCTAAACGTTCATCAACAGAGGAATGGATAAAGATGTAGTACATATATACAATGGAATTATTCAGCCATAAAAAAGAATCAACGTTGTTTGCAGCAACATGGATGGACCTAGAGATTACCATACTAAGTGAAGTCAGAGAGAAACAAATATCATATGATATAACTCATATGTGGAATCTAATTTTTAAAAAAATGATACAAGTGAACTTATTTACAAAATGGAAACAGACTCACAGATACAGAAAACAAATTTACCAAAGGGGAAACATTGAGGGGAGGGATAAATTAGGAGCTTGGGATTAACATATACACACTACTCTATATAAGATAGATAATCAACAAGGACCTACTGTATAGGTCAGGGAACTCTACTCAATATTTTGTAATAACCTATGTGGGAAAAAATCTGAAAAAAAAAAATTAACATATGTATATGTGTAACTGAATCACTTTGCTGTATACCTGAAACTAACACATTATAAATCAACTATACTCCAATAAAATAAAATAAATAAATAAATGAGCTTATTTGTAGCTACATGTGCTTGAATGCCCAAGTTGATGCAAAATTCTTCTACATCTTGAATATTTATCTTAGAACAAATTTCAATACTTTTAGATAAGCAAATTAGAGATTTGTGTGTTTTAAAACTATTTTTAAGAATGATAACTTGAAAGTATTAAGTACTCGAATTATTATTTTCAATGGTTTAAATGATTTTAGTTTGTCATACATTTTGTATTATTTCTCTCCTTTAGTGTTATCTATTAATTATCTACAGCAAATATTTTTCATTTCATTGAAATATATAATCTTGTTATAATGTATTGGTGAATAATATTTGTATTTATTATTCATTGTTTCTCTTTTATAGAATACTTCTGAAACTTATAGCATAACCCTAGCACATGAAAATATTGCACTGATTATTTTGTTCAGTCATTAATCTTAGAAACATGTAAATAATTTCTTTGTTATTAAAAACAAAGAATAATTTAGGATTTCAGCAATTCCAAGAATTCTTAGGAATTTCAATTTCTTTTTCTTAAATCCTGAAGATTAGCATCTATTGGAAATTAGAAACACTAGGCTTGGATGAGTTCCAGAACTTTGTGACCTTGTCATGTTCTTTAAGGTAAAACATGACTCAAAACTGTTGCTAGTCAAACAAGGCCAGAGGCTGTGTACAATGACCATGGTCGATTCTTTCTACTTTGTACCTATAAGGCTTTGAGTGAACAATTTAGAGTTTAAATCTGCTTTAAGACAATTTTCAAGGACTCCCCTCTTTATTATCACTGATGTACTGTTTGATGTGACTTGACAAAATATTTCAACCTAATGAGTATCCGTACCTTTGATACTTGGTTTTCAAGTTACAGATAATCTAATGTTGTAATTCAAAGTTGGGTTACACTTATGCAAATGTACACTAAGTTCACATAATTATTCATACAGGTTTGAAAAACCACTTCACATAGAAAATAAATTATATTAGGGGTTTAAAATTCCTAAGGGTTTCCAGCTCCTCTGCTTTAAGAAACCAACTGCAAAAAATGAATAGTCCACCAAACAGAAGTGATATACTATTATCTTGGAAATTTTAAAGCTCCCCAAAAGTGTATTTCAATCAAACAGCATAATGAAATAATGTGTCATTTAACTTTGCTGATAGACTATTTTACAACATATTTATAGTTGTTAACTTAATATGTACTTTTTAACTGTTTATAATTATGTCCACTTTATACTTCAGAGAATCAACCTATGATCAAACTTTTTGTTTGCATCACAAAATTTTAAATAATGTCTCTGGGACGATTTTAATAATGATCTAATTTTATGAGAGTTAAGACTACTTAATGATTTTGAGAAAATGAAGATAATTTTCTTGCCTGATATTTCCTATAAATGCCCCTTTAGCAAAACATGTCTTTGGGTTTGAATAATGCATATTAAAGTTCTTCAGGATTTGTAAAGTTTATACCATAATAAATATGCTGGTACTACTATTACTTTTCCAAGTCTGCATGTGTTCTGGTGTCAAGACTGGGATTCTTCCGCATTTTAACCTGAAACATTTGAGATTTCACTCTATTCCTGTATTCCTGGCTCAAAACACACCTGTAGCCCCTCCCCCTCAAAAAAAAAAAAAGACACCCCTCCCCCCAAGCTATATCTGCTGTTTTATTAGTTTAGTTTTTTTTTTAAATTTTTGACCATTTCCTAGAGGTTACATGGCTCATTCCAGAAAGTATAGGTACTGTCTTAGGAAATGTACATTCTAAAATGCACAGGATTGAACATGGTCAGAAAGTTCTATTCTGGATTCTGATATTAATGGGCATTGGTTACTTTATACAAATGGATAAAAGTGTCTGTCTAATATCACTGGACAAACATTGTAAATATAAATGGTCTTTAAGTAATTTTACTTTAAGAGGATATCTATTTTTTTAAGTTTATTCTAAATCATCATTGGTGTTTAAATCTAAGTAATGATTCAAAGTATACTTCTAAATAGAAAAAGCATCAGTGAGTAGATCTACTGTAAATGTGGAACACATGCCTTACCAAACTATACTTTTCTATGTCCTAGTTGGGATATTCCAGATACCACAGGCTGAAATTTTTACAACAAATCTTATCACATGTGTAATACTTCTCACATCAATTCAGGACTAGTCTTAGACCAAACCACTGAGTACTAAGTCAATTATGACTCTTACCACAAACTCAAAATATCCACCCCAGATATTTTTTCCCTCAGGTCTACCCTCCATATTTCAGGGTCTTTATTTATCCTCTTCCACCATTTACCTCAGATCTGTAGATATATTTTGGGTGAACTTATAGGTGCTTTTAGATTCTAATAAGGGTCAACTAGCAGATGAAAGGGAACTACTCACACTAAAGACATTTTCTCTAAACCAGGCATTAGCAAACTATGGCCCGTAGGCCCAATTCAATTCACCACCTGTTTTTATAAAATTTTATTGAAATATAGTCATGTCTTCTCACTTACACATTGTCGATGGTTGCTTTAGAGTCCATATAACCCACAGAGCCTAAAATATTTCCTCTCTGGCCCTTTACAGAACAAGTTTGAAAGTCTGTTTAAACCAATGTTCTTAAGTATAATCAGAATGAAGGGCTAAATAAAGGCAATTAATGGACCGCCCCACACAGTATGATTCAGTAGTTCTGGGACTAGGTTCAAGAAGTTGTGTTTCTAACATGCTCCTAGGTGATGCTGATGCTATTGGTTAAGGAACCCACTTGAGAAACACTGTTCTGAAGTGTGGAGGTGTGCTCCTCTTTTTAAGAAGCTATTCAGATGTGCTACACTTTTAAAGAGCAGATGGATATTGGTGTCCTTCAAATAGCATTTACCTTCTACTCAAGCCTGGAAAAATAGCATTGCTCAGAGAAACAACTAAAAGTAACCTCCTTTCTTAGAAACTTGAAATGTTACCTTTAAGAATTAACGTATTCTCCATTAAATGACTCATACTTTTTTAAACCTTACACTCAATCATCATAAATGTAATACCATAACTCGTACACAGTTTGAAAATTGATACTATGATGATACCTATTTTACCATTAAATTCTTTGAGGTAAGTTTTCTTATCCATTATCTGCATGGATAAGAAAAAATAAAACTTACCATACTTCACCATTAGAGTGACTTCTCTAATACTTTGAGGACTAAAATTTAGACCTTACGACTTTTAAGCCAAGACTCTTCCATGAGATTGTTCTGCCTATCAAAACAAACTACCCAATTTCTTAAAAGACTTAAAAATAAAGTTGGGCCACCATTGTTAAAATTACTACAAGTAGTTAAATAGAGCTGGGCATCTGAACTTTTACTGCTAAAGATGCTAATATTTGAGTCTGTAATAAACTATTCCTCATGCAGGAAAAGAAGTCAAAATGTGAATTTGTGGTGACTGTGGTCAATGAAAATGTGGTTTCCTATATTATGATATACAGTTGGGACCAACAGTTTAGTATGATGATAGAAGCATCCTTTTGCTGGATATTAACCAAGTGTCATTAGGCAAAAGCAATTGTGGAAGTAGTGGTAAGATGCTCACCTTGGTTAATGATTTGGAAAAAAATCTCTGGAGATTTAAAAGTAGGTACAGTATATCCATTCCTTTTATTGACTTTGATGCACTATTGGAAATTGAAACCACTTCAGATGAATAAAAAACCAGTCTATTAAACTGGAACGGGGAAAAAATGTTTGGGTGAGATTAATATTTAAAGTACTCACAGCTGGTAAGTAGATCAAACTACAATAGTAGTAGACTGGTCTCAGCACCTTTATTTTATTCTTAGGTTACAAATGTTGGCTTTTATAAGAATATCTTAAGGTAATAGTCCTGGAATAAAATTATAGGATGGATTTTCACATTAATATCTTTTGATTCTCACAGATTTGTTAAGGGATCATTTGAATAATGTAGATTTTCTACCTTGTGATATCTACTAAGGAAGAATATATAAAGATAAGATAAAATCACACAATTTTTCTGAGCTTTACTTTGTAATGAACTGAAGAATTACAACAAACAACTCAGAGGAATAAATTATATACATACTAAAATTTTCTGCTTCATTTGTATTATTTTTAGGGAAACAAATTAAGAGAATTTGTTAGATTGTTTCATTCCTTTTAGTATTTATTTGCTTTGAGTGCAAGATAAAATACATACTTTTAGACTACTTCACTTAGTCTTGAAATATGAGTAAGGCATTGGAAAGTATCTTGAACAAGTGGTCAGATAATCCGTGTTTTCTCAGTTTTGCCATTGACCAAATATGTGACCTTAGAAAATTACTTCTTTTTTTTTGGACCAAATCCACTCAATTTTAAATGTATTTTATTATTTGATATTTAGTTTCCTTCTGAAACAAAATCCCGTGATTATATGTGATATGCTTTCATAACCAAGCCAAATCATTATGTGCTGACATTATATTTGTAGTGATTTTCTAAATCGTCTATTGTAAATATCAGGCAGCAGTTAACTTTGTACAGAATATGATCACAATTTTGCCACCAACTCCCTAAAATTAATTTTACATCACCAGGTGGCGATTTTCAGGTAGAATTAGAACTGTGGACCAGACAGTCCAGAAAGATATATACATACAAATATATACTTGAACATGTGTAAAGGTACATTCCAGAGATGTAAAAAGCCTCTAGGATAATGGAGAAGAGCAGCAGTTACTTCCTACCTCTCATGATTCTAAAATTTACCATGGAGCATTTAGAAACTGATGACATGTCAGTGTTGCCTGAGGTTCCTTCAGCAGCTAAGGGGTAGCCTTGGTCCTAGGGGCAACCACTTTGGAAGCTTGAACTACAACCACATACTCATAACTATTAATGAAATATATCATTTTCTTCTAAAACCTATAAACAAATTATTTTGCTTAGGCTTTCAATGAATAAATATTATAAATATACTACAAATTATGACTTTTTAAAATTACACAAAGTATAGAAAATGATTTAATGCTTTTCTTCATTATTTCTATGTTACTCAAATAGTCTCTAGAAATTGATTAGAAAAGTTTTGTTCTATTTTTTAGGTTTCAATTATAACTCAAAGTTCGGCTGTCTGCATTCCCTGAAATATTCTATGCAGCTTTACAGAATCTTTTAATATATAAATATTAGAAGTTTCCATATCACGTAGGAAGAAAGCAAGTGTCCAGATTTATATTTAATATCTTGCCTATGTAATAATTTTTTAAGCGTTTTGACATTTTCCAAACTTGAGTATTTTTCACCACCATTAGGTTTCCTACCCCATTCCCCAAACTGTAGCTAAAGAAAATGGCCTTCAAAATAAAAATGGGTATTTTGCTCTGACCACCCTCTGCCCTTCAAAGCCAGGCAAGGCATATAACCCTAAGAAGAATTCACTGGCAAAATACTATGCCACAAGTCCCTATTGTTTTAGCAAAAAGATAGAGATGGTTTGACACTGAGACCAAGAGATAAAGTCTGGTGAAACTCATTCTTCAAAGACATACTGAAAGGGAAAGGAAGTAAATTCATTTGGGAATGTGGTTCAAAAATATCACCAACTGCATCTGGTGATCATATGCCAAAACCCTCCCCTACTGTGAAAAAGCACTTGAAGTTGATCATGGTCAGTTGTTTAGAAATACTCCCTTAATTCCTAAGGTGTCCCTGGGAATTTACTCTTGAACAGATCACTTATTCTAGTCACTTGATCTTACGCTTTCCATGCTATATTTAATCCAAAGATGTATGTTTTACCCTAATTTACTTAGTTATAATACAGCTTTTTATCAGGCAGCATGAAATTTTCCTGGTCCTTCACCTGAAGATGGGTCTAATGTCAGCAAGAAAAAGGACTCTGGGTTTTTCTGGAATGTGTACCTCGTTTGGCACAGGTAGAGATAATTCACTCTTCATTTCTCCATTTGGAGACTATAAAAATCAGGATTATGCTTTGTCTCCTTGCTCCTTTGTTTCCTGGAATTCTTAAGCACCTCTAGAAGAAAACTGGGTCACTTGTTAGATTGAGTTGAAGAGCCTTAGGGATCCATTTTTCAAGGAAACCTATTGGGTCTGCCTCCTCTACCCCTTCAGGCAGTCCAGTAATTCTGACATTCTAGTTCAAGACAGTATCTTAAAACTATTATCCCTCTTCCGGCAGTGTATATCTCTCATTTTGAACTGTTACTTTACCATTAGATTAAGCTTAAGTGTCTGGGAACATTTGATGTTCTTTATTTTTTGTTTTAGAGTCAAGAAGATTTACCGCTTGTTAATTTTATTTTAAAAAAGGAAACAAATACCAGAAAAAAAGTCAGTCTATCGTCATGGATGTAGTACGTAATAGACTTGTTTTCTAGAGACGCTTCCTTGAAAATGTTAGACAAAGTGTGTTTGTCCTTGCCATTTACTCTTACCTCCTATGTTCTGAGTTCCTTTCTGTACCCAAATACTTTTCTTGATGTTTGGTGTTTAGAAACTTTTCTACAGAATAAATTATACCTATGCATTTGGCATAAGCCCTTCAAATGCCGTGAGTTCCTAGAAACATTTAGGGCAGCATTAATGGGCTATCACTGATACATCCTTTAGCTGGCCCTACCTTGTCTCCTCCTTCACCTCTATTTGCAATTTTTAGATACACGGTCATAGAGGTCAAGTTAACCAAGCGTAAGAATTTCCTCTATTGCCTTTTCTTAAAGAGTGAATAATAATCATCTATTTTGACTTCTATGGAATTTTTGCATTAATCAATCTACTTCAAAATAAGGTTATTTTACCTGACAATATAAATGTACTTTAATTACCTGAACAGAACTATAGCCCAGATCTTTGAATCACTACGGATTAGAACATCATTTCACAGCCAAACAGAAACATGTTCCCAATCACTGAACTTGAATTATTGTTATGTAGCTTGAGGCTTGTATTAAAATCACTGAATAATTGCAATCAGATTATTATAATCAAGTACAGGAACAGTAATTACAGGTTACAGTCACTTTAAGCTGCCCTGGAAGTCCTATATTCTGAGCATATGCATATTAAAAGTTTATGTTAGTGATAAAATTAATGAATAGGACTGTAAGCACTTGTCAGTAGAAAAGATGTCACATATCTCACCATATAGGGAGTTATGTTTTCACATCAAGGAAAACTGTGTGCCTACATTATTTTTTTCTTCTCGTAAGTTGGATTATAAAAAAATAAACAATTTCACAAGCTAATAATGTTAACTTTAGTATCTAACAAATTTACATTTTCTTATGATTTTTAATATTTGGGGTTTCATTATTCATTTTATTGGTTTAAAAAACAAAGAAAACTATGCAAATTTGTATGTATTTTGTGTTCCCCAATGAGCTGTAATTGCACAAATCCTTAATAAAAAGCAAAGTTTAAAAAATATTCCTTGAGATTAAAACCAGGAAAGAAAAAGTCAAAGAAAAAAATGCAATCTTTTCCAAATGATATGATCTTGTTTTGAAGAGACATAAAATGGGAAGGTATTTGATATTTGTGAAAGTAGCATGTTAAAGACAGATATCCATATTGCGTTAATATTCCGATTTAAAGAACAACCCTATTTAAACTTTAATAATCTTGTTCTTTTATTCAAACAATGAGCATGGCATATGAGATATGAATTGTATTTTGATAGTCGGGGTCTAAATTTAGAAGCCGTAGCCCAAAGAAGCCTAGAGCCCTAGGGGTCCAATCATGGGGAAATGGCTTCTGCACACATGTGCTAACCACTGAGTCATTTTATTACACTTTCTGATTCACAGTGGAAATGGGGACAGGAGTGAACATACAACCACAAAATATAAGTAGAAAATGCATTGCTGTGATTGAACAGGGAAGTTAGAAGGGAAAGACAAGAGGTTAAGTGTGTAAGTGACTTCCAGGGAATTTTACTCCAGTTCCTCATCCAGATGTATTGCAGAGGATAACGGTGCAACACCAAGTGAGAATCAAGAGGAAATGACATTCTGTACAGACAAGATAGGCCTGCAGACGAGGAGATGAATCGTGTGCCATGTTCACGGGCTTTCTACAGCCACCATGATAGACAACATAAGCCAGATAAAAGGCCAACCAAACACCCAGATGCTGTTGCTCGAAAATTACATACTGGAGCTCAGCATCTGGGTATCACCACTGCCAAATTCACCCCATGGGTGCCCATGGTGCTTGGCTCAGATACGGGGCCAGAGAGAAAGGGGTGGGCACCACAGAACAAGCTGATCACCAGAGTGAACGAGAAGACAGTAGAAAGCCAAGTATGTAATAAAATAACATAAAGCTGCCAATTTGGTTTCAAAAGCATAAAAGCATACTTCAGGGTCTCAGACATGACGCTGACAGCAGGTTTTTCCTCTTTGGTGTAGAGAAATGATTTAAGGGGCATTAGTGGTGGGCCTGTGGTTACACTCTTACTGAGTGAAGGATGTCAGTCATAAAAGAAATTATAATCATAATTACATTATGGGTTACAATGCTCTACACCTTAACATCTAGTTTAAAATACCTAGGAGGATAGCTAAGTATAATGAGGAGAGCCATTTAGTGTAAGAGCCTATATCAGTAGGGTAAAAATACACCAAATCAATATACAAAACAGCATGTAAAATCCAAGATGGCAACAGGGTAATGAAGTGAGCATTACAGCCTCCACTGGTTTCACCTCAGGATTCTAAACCACATCAATTTATAGCAAACATGCAACTCACTGTAGACTGTGTTCTTAGGAACCTGCAGCACTACAGCAATGATGAGATACTATGATGGGAATCTTGTGCCCAGGCTTATGAAGCTTGATATGTAGATTTCAATTAATAATCAAAGAAAGAAAAGGAGTATTTTTCCAATCCGTGTATGTTTCATGTGGTTTCTTTTCCTTCTGATTTAGTGCTTCGTTTTCTAGATTCAGAAATAGCTTAGAAATATTTTATATGTGTCTATTTTTAGATTGTTTTGGCTAAAAAAGTACATTCTGACTCAGTTAAGTGAGTAGGATAGGGCATAATGTCATCATGTTTTTGAAGAATACCCTATTTAAGGAACTAAGCTGTTATTAGTCAAAAATGTTAATACTGAAGAAGTAGTAATAGTATATTTGACTCTGTATATAGCTAGAGAAAAATGGATTCACTAAACTTCTTATCAAAAAGGTTATTTTTGCATATTAGTTGTTCACACGCAATCTTCTGAAATTTCATTTCTAAAATAACTGTGGCTCTCCACTTTATTTCTATTTAGTTTAATGCATTACATTTAAATGATTGCTTTTTAACATACTATCTCTGAGTTAAAAAATTATTTATATGTGTATATAAGAGCGAGTGAAATATGAATATTGTTTAAAACATGTTTTTCTATCCCACTGTAGTCAACTATGTTTTTCCATAATACTAGTATTTTAACTGTAATTTAAATAATATTGATAAAATACAGCTCTTCTTACGTGAAACCACAGCTTATACTCCTTTATAATTGCCAGCTTAGGCCTATCGTACTTTGCAAGGGAAAGGATTACATACTCCATTTTCACCACTGTATCCTAATAGCTTAGGCTATGCCACGGGCCTGACACATAGTAGGAGCTCCATAACTATTTGATGAGTGAATGAGTATGTCGATGACTCTTTTATTAAGCACAAGCACAATTTTTATGTCTATGGTCGTATATTGAAAATGTATTCCCCAAAAGAGGCTGTTCTCAAACATTTCCCACCAGGACTCATCTATGTTCTTAAACAATGTTGAGACTTGCAAAGAGCTTTTGTTTATAGGTTATTTCTGTCAATGTCTATCTGTATTTGAAATTAAAACTGAAAATTTTTGAGAATGTTTTAAAATAATAAATTCATTAAAGGTTAACAAATGTTTTATAGAAATAATTATATTTTCCAAAATAAGCAGTAGTGAGAAGAGTGAAATCCCTTTGTATTTTTGCAGATCTTTTTAATGTCTGGCTTACAGCAGACAGATTCTCGTATCTGCTTCACCATCAAATCTACTGCTGTGTTACTTTAAATAAAGTGTATGAAAAAAATCTGGCCTCACGTAGATATACAATTGGAAAAGAGGACCTGAAACTAACACAATATTGTTAATCAACTATAGTTCAATATAAAATAAAACAAAAAATAAATGTACACAAAGAAATATACACAAAGGCTAGACATATTAAAACACTTTATACATGCATATCAGTGTAAAGTTGAAAACAGACTATAATTATTTTCACCAAAAACACTTATTTTTAGAAATTTACTGCATATCCTAATTATATGTGTATTTTCTCATGTATAAATATGGTGCTAAAGATCAATTTTATAAAACATTATACATAATTTCATAGTAATTCACTTACAAATTATTCATTGATAATGTCTATGTGCCAGACTCTATCATAGGTTCTGGGGATAAAATAATAAAGATAAAGTACAAGGCTTTGTGAAAATTATTTTCTAGTGGAAGAAAAAAGATAATAAATTATCAAATAATAAACAATAAAATGTCATCAAAATTAAAACCATTTTACACTCAATTGGTAAAATTTAAGAAGTCCTAGAATTCTATTAGAGATGATGTAAGCTGGAAGAATATCTTAAATATGCTGGTAGGAGTGTAAACTGGAAGACATTTTAGCTTTGTCTTATAAAGTCAGACATAACCTAAGACCCAGTAATTCTATTTCTACATACATACTCGAGAGAAACTTTTGCACATTTGCACAAGATTTATATATATATATATGTGTGTGTATATATATATAAATGTATACATATATAAATGTGCAGAGCAATACTGATAAGAATAGCAGAAAACTGCAACCTGCTATAGACAGGAAAAAAATTGGTAAATTTACACTATGAAATATTACAGTGTAGGAAACAAATATGGATACCTGCAACAACATGGCTAGCTTGTACTTGAGCATAGGAAGTGGGCCATAGAAGATTACAATCAGCATAAAGACTTTTAAAGTTTAAGAACAATTGTTGTTCAAGCATTGTTCATATGTGAACAAATGTTTTCATATATGTGTATATGCATGTGTTTAGGCAAGAAAATGATAAACACAGAATTTAGGATAGTGGCCCGGTGTCTCTGAAGAAAGCAGGAGGATGGAGAGAGAAAGACCACATTAGTGGAACTTATTTTTAATGTTTTAGATCTAGGGGTTGGATGTTGTGTTCAGGGGTGTTTATTATATCCTGAATAAATGAATGAATAAAAATGAGGACCATGCAAGGACCAAAGATGGCAGTGTGTTAAAAAACTAAGGATTATGATTAATCTAATTTTGTGCCCCTTAAATTAATATGTGTGTGTGTGTATACACGTGACACACTTTTTCAGGCAGTATTATGTGATAAGCATAACAAAGCAAAATAAAAATAAGATGCAGAGATAGAAACTTATGAGGTATTTTTATACTGGATATGCACATACATGTGAATGTTTTTATACCGGACATGCACATACAATTCACATAGTGAGTGAGCTCTGTCACACATCAGTGTTCTCATGCTACTGAATAAACAGCACGATGCTGAGTTGATGCTGCCATGTCCAACAGCGCACTATGAGAAAGGGAAAATCATGGACTTAGTAGTCAGATAAGTGTGGAACAAAGTTGAGTTATCTATGTTCGCTTGAGAAGCCAGGACCAAAGTTTTCCTACTGAAATTGTCTTTTTGTACAACACTTGCATTTTTTGTTGTTGTTGCTGGTTTTTAAGATCTTTGTAGTGAATAGTCCTGTGAAAAATTATGTCTCCTGTAAGGGCACTTTTGAGGCTGCTGTTAAATTGCACCTTGTTTTCTTTGTGGGAATCTTAAGTCAGAGGGGAACCAAATGATTTTGGAAGAGAAATATTTCTCTGTTCTTGAGCAATTTGTGTCTTATTTTAGAGATATGGGGAAACTATGCAGCTAAATTTGTGTTTTCAGTTTTATTGTGTTTATTATTGAAACGCAGAGCTAACTTGGAACTATATGGGTAGCAAATGAATAATTTTTGAATTAATTTTTTAAACCACGTTTCCATCTCATCTATTTGTATTTTTCTTTCTTTTTTACCCTCACATTTAAGGTATTCTACTTTATTCTGTTAAATTGACCTCATTTCTTGATTCTAAAAATATAAATACATGGAAAATAGCCAATAACTTTATTGGTTATTACGTCTGTAGCAAAAAGCTCTTTTTCCCTCCTTCCCTCCATGCAACCATTGTGCTAAAGAGATTTTTATTTCATGTGTATGTGTGTGGGTGACCCCCCCCAAGAGGTGTGACTCAACCAATCAATTCAGGTAACTAAAAATAGGCTAAACAAAGGCTCAGTGTGATGTGAAAATTTATCATTTGTCTAGGAGTATATTTGTTCAATATAGACTGTCAATCTGTATAGAAGGAGGAGAAAATTAACTGTAAATAAAGCCTTAGTTAATATAAACTGAGGCGCAGTTGCCGTCTTCTCAGTACTGAGAAACTAGTATATTTTACAGAATGTCTCCTCAGAAAGGCTTAGAAGTTGCAACTCTTTTCCCTACACACAGATATTATAGAGACGTCTCAGAGATGACAGCAAAGTTGTTTTTTTAATTTGCATTTTTCATACTTATGCCCTTTTCCTGAAATAGTAAAATAATTTTCCTGACCTCAATCAGAAAACACATAATCTTCAGGTTTTCTTTCAAAAATGATAACAGCAATACTTTACATTTTAAGAACACCATTATTTTCCTTTTTAGGGCTTTCTTCCAAAGAGCTCAAAGCATTGCAAAGTGTTCTTAAGAAAGTTATATTCACGTTTCCCTTCCTTTGATCGCAATGATGAAATGCAACCACCTCTCTAGTGAAATACAGCCACTGCTTATGACAGTGAATAACAATTCCATACAATTCACAAGAAATAACATACCCAATTAAAACTGTAAAGAGGGCTTAGAAAGACAGACTTTAATTAGCAAAGCTGGAATGTGGCCAAGCAAAAAAGTGCCATGAAAAGTGGTCATGACCTCATTTTAACACTCTGTCTTATTCAGAAGACCACATCTAGAGTAGCCCATTGCATCAGGCTGACTTGGGGCACTGATTGATTCAGCCCTGAATAAATGGGAACAATGTCACATACTTAATCATCATCTGCATTTATCAAAGCGGTCAAAGATTTTCCTAGGCGAAACTCCTCCATCAGTTAACGACCCTGTGCATGTCCATTCATGAGTCAAGGAATAACACCAGGTCTACCCTCCCCTTTTATAACTTTTTTTGATAATACGGTATTATCAAGTACCAAAAACATACAGATTCCTATATAATGTCAGATCAAAGGCCAAAGGAATTTCAATGTGAACATTAGGTATTCAAAGGCAACCATCCTTAATTCTAAAAATAACTTTTCTAGAAATGTCAGAAGGGAAATATCACCAGTTCCTCAGTCCAGTCACCCAGATTCATTAATTTCATGCCCACAGAAGGTAGAGTAGCAGGGGATAAAAAATAAAAACAGGACAAGAAAGATAAGCCTTATATTGCACCAATTCTTTTAAACATGGCTCAGTGATAATATTATTTGATTTAGAAAGGGTTTCCGAAGTTGCTTTTTTAAATTACAAGTATGTACTGGAATCTAATTTGTATTTAACCTTCTGTATTGTTGGACTTTTGATATAAAATCTCCCAGAAATTGCTGTGGGCAAACTGGTTCTCATATGTTTGTTGCCTTGCTTCCATGACAAGGATGTCAAGGATAGACTTATAGAAAGCATTCCCAATTACCCCCTTCGCCAGCAGCTTTGTCTCCAACAATTACTGCTCTATTTCCCCATTCAGCAGTTGCTCTCCTGCTACAATGGAGGAGTGGGCTGGCGATATTGATGGTTGACATTCACCTTCACTGACCTAAATTTGCGACTATATTAGAGTATCCACACTTGAACAACCAAAGCTTTTGTTTATGATATGGAAAAGTGGCCCAAGAATTACATTTAAATTTTATTCCTTAAAAAAAGTTTAAAGGCACCTGTAGCTTTCAAAAAATCTCAACTATACAGTAAACTTTTAAGAGAATTGACTTAATGTTTTTTATATCTATAGCAGCAAGCTATTTCCCCCCTTTATTTCCAGCATTCCTTTCCCCTTCTGGTAACAGCGCTGGCTTCCCTGGGCTCAAGGGATTCTAGTTTGTACATCCCTACTCCCATCAAGGATTTATGCATGTGACCCAGACTTGACCAATAACAATCTTTCTCCAGGGCAGCTTGCTATTTCCCTAGAGATAACACATTATAAGACTGTTGTCTTGGGATAGTTAAGCAGTCTTGGCCTCTGCCACACAGTAAGCCTTCAAAGGGTGAAGAGATGTAAAGAAAAAGAGAGACAGACTATAGACACAGGGAATTCCTTGAATCTAGGCTATAATGAGGCCTTTTGCACTACACTGTTCCATGTTTGGTTGCCAAGCTGATATATTCTTCTTTAGTATTTGAACTGGATTTATATCACGTGAAGCCAAGAGTACTGACCCAAGTATAAATTGTCTGTAAACTATAAACAGTCACTGTGCTAGGACTGGGTATCCAGAGCTACACTGAAGTGCAACATTAAAGAGATGTCATCCCTGCCCTCATGATGCTCACACACTTGCAAGGGAGGTAGGAGATGAACAAACAGTTATTGATAAAATATAACATGTTATGAAAATGAAATGGCTAATGGAAAACAGAAGAACATACTTAGATAAGATGGTCAAGGAAGCTCTCATCCTGAGGCTGTTAGAACTAACATTTTATAAAAAGTAACTTTAAAAATATATTTCATTCAGATCCTTTTCAAGTGTAGTTTCAGTCTTTTAAATTGTTTCTTGCTTTTACTGATAATTAACAATAACACAACCAATAATAACTAATATTTATTGACTGCACCTATGGTTATAACTGGATGACTTTTCAATCTTTTATCCTATGTAATTTTCAAAATTACTTTGTAAAGTGAAAATTATCATCACCAATTTTATAGTTGAGGAAACGAAAGCATTCAAATATTAAATACTAGCTAGTAATCAGAAGAGACAGTACTTGATCTCCATAAATGTTAATTCAGAGTGGTCAACCTTCACCATGACCTTATCGCCAATAAATTTCAAGCATTGCAGGTATAAATAATGTAGAAAGAGAAAAATCCCTCCCCCCTTAGTATTATCTTTTCCATTGAGAGAAATATTCTTAAGCATCTGGTACATGCATTATTCTCCTGTATATGTAAAACGATGCTCTTTAATAGCCTATCATGGTATTATACATACTATATATTCATAAGACATGCCTGCAATATATTTTCTCCCAAAGGTGATATTTGAGATACTTTTTTTATTTTTAAAAATTTTATCCAACTTGAATTTTTTTCTAAATTTGCACAAAATTGTATAAAATCAGACCATTCTTTCTTTATACTAAAGGTTCATATACTTGAATTCTTATAGTGATAAGACTTTCTCTACAACTCATTCTGCATCCTAATTAATCCCTTCTTTGCCAACTTTTGCCTACTGCCTCAGCATCAGGAGGCAAGTTTACCCAAAGGCAACAAGACTTTGGAATTAAGTAGAACTTTCCAGCTAGGAAGATTATCATCTTCAATTTATTCCCAGTCTTTCCTGATTTTTCAATTATTACATGCATGGAGGTAGATCTACCTCCAACCCCTTAGACTGCATGAAGGAAGAAAATAAACAGAAACTATAACAATCAACAGAGTCCATACAATGTGCCACTCACACATGCTAGGCCCTGGAGACTCAATGGCAGATAAAGTCAATGGGTTGAAAACCTCAAGGAACTCCATATGGAGACAAAAGAGCACTGTCTTCCTATGATTTCTGTTATTTCGCCTGTTGTAATTACTAAAATCCAGGGAAAGAGGCATGAAGGACAGTGTCACTACTCTTTCCCCTTTTTCTTTTCATGACTGGGACTAAAAGCTACTGGCAAAATATCTTTAAACAATGAGTAAGGAGAATCTGAGTTTTCCTTAGCGACACTTAAATCCAAAGAGCTCTTCCTATGTCAGTCATGAGTTCGATGTGGGGGAAACTGTTTTATCTTGGGTGGCCGAATGCAATGTTCTTGGAAATTTGCTGGACTGGATGTCATAACTGCAAAAATTCATTGCAAAACTTGCCCAGTTGCAATTAAGGCAATGCAGAGCCTTGGACTGCCAGGAACAGAGACAGTTCACAAAAGGCTTTAAGATGAGCACATTGTGCCCACCAAAGAGAAATCTTCAGTACCGCCTTCCCCACAATCTCGTATCACTTTAGGCTTCAAGATTATAATTATTACTCAGCTTGTGAGATGCAGCTTGTAAGCTTGGAAATAAAAAACTAAAAAACTGTCAGTCACGGCTTCCATTGCTCTCGCTGTGACTATTTGAAATCTTCACAGGTATAAGGTCTTTTCTCAGATTATTTTTCCCATAAACTCTCTGGATCCACTTATTTCATTTTTAACGTCAAGGTAACAAGAACACATCACATCATATCTATATTGTCACATGTTGCTTCTTTGACAAAACCACCTCAGAAGAACAAAGTGCCCCCACAAATGCATCCATGGTTTCAGAGGCATCTTGCAGTATTCCAAAGTTTCATGATATGAGCTGATTTTTCCAGTTGGTCCAAACCTCACCACTTAAGTACCCCCTTATCTATTTCAGTGTTTTACTACGTACCAGGCAAGAGTATGTATACTCTCTCTTTCCAGTGTCACAGCGAGCATGAGGTAGTAGTATTATCCTCTTTTCACAGGTGAGAAAAGAAGACCTTAGCAGGATGACCTTAGCTACAAGGATACACAGTTACTATACGGGGGAACAAGGAAGTCCCAAGTCCATATATAATCCAAAATGCCACCACCTACCTATTAAAAGACACATAGATTTGCATCTGAAAAGGAAGCATGTTGCCTACTTGACTGTGTCTATAGAAAAAACAAAATCTCTCCAAAGATCTCAGATATTTCAGTTCAAAGTTCATGGGGAAGTAGAGGTTTATTACTACTTATATATCCCAATTAAATGATCAAGTGCTCATCACTGAGAAGAACAGAGCAGAATTGAAAACATCTGTATTCTAAATGTGTGTCTACCACTAGTCACTTCTCTGACCGTGGGCCTCAGTGCATGCATGTGTAAGATGAGGCAGTGGGCAGGAATTTGGGTTGCAAAGGCCCTTCCCAAACCAAAATATAAAAGTTTAAATCAGACTACTTTAATCTCATACAATTGCACAGTCTATCAGCCCTATTTCTAAATCTGCAAATAGCGGCAGTAAGAGAGTGTGCTATAGGGCATTAAGTTGTATCCACTCATATATACTATGAGTTTATGGACCCATATTAAAGAACAAGGTTATTGCACATATTAGAATTGGTTTCTATAAACAAGTAAAATCAGGGTGATACGATTTGTCTGTATTAGAAGGAGTAAGAAATAAGGAAACAACCTACGATTCCGTTATCTTTCAGCTTCCTAATTTTTAGGTTTGTTTACTATGTGCCAAACGCAACTTAAAATTAAAGTAATAATTTAGAAATTATTGCTTTAAAGCAAAGGAAGAAAAGGGTCTCTGCAGGGAAGTGTTTCCCTAGAGTCTTCCTAATACTGATTAACACTAGTTTTTGAAATGTTAATTAGTTTTGAGCTTAACAGCTAGTCATTGTCTAAAAGGGCATGGAGCAAAACTTTTTCAAAGTTTGGACTAACGAGTATTTAACTCCTTAATGCCAAAGACTGGCCATTTACTCCATTGCTGGCCACTGAACCATGAGAGTGCCAGGACTGATTAGCTGTGGTGATTAGCAGACTGACATTAGGACTAGAATCACTTGTCATTTGCTTACATTGACAGAATACCTAAAAGACATCTAACATATCAGTTCAATGTATTCCATTTAGTAGTAGTATGGAATGCATATTTTAAAAACTTGTCAACCATGAATAGGTTTAATACAATGTGTACATTTTTAAAATAAGATCTAAAATTACTATGATATATTTCAGCGATTGTCATTTAATTGGTATAATGGTAGAAAATAGAGCTTGTTTTTTAGGCTGTATCTTAGAGACCGTATTTATTATTCCTTCTATATCTGTGCGATCTTAATTTCACATTTTCCTATTGCTTCTCAGCAGAGTAAAACACTCTTAAAAGAACATTCACTAAAAACTTCATAAACAGAAGAATTCTTATGGGGAAATATAGCATTATAGAAAACAGCTACAGTCTGAATAAGACAATGGAAATTGGAAAAGTAGTAAGAAATATATGCTTTACTCAGAAATGTTCGTCTATAAAGCAAAAACGTCTATAGGTCTAGGTGATTGTATGATTCAATATTATTTACTCCATTTTACTACTCAGGAACAGAGATTTAAGAAATCTACCCAAAGTCATAGAACTAAATGACAGAGCTTGTATTTGAAAATGTTCTTTCTACTACTATCACCTTCATTTTATCTTCCTTTATTCTTTCTTTACTATTACTTAAGCAAATAAATAAATAGGTAGGTTTTTCTTTAATATTTAGATATAACTCAACTTCTTTAATGGTATTTGAGACAAGAATCTAGTCTAAACAAACTGAAAACTCCACATGGAATGCATTATTATATTGCTGAAGATTCTATTTAAGTATCTACATAAGCATATAAACTATGAAAAGCTAGTAAAATACTAAAAAATAAGCTGTGCTCAAGATTATAGTAAAGAACTGAAGGACAAATAAATCTAGGTAGAAGAAAACTGAGGACAGTCATAATTCTGGGAAGGCACATGGTATAACCTAAGGACACAAGTAGTAAGAAATAAAGGAATGACCAGAGTAGATGATCATCTGATGACAGTGATATCTGTAAGAGACTATTTTGAACGTAGGTCTAGACTTTGCTGAAAGAGCCATGATGGGAGAAAATGAGGGAAACCAGAAATCAGGCTGTGAAGGGAAAACTGAAGCAGAGTAGTAGTGGAATAAAAAGGAAAAAGTAAATCTTAGAAATGTTATAAAAAAGAAATTTTAGAATTTTTGCCCAGTGGTTGCCATCTTACATAACCACTCTCAATAATGCTGGTTTTTCTTTATTACCAAGTCACATAAAAGAGAATTTTTTTAGATCACTGTCCTTAAGCTTTTCTTGGGCACTATTGCCTCTTCCCCAGTTCCTCCACAGTCTTTTGAATCTATTTATGGTTCTTTCCTTTTGTAGCTATTGATATGCACTGTTCTTTACAGTACAATTCTGTACTTGCATTTTGGTCTGCCTGTATTTTTCTCAGCCATATGTGATATTTGGGTAGATTTGTTAACATTCACTTTCATTTTTATAGCATTAATAAAGGTCCTGCAGCAACTGAACCAAGCATGAGACCTGGTCCACGGAGCCCAGCAGTGTATGTGGCACCCAAAGATGAAGAGACTTGCTGGACTGTGGTTAAACTCTTCTTCAGGAACTGCTCCAAGCTGAGAAGCTTAGAGAAAGAAAAAGAGCCAAACAACACTCCACATAGCCACATGACTGTGTTACTTCAGCTTCTACAATCTTGTCAATGAGTTCACAAACCATATTACTTATGTACATGGCAAGCTATGACTTAGAACAAGTCTGCTATTAATGTCCAAACTTTTCAGCTGCAGTTGGAATGGAAAACCCATTACAATGACCAAGTTACTCAATTACCTAACTAAGCTAGAACCAACCTGCACACCACATTAATAGCAATTTTCTGAAATGTCTTCTTAATTTACACCAAGTATGTTTTTCTTTCACACCAATTAAATCTATTAACCCAGTTTGTTGAGTTTAAAATCACATAAAGAACTAACAGTATACTAGCAAATCTGTATAAGGGCATGAATGTGTGTGTGCGCACATGAGAGAAAAAGAGGAAAAAAGACAGTAGTTACATGCATAATCTCATAACTATTTAAATATTCCTTTGATTTTCCAAAGTCCTTTTTATAGAGTTCTCATTATTAAACAAATATTTCAAATGACTTTAACTTCAAAGGAATAATTTTCTGATCATTCTTATATTTACTATTATTGGAACCAAGTGTACATGTAGCGAGAAGACTGTCGTCAAAGCTGAGTCTGAGTGAAGGCTCTGCTACTCATGCTTATGTGACCTTGGGCAAGTGACTTTGCTTCTCTTATCACCATCTGTAACACAAAGATAATAGCATGGATTCTATCAATGCAAATGGGAAGAAAGCTCTGCATACGGAGGTATATGCTGTCTGCCTGGAATAAGGCTGCCTACTCTCTCCTAGGACAGTGATTTTCATCATCCAGAAAGTCACCAATCTGCTATCCAACCTGCTTTTCTCAATACTTTCAAAGTGCTTTCCAGGATGAATGTACATTTTCCAAGCTCATGAAGCTTTGAGAAAAGCCTCATATTAATTGAGAAATAACCAACACAGGAAGCCAGAATATTCTATGTTTAGACAGTATGCCCAGACAATTTCCCCTTATGGACAGATTTGTATGATTACTTTAATAAGAATATTAATTAATTTACATTGAAACTAACAGCCATAGATCCCAAGCAGAGGGGACTAGACTATTCTTTTCATGTCTGCAGAAATAAAGTGGAGCAAAATAACCATTGCGAAATTGCTTTGTAAGTCTGGAATCAAAGCAAAGGGGAACTAATTAGAGTGCGCAAATGTTTTCGCATCATCATGGTAAGAGAGCCTGATAATGCATCCCATCTCTCAGTAGAGATGACTTTAATAATATTGGTAGCTAACAATATGGAACACTTATGTGCTAAGCACTGTTAAAAGCATTTTATATGAATTAGCTCATTTAATATTTATAAAAACCCCTGTAAGAAGTTCTATTATTATCTCCATTTTATAGTGAAGAAACTGGCACAGAGTGGTTAATTAACTTGCGTAGCCTCACAAAGCAAAGAAGGAGAATGAATTTGCCAATACGGCCTGCATCCTCACTATGTGTTGGTTAGAATGAGTTTATTTTCTGAAAAAAGTTCGGGTAGGTATTGCCAATCTTTGCCCATGATTCTTATTTTCACTATTCCCCCTGATACTCACTCCTTCAGGTTCTCTACAGAAGTGACATTCAGGTTTATATCTGAGGGAAAAGAAAGCAGCAATCACACAAATATTCAGGAAAAAGCACTTGAGGCAAGAAAGAATAGTAAGTGTAAAGACATTGTGGGTGCGTTAATCTATTTGACTGATTCACAGCCAAACATTGCAGAACTGGGAACTTCTTTCTTGATATAGCTTAGCTCTACTTCGATCTCAGTATTTTACTATCAGAGGGAAATCATAATTATTTCATTTGGTTGCAGATTCGGGGTGGCTGCAGATAAGAGGCAACACAGGAAGTAGTTAAAATCTCTCTCTATATATATCTATACACACACACACGCATGCACATCTATATATATGTGCTGCAATCAGACCCAGTTAGAATTCTGGCTCCACCACTTACTAGCTAAGTTTGAGCTAAATATTAACGTCTCTAAAATTGAATTTCTCATGATAAAGGAGAGAAAATAATCAACCTCAGAAGACTATTGTGAAGATAAACTTAAGTAATTTACATGCAGCCTTGAGTTTAACACCCAACCCCCACAGTCAGTGTTCAGTATAGGGCAATTTTTCCTTCTACATGTGCCTGATAACTAGCTCCCTCTCACTTTCTTAGGAACTCGTTCCTGCATCTTCAAATTTCCCTTTCCTACTACTATGTCATCTCCACAGACATTCAGGAGCCTGAGCGTAGTTCTAAAGAGACAAAGAAACCTCCCAGGCCCTACATTAACCTCCAGCTACAACTTACGCTTTGCTACATTGAGGTAAGTTTTGAACAGCATTATCTACTCGCCCTGCCCTCCCTCCGGCCCCACTGTAAGTCTCCTACACTCTCTATGCCAACTTGACATTTTGCACATGTATTGCTCCACTAATGCTGTACTTGCTGAGGCCACCAAATGCTTCCATGTTGCCTAAAAAAGATATCCATTCTTTATTTGTTGTTGCCAGGGCATTTTAGCACCATTTGACATAGCTAGGCATTGTCAACTTTCTTTCCTCACCCATTAGAAACCTCATTCATTTCCATGACTCTATAGGCCTCTGAATTCCAACGAGTCCCAATGTTATGTTTGCAGCCAAAAAGTTCTCCTGAGCCTACATTCAAGTATCTGCCTACTTCTTAGCTAAACTGTTTTTATGATACTATAACTTTGACCCGTTCCCCAAACTTGCTTCTCCTTTGTTTTTTATCATATCAGCAAATATCACTTTAATTTGAATCACCTACCAAAGCCAGACACTTAAGTCGTTCTTTTCAAATAATCAGCGTTTGGTTTTGTTGATTTTCTCTACCCTCCTGCTTTCAGTTTCATTGATTTATGCTCTAATTTTGATTACATCTTTCCTTCAGTCCTAATTTTCTCTTCTTTCTCTACTTTCTTAAGGTGGAAGTTGGGTTATTAGCTTAAGATCTTTTCTTTTTTGTAATACACTCATTTATATCCCTTAAGGGAAAGCTTTCATTGTATCCCACAAATTTAATGAAATGTTTTCATTTTCATCTAGTGTAAAATATTTTTCAATATCTCTTGAGACATCTCTGACCCATCAGTTAATTAGAAATATATTATTTACTTTCCAACTATTTGGGATTTCTCAAGTATCTTTGTTATTAATTTTTATTGTATAATTCCACTATAGTATGAGAATAAATAAATGTTGCATGATTACTACTCTTTTATGTTTCTTAAGGTGTATTCTATGATCCAGAACGTTCTAGGTGAACGTTCTGTGTAAATATAAGGAGATTACGACTTATGCTGCTGTTTGATAAAGAGGTCTAGAAATAAATGTCAATTAGATTAAGTTGATTGTTAATACCATTGAGTCAATTATGTATTTACTCATTTTCTGCCTGATGTATCTATTAATTAGAGACAGTGGGATACTGAAGTTGCCAACTATATTAGTTGATTTGTCTATCCTCCTTTCAGCTCTATCAGTTTTTGTTTCATATATTTGACTGCTATGTTGCTTAAGTGCTCTGTTTTAAGGTCATTGTTAAAATTGTTATATTTTCTTGGAGAATTAGTCCCTTATCATTATGTAATGCCTCTCTTTATTCCAGATACTCTTCCTTATTGTGAAGTCGACTTTGTCTGAATATAGCTATTTCATTTTTCTTTTAATTCATGTCAGCATGGTATATTTCTCCCTTACATTTTTCATTCTTTTATCTTTGAATTTCAGTTTGGGAAGTCTCTATTGGCCACAGATTTTTTTTTAAGGCCACAGATTTTTTACTCAGCCATGTCTGGTCTACTGATGAGCCCATCAGAGGCATTCTTCATTTCTGTTACAGTGTTTTTTATAACAAGTATTTCCTTTTGATTAATTTTAGAGTTTTCATCTCTCTGCTTATATAACCCATTTGTTCTCACATGTTGTCTACTTTTCCATTAGAGCCCTTAACACATTAATCACAGTTATTTTAAATTTCCTGTCTGGTATTTCCAAGACCTTTGTTGTATCAGAACTGGTTCTGATGATTGCTTTGACTCTTCAATCTATTTTTTGTTTTGCTTTTGCCTTCAGAATTTCTTATAATTTTGTAGCTGTTGTTGAAAGACGGATATATGTTAGGCAATAAGAACTGAGGTAAATAATGCCTTTATTGTGAGAATTAGGCTAATCTGTCTAGATGTTCTTGTATCTATAGCTGCCAGAGGCTTCAGTTTCCTCAAGTGTTCTTTTTTTGTCACTACTCTCATCTTTGGGCTTCTCTAAGAAGCCTTCTTTACTTTTAACTTTTCTTGGATCATTTTGTTAAAATTTGTTTCTTGCAAACAATATTTTTTTGTTTTAATCTACTTTGACAGTATTTGCCTTTAATTAGAGCATTTAGACGATTACACTTAAAGCAATCATAGATATAGATTAATATCTACTATGTTTGTATTCCAATTATGCATTATCTAATCTATCAAAATATTACTATCTTCAAAGTCTATTTCGTCCAGTCTGCATCTCTCCACCCTCAGGATCATAGCACAATCTCAAGCTATAGTCATCTCTTATTTGGTTTATTACAATTTCCTAACTAGATCTGTCCTCTTGTACTATCATTCCCAATCAATCCAGTTTTATGAAGAATGGTTAGAATAATTGTGTAAAAGTATGAACTGCCTTGCTTCTAAAACTCTTTTGGGGCTTTCCATTTCTTTTAGAATAAGATAAAAGACCTGTATACTTTGTCCTCTCACTACCCTTACTTTTTTTTTTTTTTTGAACAAATTAAATCCAATCCCCATACTATCTTTCAGCTCCTCATATCCACTAAGGTGTTTCCTTTGCCTCTACTTTTAAGTGTTTTTTTCTTCATTGATTACTCGAATAGTATCTTTTATGTAGGTATCAACTCAAATATTTTTCTGAGAAGATTTCATTACTTATTTATTCCAATAAAAAACCTGTTATTTTCCTACATATACCTATCATTGTTTTTAATTATTTATGTAATAAAAAGCTTTGTTTAATATCCTCAAACTGTTCAGATGTCACAAAATCAGGCAATGTCTGGTTTTTGGTGGTTTTTTTGATGTTTAGAGTGGCTTTTTAAATTATTTTTTATTGAAGTATAGTTGTTTTACAATATTGTGTCAGATGTACAGCAAAGTGATTCAGGTTATTATAGGTTATTATAAGATATTGAATATAAATACCTATTAATTCCATACTCCTAATTTATCCCTCCCTCACTTTCCCTTTTGGTAACCACAAGTTCATTTTCTTTATCAGTCTATTTCTATTTTGTTAATAAAATTTATTTGTATTATTTTTTAGACTCCACATAAGTGATATAACGTTTGTCTTTGTCTGACTTACTTCACTTAGTAGGGTAACACTCTAAATTCAAAATGGTTTAAAGACCTAAATTTAAGACACGACACCTTAAAATTCCTAGAAGGGAACATAGGCAAACATTCTGACATAAATTGTAGCAACATTTTCTCAGATCAGTCTCCCAAGGCAAAAGTAAAAGCAAAAATTAAAAAAATGGCACCTAATCAAACAGAAGCTTTTGCATAGCAAGGGAAACCATAAACAAAATAAAAAGACAATCTACAGACTGGGAGAAAACATTTGCAAACAATGCAACTGACAAGGACTTAATCTCCAAAATATACAAAATAGCTCATACAGCTCAATATTGAAAAAAAAACAACCCAATCAATAAATGAGCAGAGGACCTAAATAGACATTTATCCAAAGAAGACATACAGATGGGCAAGAGGCACATGAAGAGATACTCAACATTGCTTTTTATTAGAGAAACAAATCAAAACTACGAGTTATCACCCCACACTGGTAAGAAATGCTTTTATCAAAAAGTATAAATAAATTTTGGAGAGGGAGTGCAGAAAAAGGAACACTCCTACACTGTTGGTGGGAAAGTAAATTGGTGCAGCCACTATGGATAACAGTTTGGGGGTTCCCTAAACTATAGAGCTACTCCTGGGTAGATGTGCAGAAGAGACAAAAACTCAACGAAAAGATACGTGTACCCCAATGTTCATAGCAGCACTAACCATAATATCCAAGACGTGGAAGCAACCTAAGTGTCTATCAACAGATGAGTGGATAAAGAAGATGTGGCATATATACACAATGCAATATTATTCACCCATAAAAAGGATGAAATATCGTCATTTGCAGCAACATGGATGGACTTAGAGAATATCATACTAAATGAAGGCAATATCTGTTTTGTTCACTGCTGTATCTCTAACTTTCTGATATTATTCTTGTCACAAGGAAGGAACTCAATACATATTTAGTGAACAAATTAAATGAAATATAATTACCATTTAATGCCTTGAAAAATAGCTAGCTGGATGTCTAGGTTATTTTTTCCACAAAAATTTAAATTATACTTGCCACTTTTCAAAAAGTTTCAGACAGCAAAAGAACAAATGCAGGGATCCAGCTGTAAATGGCACACCAGAGGAGGAAAAGAGATGGTATGGTACGACATATATAAGCCATTAATTAGGAAGCAGAAATACGAGCAATTTATCCTACAGCTAGAGTTTAGTCAACATGGATAGAGAGGTAAATTTTGATCCTGATTTGGTGGTAAATAACAGCCAATGGGAAAAACTAAAGATGGTGATGTCAGTTCCCACTTTGGTAGTTTCTGCAGCACAGTTTTACAATAGAAGAAAGATCTATTCCTGTGTACTGCTTAGAATACCATTCATTTGCATGAAAGTCTAAACTGGAAGATTTGGAATGACGATTTAATGTTAAAGACTGAATAAAAAGACTTCTGTTTCTGACAAAATGTGGAAGTGTATTCAAGACATTTTCAAGGGGTGGGGGTAAGGGAAGCAAACACTTAAATTGCTGGTTAGAGAAAAGATATTTCTAAATGCATGGAAGAGCTGTCAGAATAAAGTAAGCGGTTGGGGGTCTCAAGGCAACAAGAAAGCCCAAAACCAGGGAGGTAAGGAGTAATGGTGTTTACCCTGGCTAATATGCTAATCTCCATCAACCTAGTATCTGTGTCCACACAAGCACAGAAATTGGGCTTGGAGCTATAGCAAGAGAAAAAGAAAAACTTGGGAAATACAGCATAATACTAGACTACAGAAGAGCAACAACCCCAGTGAATCAACTAGTTAAAAACCTGCCAAAAAGAAGGAAACGGTAGAAATACTTTCCAGTCTTCCAAGAGAAATTCTAAGCAGTCACATGAGTTTGGGTTCATGATTCATATTAACTATTTGGCAAGAAAAATAAAGTAGAAAATTTAAACACTTCCTGAAAATTAAAAAAAGGACAAACTCTCTTGAAATCTGGGTGTCAGAGTTCCCACAGGTAAGAAAGCAAAGGACATGCATTTATATTGTTACCCCCCAAACCCCAAAATTTGTAAATAATAAATCACTGTAATTGAAAATCAGCTGAAACAAGTAAACAAAACCAAGAAACTCCACAAAAGTCTTCAGATCTAAATAATGACAAATAATGGGGTAAGAAGGCATTCAATATAATAAAAGAAATTAAGATACTGGAAGAATAATGAAGAATAGAGACTATAAAAATGGCAAGGCATATATCACTACATGTTATTCTTGCCAAAATGTTTAAATTAAATTGAGTCGTGAGGAAACAATCAGACAAAGCCAGATTGTTCAACATTCTACAAGACAACTGTACTTGATGCTTCAAAAATATCAATGCTATGAAAGGGAAAAAAAAAAAAAGATAAAAGGTACAGTTTTGGATCAGGGTACCTCAACCTCAGCACTACTGACATTTTGAGCTGGATAATTCTTCCTTGTGGGAGACTCCCCTGTAGGATGTTTAGCGGCATCTCCTGTCGAGATGCTGCTAGATAGATGCCAATAGCTCGTTCCCTACTTCCCACAAACTGGGACAACCAAACAAATCTGTGAACGTTGCCAAATGTCTCAGAGGACAAAACTGCCCCCATTGAGAATTGTTTCTAGGTTAAAAATACTAAAGAGAAATGACAACCAAGTACAATGCATGATCCTTGACAAGATCTTTGATTAAAGGAAAAAGTTTATGATTTATAATTTGGATACCATTCAAAAATTCTGAATATTTATTTTAAAGAAGATAGTATTATACTAATGTTAATTTTTTGGATTTCTTGGGAGATATATGCTGACTTATTGAGAGGTAAAATGAGATACTGTAAATATCAAACTGTAAAAAAAAAATACATGTGTGAGTCTATGTGTATGTTTGCATGTGTGTATAGAGCAAGCCATGTAAGTATACAAATGTGACATATTAACAATCATTAAGCTCAGGGAAAAGGGAGCTGTGTATTTAATTCCTTATACTACTCTTTAAACTTTATTACATATTGAAAATTTTTTCAAATTGAGAAACAAATATCCTATTCATTCTTCAAGGCCCAGTTGAAGTACCAATTTCCTCATGAAATTTTCCTTCCCTATTCACAACCCACCCCTCTGATAAAAAACACTACCAATGTAGACTTGAATAACAACTAACAGCACCTCTAGAAGTGAAATTTTAATTGATATATATATATATGATATATATATATATCAGTTATATATGTTAGCAATACATTGGAAAAAATAAGAGTACGTAAACTGAGAGATGATCTAAAAAAATTATTTGGAATGTAGCACATGGAGACAAGGGGATGAACAACGTAAAAAGCACAGAGAATATGGTGAGATGATCTCCCATATACCAAATGAGATTACCAGAATGGGAAGAGGCATGAAGAACTATAGCTAAGGATTTTTCAGAAGTCATGAATAATGTAACTGCTGAGTCCAAAATGAATTAGAACTGACCCTCACTAGCAGGATATCTAAAGATGTATTTCATTAATATTCTGACTTCAAATTACAATGTCTATGGGTTCTCCTATATCACCAAGCAATTTTCTGATATGGGTTGGGTGTCCTACAATTCAACTCAATCCAGACACTATCTACCTGAAGATAACATCAGATCCCACAGGTTAAGAACTGAATCCTACAAGACTGCTTCCCCTCATACTTCAGAAACCAATCACCTGGGCTTCTGACCCACTGGCTCTAAATTGATGGAAGGTTCTAACAGCCTCCTTCTTGAGTTCAACTGATTTTCTAGAACACCTCACAGAACTCAAGAGAAACATTTCACTTACCAGATTACCCGTTTATTTTTAAAGGATATAACTAGGAATAGCCAGATGTAAGAGATCGCACTGGGCAAAATATAGGAAAAGGGCACAGAGCTTCCATGCCCTCTCCAGTTGTGCCACTCTCCCCGAGTCTCCATGTGCTCATCAACCCAGGCCACCGAACCCAGTCCTTTGAGGTTTTATGGAAACTGTATTATGTAGGCATGATTCACTCAATCACAGGGCACTGGCAACAGATTCAGCCCTCAGCCTGTCTCCCCTAGAAGCAGGGGAACTTGAAGTTTCAACCCTCCAGTCCTACGATTGGTTCTTCCTGGCAATCAGCCCCACCCTTAGGTGCTTTCCAAAAGTCACCTAATTAACATACATGCAGGTGTGGTTGAAAGAGGTTTATCATAAATGTCAAAACATCTTCATAGTTCTCATCACAGGAAATTCCAAGTGTTTAAGAGCTATGTAGCAAAAAACAAGGATTAAAAACCATATGTATTTCTTATTATAAATTATAATATCACATTCAGGAAAATCATCCCAGAAAATAACACAAGAAGTAGTGAAAGCAATGAAAATGGCAAATTGATGCAAATCTAAACAAATATGGCTATTAAAACAATAACATTTGTGGAGTCAGAAGAGTGTAAGACTAAAACACTGGATAGCAATATTATATAAATTGTGTGGAGATTTATAAGCACTGAAACAGTTTAGCATTTCCATACTGCATTGATGAAGGACAGTGTTATTGATTTTACAGTTTTTAATTTAAATGTGCATTTTAAAAGTTTTAGAGGTAGCACTAAGACAGTTGAAATAGACACATATCTGCCTAACTGGTAAGTGGGGAGAAAAAAATCAATTAAACTTTATAAAATTAACCAGTCCAATAGACAACAACAAAAAAATAAAGCCCTAAATAATACCATACAAATTTAGAGAAGTGAAAAAAATTCAAGTACAAGGTGATAAAAACATAAATCATATCAACAATTAAAATAAATAAAATCAGACTAAACACTCCAGGAAAAAGATTAAGTGTGCCAGAATGGTTAAAAAGCCTATCCTACTCCTCCATATGCCAATTAAAGGGACAAAATCTAGAACATGAGGATATACAATATAGGATGCAAGATGGATGGGAAAAAATACGCTAAGCAAACACTAACTTAGGAAGAGCTAACACAGCTATGTTATTCACCAGCCAAACGGCATCATTAGTAACAAAGACAGTCATTATGTGCTGCTAACAAATTTAATTAACTAGGAAGGTACAATAATTCTTAAACTAGTGAAGACCAAAAGTGCAGATTCAAAATACACAAAGAAAAAGAAAAAAAAGAAAAAAACTGATGGCAAAAATTTGTTAAACCCGACAATGTAGGGGATAGTAACACCTCTCTTGGTCATAAATGGATAAAACAGATCTAAAAGTTAGGAACAGCACCGTACAGATTAGTGAATCTAAATATAATATTGCTTGCAAAAGTAACAGCTGGAGAATACATTTTCCTTACTGCCCCCCACCCGTCCCACTTTCACCACCAAGATACAGGAAAGATTTAGAAAACTGGATCATATGCTAGGCCAACAGCAATTCTAAAGAGATTTTAAAGAATTGATATCACACAGAATACATACTCTTGCTACTACAAATTAGATTAGAAAAGAGAGACAATGAAAAAACTTAATCCTAGAAATTAAAGAAAAAACTCATATCAAAGAAATTATAATGAAAATTAGAAAATACATGTGAAAAACATGAAAATAGTACATAACACTCGTTGGACACAAGAAAAACAGTATAGAAAGAAAAATACTTAAATATTAGAAAAAATAAATATGAAAGTAAATTAGGTAAGCTAAAAAAAGAACAAATAAAAGTAAAGAAAGAAATGGAAAAGAATAAAGATACTCATGAAATAGAAATCCAGTGTTAAATAGAATCGATAAAGCCAAAGCCACTTGTTTGAAAGGGTAATGCGAAAAACTTCTGGAATCCAGGGAACAATGAGCAGACCAACAATATTTAGAGTGAAAAGGGCTGTTGCCATAGAGATTAAAGGGATAAAAGAATAGCATGAAAATATTTATGTCAATAAATCTGAAAATGAGGTGAAATGGATACTTCTTAGAATATTAGAAATTACTAACTCGGACTCGCAGAAGAAAATTTGACTGCCATTGTAACAGAATAAGTACTCCAAAATCTCCCCATTTCAGGCTGCTCTCAGGAGAAATCCTAGTTGCAGGAGGAACAAGGAAAGACAAGGGAAGGAAAAGGAGGTAAACTGAGAACACGGTCTCAGGTAGAGTCTAACCTTGGCTTCAGCCGGAGACGAAACTTGGCAGTGTGATCCTGCAGCAGCATCTTGAAACAAGAAGCCTGGCTTTTATACGCTGGGCTTTACGGGCTGCTCCATGGGTGAAGGGCTTAATTTCCTAGCCATCTCCAGGTGAGCTGACCTGGCTACGCTCAGACAAAGGCAAGTCCTCAGCTGTCACAGGTGTAAACCATTGGTTCCAGCACGGCAGCAGCAGGAGGGCGATGTGAGCAGAGCACTAGAAATACGTCGAGACAAGTTTCTGCACCACTTGAGGTCTTCCCAAAACTCACGAATGAAGATCTGGAGAGCTATGTTGTTTGTGTGGTGGGAAAGATCCTTGAATTTAAGAGTATTATCAGGATGTTTGAGGTAAATACGTCTCTAGAGGGAATCAAAACAAACCCAACTTTGATGTTTCCATTAACTACAGAGAGACACATCAGAAAGTCATTACTGGTGATTTCTTCACATACAGGCAGAAGAGCCGAAATGGGCTAATACTTTGAGTGTGAGCCTAGCAGACTGCATCCCTCCTATAACCCAGACTTCACTGTAACCTGTGTACAAATGGCAAAAGGGGGCTGCTTTATCTCAATTTCAGGTGGAACCATGAAGGGCAACAAGAAGAGAATTGGTGCCATTTCCCCTATATCTGAAAGACTTTATGCCAGACTTGTAAAAGGGGTGCCCCCAAAGTGGTATGGGGACCCTTCATCCAACAACCACAGACCGATAATGGAAGATCAAAGTCAAAGAACACTGGGGAGAGAAATATTTTTGCAGAAAAAAATCTGAGAATGTTGTAAACGTGTAAAAACTTTCCAAACCCTCCCCGTGGGGGATGGGTAGAGGCTGCACCCTCCTCAATTCAAGACCATAGAGAAGACTGTAAGGTGATTGATCAGAGAGCTTGTGCTGTGATCACTAGAAGTGGGAATGTGGCCGATTAGTGTCTGACTCCCATTTAGAAAACCTAAGTGTGAGAGACAGTGTGGCTCTGAGACACAAGAGCAGAGAAACAGTGAGATGCATTGGAAGTAAACTGTCCTAGTGCCCCCTGCAGAGAAAACACATGTGGTTCCAGAGGCTTGGCTGTGGACCATAAGAGAAAGCCTAGAGCCATCTGAAATGGGACTCTGTTCAAGACAGCCACAAGCTATGATGGGGCAATGGCCACAACAAAAAAGAGTCTGTATAGGGAACATACAGGAGCTGAGTGGTGATGTCCCAGGAGGAAACTCCTCCCATTTCCCTCTCCCTTGGGAGTTGCTACTGAAGTTCCCCAAAAGGGTTATTTATTCATTTATCTAAATCTACAAAAGTAGCTCAGGAGATCAAAAGCCAGCTTTAAGCATTTCCCTAACCTGGTGCATAATGTCCTCTTATAAGACCCTTTCCCCTAAATCGCTTTTTCATCTGGGTAAAACACTGAAGGACCCCAAAACCAAAGTGAGGAGAGAGAGCTGGAGCTAAGAAAGAGCATTTTCTACACAGACCCTCTTCCTCCTCCCTATGGGCACCCTCACTTAAATAACAAGGTAAGAAGGAAGAATCTTTATGTTGCATATGTAATGAGTTATGCTACTGTGCTACCAGACTGGACATCTTCAAATAATGCTATTCATGAGACTAAAATTTTAAAAAATAAACAAATAGAAGAATGACATAGGTTAAGATTTCATTTAAGGGGTAAGAGATAAATTTCTAAGGAGTGAGTTTAAAGGGTCATTAAGATAGAAAATTTTTTTTCAGCTTGTATCTTAACAGTATCAGCCTTTTAAATAAAATAGTTATCATTATGAGTCGAATTGTTTTTCCCTCAAATTCACGTATGAAAGTCCTAATCCCAAGTACCTCAAAATGCAAACTCATTTGGAAACAGAGTCACTGAAGATGTACTTAGTTAAGATGAGGTCACACTGGAGAAGGGTCAGACCCTAACTCAACATGACTGAATCTCTTATAAAAAAGGGGGAGATTTGGACACAGGCACATATACAGGGAGAAGATCACATGAAAACTAAGATGGCCAGCTACAAACCAAGCCAGAGTCCTGGAATGGATCTTTCCTTATAGCTCTCAGAAGGAACCAGCCCAGCCAACCCCTTGATTTGACCTTGTAGCCTCCAGAATTGTGATAATACATTTCTGATGTTAAGCTGCCCAGTTTGTAGTACTTTGCTGGGGCAGCCCTAGCAGACTAGTACAGTTACTCATCGATAGAGGTGGTTCCTTTCGTTCTAAATATTAATTTATTTTAGTAATTTTTAAATATTGGAAACTTTAGCTCAGTAATTTTCATCATTTTGGTCAACATGAAAAGGTTATGAGTTTCATTCAGGTTTTCTCCTGAAAATAAATTCAGATGAAATTTCACTCCCAAGCTTCAAATCCTGTAGTGGCTTCCCACTGCAAGGACACTGATATTAAGAATTCAAAGTTCTTAGCATGGTCCACAGATCCCATATGGTCTGCAGATTGCTTGCATCTCTAAACTCTAATCCTTCCTTTTGTCCCCTTCTTTGTCTCCTTTAGCCATGAGTCCAGAATAATACAAGTCCATCCTGTCCTCAGGACCTTCTTTTATCTTTTGGCGCCAATGGCCCTAGCTAATGAAATCCCATTGCTCACCGTTGGTACCTCTACCTCACTGTCTTGTTTTATCTTTTTCTTCACACTTATTTGTTCCTGATATAATCTTATTTATTGATGTGCTTATCGTCTCTTCTCTCTCCACCAGAAATTAATCTCACTCTTGAGGAGAGTGACTCTGTCATTCTTATTTATCCCTGCATCCCAGTGGTATGAGACAGAAAAGGTGCTCCATCAATTTTTGACTGATTGACTAAAATGAGCAGGATGGCCTCATTTCTTCCCATTCATAGGACTAATTCCCTATACTTTTCGCATTTTGCTTATTAACGTAAGTGTAGTCCCTAGACCTACATTCAGAGCAACACAGTCATTCCTTTTCCTCCCTTTCTCCACTCCCCACTCATGCTGATTAATAGGCCAAATGGGCTAGATGAGAGCCTGCGACATTGAAGTCTTCATAACATGTGTCATCGAGTCAATTTTTAGCATGTAAATTCTTATATTAAAATTATAAAATTTAGAAAAATTGAATTCTAAATCTTTCATGATTTTTCCTATCACCCCAAGAAAGTCTAGAAATATTTGATTGATCTATTTCTTTTTTTATTCTTTGGATATGGTTTGATATTTGCTCAAAATAGTGTTAGTATTGCCTCCAGTGTATATTTACATTACTGTAGGTACTGGTGTCTTAGTAATGTTTTATTCTATTTACCTGTTCAGTACCACCCTCTCATCATCTTTTTATCTCCTCCTCCAATTATTTTAACTTCCACTAATGCAAATATTTTTTCCTAATCCACACTGCTTCCAGCCTCTATTGTGAGTCTTAAGTTATAACCTATGTTATTTAAACATTATTCTGGGTTCATGTATTATGTGAATCTAAGAGCAGAAGGGTAAGAGTCTGTGGAATAATTGTATTACTAACAGTATTTTTCATGCTTATAGTTAGAGCAAATGATGAAAATACATAGTGCAATAATAGCAGTGTATCAAACTTTAAAAATTTAGTCGAAGAGTTAAATTAATATTTAAAGCTTGAATAAAATTAAATTTCCTTCCTCCTCCTCTCCCTCTTGTGTTCTTGTGGAAGACAGATGAATTCACTTGCACAAGTATTAATCAATATGCTATAGTACAAACTTCTGGAGCTCAGGGTACAAAAACATTTACTGAGCCCTTGCTGTATTCATAGTACAGAATCCATAGCTCTGGAATTGTATTCAAATTTTATAATAAAATATTTATTCTGTAAAGTTCTTGTTGTGTAAATGCAGGTATGTGCAAAATACATGATCTAGGAGTAGGAACATAGATTTCTTCAATTGTAAACCACCATAAACATGCTAGTTCTGCTAAGGTTAAACCCAGTGCTACAGGAAAGACAGCTTGTGCAAAGGCTCCCACCCCATACTTGAATGATCTCAAGGCCTCTCTGAAAAGTTTCCACTACGCTTCTTGGCACTCTGCTCACCTAACGCCTTCTCAAGCATACAGGCACTCCCTACTATCTGCTGGGAAAAATAACTGGGCATCTTGGTCATGCCACACAGAAGCGCAGATTCTCAAATTTGATCTGTTACCATTCCCAAGCCAGGTCCTGAACCAGAAGTTTCCCAAATACCACACTCTTGGACTACAGTTCTGAACTGACCGGCATATCTAACTTCTTCCCATCGTGATCTGTTTCTCTGTGGTGTAGTTATTACAAATAGCCAAGGGGCTCCACTTAAGCACATGGTGACTTGGAAATTGTATTTGTGCCTGTACGTCATCTGTACTGGTTTTCATGAATATTTGAACAAAAAGCAGGAAACAGTAAAGGAATCCATCCTAAGATCAGGCTTAACGTACAACTTTATGTTGCCAGTCTCAAGGTGGCATTTTGGCATGAAACTCAATTTTCTCTTAGAATAATTTGCATGGGGATTATGGGCTAAATGTTCTCAAAGTGTCTAAGCTATAATTCTTTATGAGACTGCACTGTGGCATTTAACTACAGCACATGCAAGCCTAACTTAACAGGCTTAGTCTTTACATTTGTCCAAATTCTCTACATGATGCCAGCCAACTTTTAATGAAAAGCATTGCTTCTCAACATGATTTACTTGCTCTGTGCATTTTTTTCCTAGAGGGATTTTTGCTTTACATTAAATATAAACTGAACTTTTGCTGAGACTTCTGCCGTCGACGAAAATTCTTTGTAAACCTCCAATCTTCCAAACACCCAAACCTATTCAAAGATAAAATAGTCATAAATCTAACTTGTTTCCTTCCATGCTATAATAAATGTTGACTATAGAGAATGATCTTCTGTTGTATGAAGCTAATATTTCAAAGTCCTTTGGATTTGTGCCTCTTATGGTGAATTACACAATCCCGAAAAAAGCACAAGACAAAAAGGAAAGAAGAAAAATGTTAAAAAGAAAGAAAATTAGAGAAAATGAGTAGAGGAAGAGAGAAAAATAAGGTTACTAGAAACTGCAGAAGCTGCAGTATCTGTTTATAATGTGGCTGTAATACTACATTGGTCAGCAACTGTCATGTAAAAGGTAATGTGTAAGAGTTTTATATGCTTTCAGAACTATAAAGGCAGTGTGAGTGGATTTTAAACATTTTGATTAGCACCACAAAGATGCTAATGCTTTATTTAAACAGTTTGCTATAGGGCAAACACATTTGGTAGACAAGGAAAATGAAAGAATGGGCATCAGTTTCTCTGTTTTCTATTAAGTAATGTTGCGAAGTAAGCAGAAGTTGGATTCAGATATCAGATAATTATCTCCACACTGTGTGTCACAGTAAATAATTTTAATTGGTTTAACTTCAGGGACCATTACTGGCCTAATTAGAAACATGAAAAGGCTACAAGTATTAGGAAATATCCTGAAGGAATGAGAACATTAGCAATTCCGTCAAGCCATTTTTAAAATAAGTACACAGTAGCAGCCACATTTCAGTGAAAGGCAGGGTGCTTGAAAGGTGCTTTTAGGAAAACAGTGCTTGGGAGTGTGTAATAAGATCTGTAACAGGAAGCATAGAAATGGGGTCACAAGCTGACATGTATGCTATTACTGTGTCAAAAACATACTCATCTTGTTCTGATGGCTGTTTTTAAAGGAAGCGGGTTAATGTTTTCAAAGTCAAGGAACAATAATTGAGGTTGGGTAAATCCTTATCAAGAATATGTTGACTTCCTGAAAGAGAAAAAGATCTTTGAGTAAAATAGATTTACCTGAACACCTTCAACGTGCAGGGGAGTTGTACTGAGTGAACGATGGTACTGAGTGTGGACTATGATCTCGTCTTCACCTTAGGTTTCCAAGATTCATGAGAAACAAATGGGTATTATTCTTGGAAGCATATGTATACATGACACTCAGTGCATTGAGTGTTTGACATAGTTCATATTTAGAAAATGGCTACATTGTGAATGAAAAGTGAGACACTGTGTTCATCAGGCCAGAGAAGATGCTAAAGGGACTTTCAAACTTTCAAAGAGTAAGATTTTTTCATCATATTAAATAACTAGAATGCCATATAATGTTTAAATGCATAAATAATATCAAGAACTTCTAATAAACAGTTACATAGTACAATTTTGTTCTCTTTAATATAGCTTTCCACTTTCTGAAATTGCTGATGGTAACATTTGATCAACTACCCTCTTACATGAGGATTTTGAATGGATCATCCAAGCTTAAAGTCACTGAAATCAACCATATTTTTAGCCATTTTCATTTATCTGTTTTAAATGCAAAGAACAGAGAAACTAAACAGAAAAAGGAAGGCATAGAAAACTATGGAGCATTTTATAACAAGTCTGCATTACTAGACAAAATTGTATAATTTTACACCTTTGATACTTGGGAACACTGTCAAATACAATGCATTATTAATATAAGTGAGTATTTAAAAGATTTTAAAAAATCAGTAGTCCCACCAAATGTGTCAAGTAAAAATGTACGCGTGTGTGAGAACCCACATCACAGATTCTTCCCACACATGTGTTCACAGACCACCCCCACCCCACAGACTCACATTTATTCAAACATGTGCAGAAACCCATTTCTACAGTTTGTCTTTTGTACTGAGTGCCCTAAAATAATGCCACCAGTTATCATAACTATCTTTTTTAATTTTTCTGTGTTTTAAAATTTGGGCAAATCTTGTTTGATTTAGGTATATACAATAATTTAGAATCACATTTCCTTCAACAAGATTATAACAAATCAGCTTTGTCTTTGTGGAAGAGTGTAGAGTGTACACAGACAAATAAAATAGAAATACTTCATATGGAATATTTTAAGGTGCAAAATAGATTAATTACTTGTAGTTTTGTTAAGGAAAACACACACACATGATTGTTGATCATCACAAAATAATACTGCCTGCCCACCAAGGACATGTTCCATATTTCAAATATCTTCCAAACATAGAAGAGGGTGGGAGGATGATGGGGAAAATAAAAATGTAGTTGCTTATACAAATACACACGCTCATATACGTACACAAACATACATACATACATATGTTCAGATATTTCAGCTTTGCCCATATGTTCCCAAAATAGCAGCCTGGAAAATTTGTACCCACACATCCTGCTCTCAGAGTAAAGATACAAATGAAGACAAATTTCCCTAGGACCCAAATTATTCAAGAAGAGAAAGACTTCAGGACACTTCTTTCTTTCAGGCCACTGAACATTGCAAAGCAGCCTTAACACACAAATCTGCTCCTCAAAATTCCAGATTTATGCCTTAAAGTGTTTACAGTTACTTCCTCTCATATCCTTTCCGCAAAATAAACTATCTGCCCCTACATTCAAGTCCTAGGTAAAGGAATAAAGGTGCAGATTGGAGTATGGGCCTTAGTTTAAGAAGTTTTCCTCTAAAACTTTGAGAGGACTTCTGGGTGATGGCAACAATTCTATCATACATTTCTCTCCATACTCTGATCATTTCTATTTTTCTGTATAGTAGCCAATAATTATCATTTTAAAAATAATGCTACAGTTGTTCAGAATATGCCCTTGAACTCAGAAAATATGAATTGTATATTGGAGTAAGTGTGACTTTTTAGCGCCCACAAACGTGGTTCAGATGCCTGGCTTTCCCACTTAACATCATTATCGAACATCAGGTTTTTAATCTGTAAAATCAAGGAAATGATTGAGTTGCAGGGAAAAAAATGAAATAATGTACATAAAGCACCTGGTTTATTGCAGTCTAAACGAAAGTTTCCTATTAATGCTGTTATGCTGTGTTACCCCTTAAAGATGTTTCTGTAATTTCGATATTATCACTAAATGGTTGTAAAACCCTTGCTTAGGGAGCACAGATCAAGCCACTTTAGATTTTTGTCACGCTTTCAGGTAACCAGGCTTTCCCTAAAAACACAAGTCTGTGATAGGAACCCCACAAAAAAGATCTCCTCTTTGGTCCTTGTCCCTCCTTTCAATCTCTATGAGGGACCACAATTATGTACATACAAAGAATCCCTGTTCCCTATTTCCATTCTCTCTCAAGCCCTGCCTATACCCACCAATCACAGGTCTGCAAGTGGGCAGCAGGTCCAGGGAGGACAAATCAGAGTCCTTTTTTCAAACCCCCAACACCTGGGCAAAGTTAACTAACCCATGTGCAGGGCTGTCACTTATCAAGGAATAAGTGAGGACTCAGAAAAAAAGGCAATCAATTTTTTTCAGATGCTGTTAGTGACTAAATTCTCCATTACATGAAATGGGACAAGCTAAAGAAATCAGTCTGCAAAAGAAGAGAAGCAGATGGTCAGTCAGAGAGGAGCAAAAATAAAAGATGGACACAGCGCTGGCTTGGGTTCTTTTAAACCTTCCTGTTTAACTATGTTCCTGCACTTGTCTCATGGTAAGCTCCAAACACCCCTCCTTCCTTTTTTCTTTTTTCTTCTTCCTTTTTTTTTTTCTTTTGTTTGGATCTTGCAAAAGAAGTAATTTCTGCTTACATTATTGTATGCTAAACTGCAGCATTAGTATTAATGAAATAATTCTATGAGATGAAATTAAAAAATTAAAAAATAACTTCTTAGTAGAAGTAATTTCACTCACAGTAGTCAGTTTTACACTTTGCAGCCAAACCCATGTTAAATTAGAATTCTTAGGCTAAAAAAATAAACTGATTGCCTTTTAACGTAGTCTGAAGTTCTCCACTGGCTCTTTCCCATACACAGGAGATCTCAAACTCAGAGATCCCAGCAGGTCCTATGGATTTAAATTGCTAATATTCTATTAAATCTTTAGTGCAGAGGTTAGTAACAAAGTTCACTGCATGAAGCAATGAAGCCTTTTAATTAAGGATTGTACTTGGCTAACTTTATAAATGCATTGATGTAGGAGTCTACAAACTCCTCTGCTTCCACTGTCCTGTGGCACAAAATGAAAGGCAAGAAGTAATGGGGGGCTAACCCCTTGGAAGCCTGCGTCTTGCAAGTTTCTTTAGTCATTAACAGACATTTTCCTCTAGGTTCTCCTAAATTAAGTATTATTTATATAATTAGTATTATTTTTATAACCATGTAAAAATAATTACCTAGTCCACATTTTGTAACTAGTCTCTGAGATCCTGATTAGGGTTCCTATAAGACACCTTCTTAGAGTACCAATTCTCAGATTCGATTGTGCATAGGGTTTACTGGGAAGCTTGTTAAAAATGTAAATATCTGGGCCTACAGCACAGGTTATCATTCAGTATTTTGAATGGCACCCAAGAATCTATAAATTTTTAACAAGCGCCTAGGTGATTCTAATGCAGTCAGTTTAGGAAAAATATTTTGCAAAAAAAGTTTCTAAAAAATATTTTTTCCTTTGCTGATCAGATTTTAATACTTAGAAGATCTAACATAATGTGGCAAACACTTGAAAACATTTTTAACATTAATTTACCCAAATTACAACTGACTATGCTTAAGATTTTGACTACCAAAAAGAATAAAGTTAATTGGTCACGAAGAAATTACAAGCCTTACACATATTTTTATTTGATGCCCGTCAATAAACTGAACCAAAACAATAGTAAGATTGTGCTTTACAAAAGATTTCTAAAATTATTGTATTGCAGACAACTATATAAAGGCAATACTTTATCTATGTTACTTTTGACTGATTACCATGCTAATTTTCAAAATGAGATATTTCTGTTTGATCTAAAACTTTGAAAGACAATTTTTAGTTTCATTGTAGTAAGTGCAAGATACTGATGCTATTATAATTGTGATACGAATTAACAATTGTAGTTGTGTATACAACTCATGAAATATCAATTAAAAATAGTATTTATTTGCTTTATCAATGAATGATTTCTATTCCTAAAGGAATTTATTCTCATCTTTTTTTTAATGGTAGAGTCTATATTACTATAATGAATGGATAATGTATTTATCTGGGTTATAACCAATAAAATTATTTAAAATTTCAATCCCATGATCCCTAAATGGCATTTAATATAGAAGTCAATGTAGTGCACCTGCATTATGTTCTCTAAAGAGAAATATAATTCTAATTGAAGACATTTCTATTGTCTTTTATATACTAACCTTATTTTTAGAGCTTCATGGATATTCAGCAAACTAGCTATAAGTTCATAAATTTATTTGATAATTTATAAATATAAGATATAAAAGGAATCCTTATATGTGGGTCAATATTAAAATAAAAATGAGGAAAATTTGTTACTTCTTTAAACACAACTGCAACTTCCAAAGTGTGACAGAACTTAAATTGTTTTCCTTGTCTCTATGGTAGATGGAGTTGATTTTTTAAAATTATATGAGTAATCCACAATCACAGTAGAATACCTTAGAAATGTAACATGTGGTGTGACCACCTTTCCATTACATCCTCAGGTCTGTATGTGCCTTAATTTATTTAATCCATTCTCTATTATCACATAATATGGCATTTCTTGATTTTGGCCATTATAAACAGTGCTGTAGTGAACATCCTTTGACATACTCTGGCAAAAATCACCTGATTATTTCCCTATTTTACAGTAAGGTAATCACTGCATTAAAATGTAGCTATATTTTAAAAGCTTTTCATTGATAATAAATAGCATTGATTTTCATCTTTCTAGACAATATTTTAAACAAGACTAATATATTACTTCAAAAATTTATATTTTTGTCTTGCCTCTTTACTAAAGTTCTGGATTTGGGGGGGGGGGTGTTTGTTTTCTGTTCATATGGCTGGCATATTTTTCTTTATGAAATTGAGTTCATTTTGTCAGTTTTTGAAATGTGAGAAGCTCTTGAGGGTCCTGGTGTTGTGGTTACCCACTGAAGTATTCATGGCACTGAACTTCATTAGGTGGTGAGTATAGAGGATATGAGAAAATATGAAGCCCTATTGCCCTGGAGCTTGTTCTCAGATAAGTACCCTAGTAAATTGAGTTATTGTTTTTTACATGGGTTGTCATTCTTCAAAGGATTATAATTTATTAAAATATCACCAACACTAAAATAGTCTTGAATGGTTTGTGTCTTTGAAGTTTCAGAAGTCCCTTTGTGACTTGGTTTAAGGGACTATGGACATTACATATCATTCCTTCCTTGAAGTGCCATTTATTGTATACATAACATGTGCTAGAAGTAATTAAAAAAAGAAATACAAAGTAATTAAAAAAAAAAGTACAGCCAAACTGAGAATATGCCATGAAAGATTAAGGAAATGATAGCACCTGAGGAGAGAGGTTGTACAGGCCTGAAGTTACTATTCATGGAGCTCCAGTTGGGCAGCACAGAGCAAAAAGACTGAATGAATTCAGATAATTGAGAGGGCCTGCATGACCAGAGTTCTCAGAGGAGGTGAAGTGTTGGTTGTTAGATATTCTAACTGCAAGTGTGTCAGGAAAAAGGTTGGAGTTGAAGAGGAGGAGATTTAGAATTGAAAGTCCTATTTTGAGGCACAGAAAGGATGTGGTCATGCTGTTGAGAAAGTTGATGTAAGATGAAAAACAAAAATTGAGTTAAGGAAAATGGTGAACTATGAGGCTAGTTGTTAAATGGGCAATTTGAACATGTGGAAGTCACCAAGGATGATGGGACCACGTGAAGTAAAAATAAAAGCATTATGTATTTCTTAAAGCTATTTATTAAAGAGAACATCATAAATTAGAACATTCTCTAACACTACAACAAAAATAAACTCAAAATGGTTTAAAAACCTAAATGTAAGACTAGATACTATAAAGCTCCTAGATGAAAACATAGGCAGAACATTCTTTGACATAAATTGCAGCAATATCTTTTTGGATCCATCTCCTTGAGTAAAGGAAATAAAAACAAAAATAGACAAATGGTACCTAATTAAACTTAAAAGCTTTTGCACAGCAAAGGAAACCATAAACAAAATAAAAAGACAACCCACAGAATGGGAGAAAATATTTGCAAATGATGTGACTGACAAGGGATTAATCTCCAAAATATACAAACAGCTCATACAGCTCAATATCAAAAAAAAAAAAAATTAAAAAGAAAACCTAAAAAAACATTTCTCCAAAGAAGACATACAGATGGCCAAAAAGCACTTGAAAAGATGTTCAACATGGGTAATTATTAGAGAAATGCAAATCAAAACTACAATGAGAAAAAAAAAAAAAAAAAGCTACAATGAGGTATCACCTCACACCAGTCAGCAGGCCATCATCAAAAAGTCTACAAATAATAAATGCTGGAGAATGTGTGGAGAAAAGGGAAACCTCTTACATGGTTTGTGGGAATGTAAATTGGTATAGCCACTCTGAACAGTATGGAAGTTCCTTAAAAAACTAAAAATAGAGTTTCCATATGATCCAGCAATTCCATTCCTGGGCATATATCCAGAGAAAAATATAATTGGAAAAGATACATGCACTCCAATGTTCATTGCAGCACTATTTACAATAGCCAAGACATGGGAGCAACCTAAGTGCCCATTGACAGAGAAATGGATAAAGAAGATGTGGTATATACATGCAATGGAATATTACTCAGCCATAAAAAAGAATGAAATAATGCCATTAGCAGCAACATAGATGGACCTACAGATTATCATACTAAATGAAATAAGCCAGACAGAGAAAGACAAACATCGTATAACATCACTTACATGTAGAATCTTAAAAAAGGATACAAATGACCTTATTTACAAAACAGAAATAGTTCCACAGACATAGAAAACAAATTTATGGTTACCAAAGGGGAGGAGGGAGAGGGATAAATTAGGAGTCTGGGATTAAAATACACCCACTACTATATATAAAATAACCAACAAGGACGTACTGTATAGCATAGGGAACTATACTCAATATCTTGTAATAACCTATAATGGAAGAGAATGTAAAAAAAGAACATGTATATTGTATATATATAACTGAATCACTTTACTGTACACCTGAAACTAACATTACATTGTAAATCAACTGTATTTAGATATGTTTTTAATTTTTAACTTTGGAAATAGGTTTTAAAATTGTTACTGTCTTGGAAGTAAGAGTACACAGTTTACTTGTATACACTAAGACACTAAGAGTAACAACTTTAAAATCTATTTCCAAAAATGTTTCTTAGATACTATGTGAAAAAAGTTTATATGTTTAAATAGATTGGAAAATACTGGGTTAACAAAACCAAGTTACTTTTCGGTTCTGTTTTCAGCATTTTTAATTAATTAACATTATAAGACTCAGGGAAAGGTATATTATCCATGTTGCTTAGCAAAAAATACTCTTTATTTCCTTCCCTCTCAGGACCGCTCAAGAAACTGGTAAAATATTGCTTTAGTTGCCATGCAGAGGTTGACTGCATCCTCTGTAAGAGGGAATAAGATTGTCTTCAAAGGTTTGGGCCACAGGGAGTCTGACACTGAATCAAGAGGAGATATATAGGAAAAGGTGAGACAAAAAAAGGAGATTTTGTACTAGTGGCATGATTTTTTTGTCACTGGGCAATGAAGTAAGATGCAGTGGGAGGCCCACCTGGGAAGAAAGACTGAAGAATACAGAGGCTGAGGTGGGTTCGACTGGAAGTGTAGAGGAGCAAGCACCAGACATGGGCGTTACTTTCAGTCCTTCAATAGTAAAGGAAGAGGATTAAGCTACATAAGAATCAACATAGAGGACTAATAGTGATTTCATTGAGAGCTTGCTTGTTAGAGTTATACATAAATGAGAGAATATGTTAACATCTTGCTAAAGAATTAAAAAAAACTTGCATACATGCCTATTTGTTTGGAAGTAAAAGTTTGGAATAGTACTTAGAGAAACAGGTCATTATTACCATAGATAGGTAGGTCCATTATTATCATAGGTGGAGATATAACTTGGGTTTATCTTCATCTAAATATGTTGAGAAAAATATTTCTACATTTCTAATTAAGTCTTTAAATAAAAAAAAGTAGTAACTGAAATAAAAAACTTCGCTGTCTGATTTTCCTACTTGATTCTGCATTTAAGAACGAGAAAACACAAATAAACATTAACTTGGTTTTTACTGCTCTATTTGGGTCCCTGTTGTTTTCCTCTGTAAAGTGATTCACATTTCCATGTAAGACTTTTTCAAATGCTTCAGCAATGTGAATTGGGGTTTATATCTGTGACTATCTCCAAGTTTCTTTATCTGTCCTAGGCAGCAGGTTTCTTATCTGACAGCCTTATAATTATGGAAGAAACTGCATATTAATGATTCAGTGCTTACATAAACAACTGGCCTTGGAGAAATCTAATGAACCAACTTTGTAGGATTTGATTTTGCCTAATTAAATGTAAATAATGTTAAATGTTGTATATGCCAGAATTTTTACAGAACCTTATGAATTTTTTTCTGTACACAAAGCATTATGAATTCAGAGTTTTAACAGTTATCTTTTAATGCAGCTATTAAAATAATACGGTTTGACATCAGATATGCGCTACGCATGTGAGGTACCAGCACATATGTGCACCCTAAGTGTTTATGTATGCAAGGTATAACTCTCAATTGCTGTTTTATTTTTTTTAATGCTCCTCCTTTGAAGTTGGCAGCTTGTACATTTTTATCTGAAGGTTTGAATCTGCATTATGCTTTGAAGGAACAAATGGTCTCCATGTGGTATTTGGTTTTCCCTTGCCTACCTCTATTACTCTGTATCAGGATGAAATTCATTCTGACATAGTTTTGTACTTAGGCATATGCACCTGATCATTTCCATTGGTCTTGTGCTAACACATGCCACCATTTAGGGATATGTACAATAACTGGCTTTTAAAACAAGAGGATAATGTCATTGGGGAAAAAAGGGTAATTAAGCTTACATACCAGAATAAGATAGTACTACCTCCTTTGTGGGGATGGGAGGATAGAGAAAGTATTCAATTTGTGTGTGCGTGTGTGTTAATTTTGAAAACAAGATAAAACAAAAAAATAGTGCCTAGTTTCCAAAGCGGTACTCAGCACATAAACTTTAAAAAGTATTTTGCAAAAGATGGGGCTAACGAGCTCTCTTCGAGATAGGGAGCTCAATACAATATTTTTGAGCAGTCGCATGTATTGATGACATGGTAATATAAAAGCAGTAGGCCTTAAGTAAAACAGAGAAAATATTTTGTTAAAATAACGTTAGAAACTTTGCTTTTCTTAGCACTGGAGTCTCTAATCAACACAGTCATCCTGGTCTTTATGATTCTATATGGTTCTACTTTTAAAAAAGGTGAATCAGTAAAAAATCTGGGCAAGTTAACTAATTACATTCTTGAATTGCCCTTTTTTGAGTATTCCTTCACTGAGTAAAGACAACCCACCTCTCAATCACTAAACATGTAGAGCAACATTTACCTAACATTTTATCTCAAAACCTATGTGGTATAATAGGAATGCCCCAGGTAAAACTCAGGTCTGATCAACTGCAAAATTGGCCTAGGTATGTCATACACCTTCTCTGTCATAATAGGTAAGTTAATTTTTAAGTTAATTATCTTTATGAAGACTCAATTTCTCCATCTGCAAAACAGAAAGAGTAATACTTCTGGTTGTATTTTTGAATAAATGGAATGACATGTGTAAGGCAACTAGCATGCAAGTCGTTATTCACTGTGATTGCAAATACATCTCCTGAAGCCCACTATTCCTACCCACTATTGCCATTAGAAAATACTCAGGAAAGATTCGGATACCATTATATTTTCTGATACCATGGAAATAAGTAATAACTATTAGCCTATATTCTCAAAAATTAATTATTTTCAGAAAAATTTCAAAACAGAAAGCAAAAACTCTTTAAAAATGGACTAATGCTTTAAAACAGCTCATCTTTAAGTATGGTACCCACATGATACACAATGGACATTCATTGTTTCATTTAACAACAATCATGTTTGTTATTTGCTGAGAGCTTACTATCTCTGAAACATTGTTCTAGATGGTGGAATACAAGCAATGAACAAGATGATGAAGTCTCTACTTTCATGGAGCTTGCCACTTTGTAGGAGAGACAACAATAAACAAATGAACAGACAATGATTGACCTCTGAGGAAAATAATTCTAGTGAGAGAATAGAAAGTGATTCTGGGTGGTTGTGGTGGCTATTTTAGATACGATGATCAGAGATGGCTTATCAGCGGAGGTGATATTTCTTCTGAGATGCAATAATTAGCCATGAGCAGATATAGCAGAGAAGTGTTTCTAACAGAGAATAGCAAGAACAAAAGATCTAAGGCCATAATAAATTAGGTGTTTTGAGAAATAGACAAAAACTCAGTGCAGCTGGAGCACACTGAATTGAGGCCTAGAACGGAGAAGGGTGAGGACTATTTTAAATGGCATTGTTTCCTTAATTTAAATGTTTGACTATTCATCGCTAGTGTATATAAATACCTTTGATTTTATACATATATTTGTTTTGTATCCTGCAATCTTGCTAAACTTGCTTGTTAGTTCTTGTAGCTTTTCTCTAGTTCTCACTGAATTTTCCACTTAAATGCCCATGTCATCTAAAAATAAAGACAGTTTTACTTCTTTTCCAATCTGGATGCCTTCTATTTTTCTTGCCTGACTTTACTGTCTAGAACCACAGTAAAATATTGAGCAGAGTGGTGAGTGTATATATTTGCCTTGTTGTTCTTACGGGAGAAAAGTTTAGTCTTTCACCATTTAATATGTTGTTAGCTGTAGGTATTTTGTAAATTTCCTTTATCAAGCTAAAGAGGTTCCCTTTGAATCCCAATTTGCAGAGTTTTTATCATAAATGGGTAACGGATTTTGTCAAGTGCTTTTTTTAATTTATTGAAGTAATTTCTTTTTCTTTTCTCTTTGTTAATATACTGAATTGCATTCTTTGATTTTTTAATGATAAATCAACCCTATATTGTTGGGATAAACCCCATTCGATCATGTTATCTTTTCTATAAATTGTAGATATATGTTGAAATGATGTTTAGAATCTTATATCTATGTTCATGAGAAATCTAATTTGCCACTAATCTCATCCATTTATTTTTCATCTCAGAATTTGCAGCTTTGCTATTTAGAAGTTTGACTTAGGTGTTTCATTTGGATGCTTGTTATTTTATAACTTTTATGTCTCTTCTTTTTTTTTAGCATATAAAATTTTTACAATTATAACAACTGTTTTAATTCCTCCCTGCACATACTAATGTCTGTTTTTATTGACTGATTTTGCATTATGTATCTTGTTTTCCTGCTTCTTTGAATGGTAATCTTTGATTAGATGCCAGACGTTAATTTTAACTCATTGGATGCTGCATATTTTGTATTCCTATAAATATTCTTGAGGTTTTCTCTGAAACAAAATTAAGTTACTTGGAAACTTTTTGATCCTTTTAGGGTTTTTTGTTTGTTTTTTGTTTTTTTGATGATTTTTTAAGATAGATATGGAACAGTGCTTAGTCTAGAGCTAATTATTTCCCACTACTGAGGCAAGACCTCCTTAAGTATACTACCCAGAGTCCCATGAATGTCAGTTTTTCCTATCTAGCTGGTGAAAACAGGCATTATTCTAAACCCTGTGTGAGGCTTGGCACTGTCCCCTTTAATCCTACTGGATAGTTCTTTCTCTGGCCTTGGGTGGTTTCTTCAGATGCCACTCTGATCATTGCTCTATTGAATTTTTTATGCAGGTCTCTAGAGCTCTCTCTTCATGCAGATCTCTCTTCTCTTGTGCTCTACTCTGGGACATATACTTACCTTCATCTCCCCAGATTCTCAGCACTATCTCGTCAATGCAGGAGGAGTGCTGGGTTCCCTAGTGTGTTCTCTCCCTGTACCACAACCTGGAATCTCTCTTAAGGCAGTAATGTGTGGCAATAATAGAGCTTATGTAATTGATTTCCCATCTCTCAGGAATCACTATACTTTGTTGCTTGAGTTCCATTATCTTGAAAACTTCTTATATTTTTTATATTTTATCTGGTTTTTTTTTTGGCTATTTGGGCCTGGAGGGTAAACCTGGCTCCTCTTTTCTCATCCTAGCCAAAAGTAGAAGTCATTTGTTTGTTTGTTTTGTTTGGGTCAGTGGAATAAAAGCAAAGTCATCAGCTGAGAATGAGAAGGGGTAGAGGAATTTGAGTTTTAACAAGAGAAGTAAAGTCATGAAATAGTTCTCTTAGAGAGTAGTCAAGAAAATCTATTCCTGAAAATGTATTAAGAGTGCTAGGCACTATGGCCAATTAATCTGCTACAAAGGAGGCAAAAATATACAGTGGAGAAAACACAGTCTCTTCAATCAGTGGTGCTGGGAAAACTAGACAGCTACATGTAAAAAAATGAAATTAGAATGCTCTCTAACACCATACACAAAAATAAGCTCAAAATGGAGTAAAGACCTAAACGTAAGGCCAGATACCATAAAAATTTAGAGGAAAAAATTGGCAGAACACTCTTTGACATAAATTGCAACAATATCTTTTTGAATCCGCCTCTTAAAGTAATGAAAATAAAAACAAAAATAAACAAATGGAAAGGAAACCATAAACAAAACAAAAAGACAACCCACAGAATGGGAGAAAATATTTGCAAAGAAAGAGACTGACAAGGGATTAATCTCCAAAATATACAAACAGCTCATGCAGCTCAATAATAAAAACAACCCAATCAAAAAATGGATGAAAAATCTAAATAGACATTTCTCCAAAGAAGACATACAGATGGCCGAAAAGCATATGAAAAGATGCTCAACATCACTAATTATTAGAGAAATGCAAGTCAAAACTACAATGAGGTATCACTTCACACCAGTCAGAACGGCCATCGTCAAAAAATCTAAAAACAACAAATGCTGGAGCGGGTGTGGAGAAAAGGGAGCTCTCCTACACTATTGGTAGGAATGTAAATCGGTATAACCACTATGGAGGACAGTATGGAGGCTCCTTAAAAAACTAAAAATAGAACTACCATATGACCCAGCAATCCCACTACTGGGCATATGTCTGGAGAAAACAATAATTTGAAAAGATACATGCACCCCAATTTATACCACTATTTACAATAGCCAAGACATGGAAGCAAACTAAATGTACATCAACAGAGGAATGGATAAAGAAGCTGTGGTACATATATATAATGGAATGTTACCCAGCCATTAAAAAGAATGAAATAATGCCATTTGCAGCAACATGGATGGACCTAGACATTATCATACTAAGTGCAGTAAGTCAGACAGAAAATGACAAATATCATATGATATCACTTATATGTGGAATCTAAAAAAAAATGATACAAATGAACTTATTTACAGAACAGAAACAGACTCACAGACTTCAAAAACAAATTTATGGTTACCAAATGGGAAACAATGGGGGGTGGGATAAATTAGGAACTTGGGATTAACATATATACACCACTATATATAAAATAGAAAATCAACAAGGAGCTACTGTATAGCACAGGGAACTCTACTCAGTATTCTGTAATAACCCATATGGGAAAAGCATCTGAAAAAGAATCAATATATGTATATGTATAACTGAATCACTTAGCTATACACCTGAAACTAACACATTTTAAATCAACTATACTTCAATATAAAATAAAACTTAAATTAAAAAAAAAGATTGCTAGGCAGTATATTTAAAGTTAAATAGCTCCAAACTAATGGGTATTATGAAAAGTGTAAAAATAAATCTCCATAAATTAAAACTTTTTAAATTCCTCATATTAAGCTTGTCTTTATTTTTCATCTGAAGCTCAGTACTAGGCCTTGCATGTCCAATTCTACTTGCAATTTAAATGAAGAAAGATTTAATTACTTCAATTAATTGAAAAAGAAATGCTTTCTAGTAGAAATATTTAAGAAAAAAGTACAGTAGGCTGATAATTTTCACAAATATTTCATTATAAAAATATAATCTTAGCAATTAGCATTCCTAATGTGAAGGAAATGTCAAATAAATAATTGGATGCCTTTAAATGGTAGCTCAGTTGATTGAGGAAGACTGATGGGCACTGTTTTCTATACAGGTTATTTGCCTTTCTGCAATGCAGGCCAAATTCCATAAGGAACATGTTAGTTCTAACTGTTGCACATAACGTTAGTTTTAATCTTTTTCCCCCAAGATTTATCTCTCTCTTTACAGTTTTATAGCATCTTTTGATAAATCTATTTTGTGATCTCCTCAAGAATGCTAGCTTTTATTTTCTTTCCACATACCAAATACGTAACACAGCAAACTACGTTAGCTTTTGATTTACATCTTCCTGGCTTTATGTCATTTATAGTATTTGTCAACTATGTTTTCACTTTGAGTTATTTAGTTCATGCCACTGGATCAAATGAAAATAAGTTTATGCTTTTGAGTCATGGATAGATTTAATATAAAAACTTGAAGTAGTATTTATTTGGATCTAGGAATCCAGCATTTTGTATTTTTCTTAATCACTTACACCATATGGAATTAATAATCACTAATTTTATATATACACTAATATCTTCTATTTTTGCCAAATTTCCTGAATTCTTGAACAAGTAATTTTATTTAATATTTAAAAAAAATGATACTATGTTCATAGCATTGTAGCAGACCAGTTGTGGAAGCAATGACAATATGAGATCATTGCCATTAATAAGAATTGACTTTGATTATTAAAACAAGATTTATACAAATTAAGTAAGAGGAGGAATACAAAAAATCTGAAAACCATTTAAGTGATGAATTATTGCCACAAATGATGGAATTTTTAGATATTCAGAAGAGAAAGATACAATTGTGAAATGGACTTGGAGGGCATCATTATGGACGTACTACTGAGATAGACAATGGAATATCAATCTTATTTGGAAGTAATAAGCAATAGGAAAGGCAACATAGAATATTTTGTGCACCGAGGTGGAGAGATCCATGGTTACACGGTGGGGACGTGGAAGGTGGAGATAGTATAGCTGGAGCAGAGAGTTTGTACTGGGAAAATGTGAGAGTAAAGGAGACTTTGGGTGAGATTGTCAAAGGCATTAAAGTCAAGGCGAATACAAATTTCAGACTATTTCAGAGGTCTGTTTAGTCTGCCAAGGGCTCTTCCAAATATTATTGGGTGGAAAAAAAATCACTTCTCTTTCCAATTAACAGAGAACCATTAATTCATGCCATTCATGGAGGTTGAAACTTGAGTTTGGTCAGTATAGCCAATTTAAAAGTGTCAGTCTAACTAAGTCCTTCAAGACACCCTGTGATATTTACTTCCCTGAATTCTACAAATGATCCATTAAATATATTCATGGGCATCTTGATTTAATCTAGAACTAGATGGACCTCAAAGAAAGAATTTTCCTCTCTTCTAAACGTTCACATCTATTTTAAAAGCTTTATCTGACCATTCTGTTTATTTTTTAAATGTTTTTCTGGCCTTATTTTTTCTTACATTGTGAAATGATCTAAGAGTTATAAATGACATTGAGGAAGAACAAAGCAACCCAGCAGTTGGGGAGAAAGCTCCGTACATGCCATAATTTTCTTCTCTGAAGAGATAAACTGATCAATGATACGCTACAGTGATTTTACCAGAAAGCCTGTTTATTGTTTTGGCTTTAGCACATTAAAACTAGCAATGGTTCAATAAGACGGGATTGCATTAAGAATTTTCTTGCCAACTATAAAGTTCCTTGTTGGTTTCATAGATGGTTTCCCCCCAGGAAATCTGTGCTCAAAAGGGAGATTTCTGAACCCAAAAGTACATGCTTTCATTTGAAAAACTATGAAGAAGCCCACAACATAGTGAATGAAATATCAAAAAAATGTAAACATCTTTACGATGGTGGAATTCCCTAAATAGATGGCAAGGCTCTTGTGATACAAAACAACTGTTTTTCATGTGTATCTACAACCAGGCACAAGGAGAAATGCTGCTCAGACACCTTAAGTCATTTCAAATCAGCTTAAAGCATCTTTGGCGCTCTTAAATATTAATGAAAGTCAACAAGCAGTGAAGTCTTTGCCCTACAGGGACTGTCACTGGTCAGCTCCTTGCTGTTTGTTTCTGAGTTAATCAAATTACTATATCATTGGTGCATTTGTACCCTCCACCATTAATGATGAGTGTCTTTGAAAAAAAAAAAAAAAAAAAGGATGTCTTGGCATAATGGCACATTAATCCTGTGGGAGGTGGGGGAGGGGCATTCTTTTACCTAGATTGCCCTTGTGTGTGAGGTGAAAGTATAGATGAAGATCACTGGCGGAAATCAACCTTTAATAAGTCAGTCTAAAAGCCACTTCACTTCACATTATCCCAGCCAGCTAGGAAATATGCACGCAAAGAAGAAAAAGAAGCTATAGAAGGAAGAGTTTAATGATGTTAATTTCTTAATTTGGTTCCTCTGATGTAGTATCTAGATATTAGTACCATTCTTAACATGAATGGAAGTGACTTCAGAAAAATCACTCCTGCTGCAGAGCTAATTGTTATCAAAATGAAAAATATGTTCTGGATGATACTGATACTACTTATTTGCACTTGGCAAAAAAGTCCTTTCTTTCCAGCATCAAAATGGTTAAAATGAAGAAGCCAGGTTATTACACATTTCAATTCCAGAGTCAAATATAAAAATTTCTATTATAGGGACAATTAATTACATCTCAAAATGGCAAATGTGCATCCTTGTCAGGTAGAGTGTACTCTGATGGCCTTTCCTCAAACACTGAATGTGGAGATTTGATCTCTTCTAATGGTGCTGAGAAAAGGGTAATTACGCTATGGTCAAAGCTAATTTGCTTTCTGCCAGATGAACTGTTGTATTTTATTGTACGCTGACATTTTAAAGTAATTACGGCACTGTTGACCTTAGACAATTCCAGTTGTATCGCTGTCTACAGCTGCAGCACTCGCTCTACCTTTGGCTGGCAGACAGTGGCTGTAACGAGGTAATGACACGGACAAAGAGCACCATATGGGGCTCCTTTGAGATACACAAAGCCCAGTGAAAGGAAACAAGAAAATTTTAACATCATCATTACAGTCACACATCTTTACAGCTATAAAGGATCCTGTCCACACACGCTTGTGCGCATGCAACATACACACACAGACAGGCAAATAATCTAAACACTTTGCCTGCTTATATCTTAGGTGTGTGCATGGGTGTGTGTGAGCGTGCGTGAGTGTGTGTGTGTGTGTGTGTGTGTGTGTGTGTGTGTGTGTGCCTTTTGTAAACGGCAGCATGCATCAAGAAGAAAAAGAGATCAGGTAGAACTGAACATGACGGACTGGTCTTCCTCTGACACGAGTTCAAAGGCTAAAGACTATTGATTGAGATAAAAGCTCAGGTTCTTATCTAATGTTAAAGACACGCCTTGTTGTCTGAAAGCCGTGCACATAATTAGGCAGAGAGAGGAGCACTTCAGCCAGAAAATCACTATAAATGGAGCTTCATTAAACTTAGATATTAGTTAATTTAAAGGAAGAAGTTATTATTCACTGATATATTTTAATGAGCTATCTGGCTGTCTTTTCTACGGTAAGAAATAAAAACGTGTTCAGAGTTCAGCCTGGTTAATGTATCCCTGCTAAGACAGCAAAATAGATTAATATCACTGGAAAAAGAATACTTCATCCTCTCAAGCAAAAATGTACAGGATATTGAGCTACGGAATTATTGTCAAGAAGAGGTGGGAGAAAACTGAGCTTTACCATCATGTTAAATATTTTATTCTGTTTATTAGGGTATGTGAAAATGGACTATGGAAATGCAAGCTCGCTTCCAATAAGCTGTGGGTGTTGCCTACATCATAGCTTATGGCCTACTTATGTGACAATTACATGGAGCAAAAAAAAAAACCAATTTATTTCCTTTTGAATTACATTTATATCATTCAGCGGGTTTTTTTTTTCCCTAGTAATTATTGGAAGAGCACTTGTGTCATTATCTTACTAAGGAAAAAAATTAATTTACAAATTATGTTGCAGAGATAGTAGAGACTGCTATAGTGTCCTCAATTTATTTTTACCTTTGAGGTTTATTTTCCCCTAAAGTTTGTCGGTTTTTCCTAGCCTTTTTCACTTTCATTAGTATTTGGAGATCTCTATGCCAGTAGAGGTTATTTTTTCTTTTAAGGCAGTGTTCATTTGAGAGAGTTACTAAATAACTCCTACTCAAAATTGGAATTATGTGGAATTAAAGTATATATTAAAACGGTCATTTCTGTGATGCTTACTTTTGGTGGTATGTGACTGAAAATGTACCTTGTTTGTAACCCAAGTGAGAAAGAAGGTCTAAAACAGATACAGTTGTCTCTTTTTAAACTGCATTTTTGCTTTACCTTTAAAACTTAAGAAAGGCTGATGGACCTATCTACTGTAATGACTGTGAAGGGCTTAGGGATATATAATGCTACTTTAAAAATCCTTGCAACTATTGAATTCCACATGAAATTTCTGATATTGTTAGAATGACTTAGCTATCCTGGCACTGTGATTTTGGTGTACATACATCCAACCAAGATCATATATTAACAAGAATGTGTGACCAGCACATTTTAGAATGTGGAGGAGCAGCAATGTAAAAGCGACCTAGGCATATGAAGTGGTACCCTAAAAGACTGAAAATCCCAACCCTTTTGCTCCTCGCAGATTCAGACCTGAGTCCCACACCAGGAAACACAACTGGGAGTATGAACAACCTGTCTATTTGTATTCTCATGTTTTGTCCTTGTTAGAGACAATAACTCACACCTAAGAACTAACCATTTCATGTCCAAAGATCCCTGATTTAACATGTTCACTACAGTTGTGTATGAGGAAGATTGTGGAAGCCTACCATTTCACACTTTTAGAAATGTTTAGAAAATATTTCTCTCTTCAGGAAGTGTACCTAGTAATGGGAAATTGGTATTTTACTGCCTAATTTTGTCCAGTCTCCAAGTTCTAAAAGGTAGAAAAAGATAAAGAAGGAAAATAAGTCTTTTGGAAAGCTGAATTAAAAAAAAAAAAGAAAAGAAGAGGAAAGAAAGAATCTCAATCATGTTTCTGAAAGAGGAAGGGAGTGAGGGAGATGTATGAGTCCAGAGCAGTCACGGAATCAGGAAACGAGTTCTGATAGATTGAGAGTGAGTGGGAGAAGGAAAGAGAGTGACAAGAAGTAAGAAATCACTTCCCTGAATTAAGAGTGAACGATGCATTGAAGGAAGGAGAGAGACAGATAGATGGAGTTGGAAGCACAGATAAGGAGAGAGCTACTCTGAGGAAGCAGGGAGACTGTAAAAGACCATTGCATAATAAAGAAGGTGCACTGCATGCTAACCGGAACATTAATGGTGATATCTGGGACTGGACCCTATAAAAATCCCAATTACTTTGAAGCTGACAGAATACTAATAAAAATAAATGAATGAAGGGAATAAAGCACACAAAATAGAACAAAAGACATATGATGGCTCCGAGTTCTAATCCTTACTGTTGATTGCTATTTACTGTTATTTAAATCTCTGAACAGGACATGCCAGCATCAATTCTTCCATTCTGTTTTGTGAAATATGATAGGTAAAGTAGACCTGAAAAATTCTGAAATAACTGCAAGACTAGGGTCTGAATGCAATATCTCAGTAATTATACTGATTATTTGAAAAATAGAATTTTTCGTACCATTAAAAGGTGGCAGAGAAGAATTTTCTCCGGATGCAATGAAAATTGTGAAACAAAACCAGAATTGGCAAGGGGAAGGACAGCTTTCTGGGAGGTTAGGATTTTAAAGCAAGCATTTAAAAGTCTTTGGGAAAGTTTTAGAGATATGTTGGAAGCAAAATGATTCTTTCAACTCTACTTAAAATGAGCTAGTTTTCCATGCAAAGCTACTTTGAGCCATAAAAAGACAGTAACTCTAATCAAGTATATAGATTCATTAAGGACCACACTAGATCGAGGTCAAATATGTGACCCTCCAATCTGGGTGCACTTAGCTGAAGCAATACTATCTCATCATTACTATCTTGAATTTATTGTCCATGAAATAAGCTGTTGCCTGCTTTTCTATCAAAACAAATATAAAGACTAATCCAGCACGTAAAAATGTAAGTCAGAGTATTGAATCTTTGTAGCTGGACTGGATATACTGCAGAGCAAGAGAAGTCTGCAGAACATTTTTTAATATCGTCCATAAAATAATGTATTTTCTCTCCTGAAGAGCCATTGCATAGAGTGGCTTTCATTAATTTCAGGAAATGGAAACCAATCTTTGTATATCTGCCTTTTTAAAAGATGTCATCTGTGTAGGAAAGTTTTAAACAGAGTCAGTATTTTGCCTATCCGGAATAACATTGGCCTGGAAAACAAGGTCACAAGGTTCTGAGGAAACTGAAGCGATTAGAACACCAATGTTGTTAGGAAGACTACATGTAAAGGTAAACATTACAGGTTTATAGAAAATTCCAGCTTAAAAAGGAAAATAACTATATATGTATTAATTTTCACACATTTATATATATATATTTATTACTTTATAAAGCTCTAAAATGAACAATCCTGTTATCAAGACTTCTTTCAACAAGTAATGGCTAGAAATTAGTGTGGTGCTGATTTAATTAAAATACTACGTTTACGTATTATTTTAGTATTTTCACATTCAATGTCTTTATTGGGCATTTATATAAGGATTAAAAAAGAAGTAATTTAAGATTATTACAAAGTTAATTAAATTAAATCAAATCTTCAATTACTTTTAATTTCCTTTCTTATATAAAGTTTGGCCTTCAGTCAAACTTTTGCCCTTTTCTATCACAAGGTAAAATATATCTTTTTATAATTTGGACCGGCTGAAATTTCCAATTGTGCCAGAAAACTGTTCTTGTGCTGGTTGTTATTAGATAATGTATTTTACATAGATTAGCCTAAATTAAGAGTCAGGAGGAAAATCTTTCTTCCATTTCTTTTTTTTTTTTTCTTTTTCTGAATGATGAGTAACTGTCAGTGTGTGGACGCCTCTTTTCAAGCAATGTGTGAAGCTGTCACCCTGCTACATCTGCAGGACAATCCAGATGTTACACATATGAAACCCGGGTCTCAGCATGGTGATGATTGTCAAATGAGAACAACCTAATTGTACGCCTGAGTCTCCATAAAAATGACAATTTGGGGAGAGTTGAAGGAGGCCAATATCTTTCAATTATTTTTAACCAGTATCTTTTTCTCTGTTAAGTTTGCATTATCTTCTTCTAGGTTAGTGTTAAATATATTTTAAAGTCTATTTTGGAAGGGAATGAACTAGACCTCAGGATCAGATTTCATTAGTATTTACAGAGAAAAAAAAAAAACTCTTCTGTTTTCGAGGTTTTCTCTAATCATAGCTATCGAGAATGACGATTTCTGATCTGAGGACAGTATACGTGCCACGCTGGCATCCGAGCCTGTTTATGCAGGTAATGGCTGGTTTAGGACACCTCTGAACTGTCACGTACAGTTTGAATTAATGAGGCCATACAGGTCTAAGGTCTCTAAAAAGGCCTCTCTAGATTAGGGTCTATTAAATCTGCCACAAGCTGCTTAGTGTTATAAAAGTGACAACAGAGGCTCTTCTGGCTTACCATTTTGTTCTTTTCTTTTTTCATTCCCTTTTAAAATTTTTTAGAATATTAAAAAAATATATTTTCTTATTCTTCAGCCAATACCCTGCTAACTTACACTAAAGAAATTCCTATAGATTTCTTAGACATCCTTTAAAAAACACCAATATGCCAAAGGGGGGAAAACATGACAAAAAAACAGATTAGGTAGAAAAGCAGGTTTTAGAAACTGCATAGTAAGTTAATAAATGAGGCAGTTAATATTATCTTGTTTTGCTTTATTATAAAAGATTATTAAATGTGGCTACATTTTAGCATAGTAAAATAAGAGAACCTGTGAAAAAAGAATCCTGGCCTTGTAATTAGGGATAAATAGAAAGCATTATCTCTGCTTAGGCATAATCCAATATTTAGCTGAGGGAATAAAATATCATAGCATGTTCATATGAAGAGCACAAACATCAACAAATAAAGAAATGAGCATTAGCATTCTTTAAGAATCACACTTAATAGCGTTCTCCTGACGATAATTTTATTGTCACAACATTGCCTTCATATTTTGTTGTGTATCCTTTGTCTGCTTCCTACATTATTTCAAAACTCTTCTTCAGATGACTATAGTTTTTTCTGGACCGTGAATATTATTGCATTAATGGACTTTTGTTTTTGCTTAGAAAAATTTGAGTGCAAAATCAATTTAACATCTCCGAATCTATTAGGTGCTTAGCCTTTAATTTGTTCCACATTAACATTAAATGGTCAAAATATGAGGTTATTTTTGGTGTGATTATTATGATTGTAATAAGGCCTGACACTTGCGCCACTTCAAACACGCAACCACCAACAGTTCTATTACAACAAAAGAGCTCCCAGCATAACACATTTTAATAGTCAGAAGAGTTGTGAATTCACAGCTTTGCACAGCAGGTGTGGCTGCACATCTTTGCACCCCTAAATACACTTGCTCATCTAATCTGACAGATTAGACAATGGCACAAAACCCCCATCACTGATGTCTAAACAAAGACTTCGTTTCGGAAGAGACAAAGCTTCATGCAGGCTGTGTTGCCACTAATAACTTTTCCAAGTGGAAAACAATGTATATTTTATTAATGAAAAACAAATTGCAGCAGGGAAGATGAATGTCTTGGCTTTTCTGACATTTTAAATAATTTGCTTTCCCTTCCCTTCTGTGCCTTTAATATTTACCTTCATATCAATCTTGATGCAATTTTGTTAATTAGGTATGGTGCTGGCAGCGGAAAACGGAAGGCGTCACAGTCCAGGACCTTAAAACCCAGGTTGCAAGGGGAAAACAATTTTGTGATTTTTTTTTTTTTTTTTTTTTTTTTTTTTTTGAGTAAACTAGACTGGAAAGCATCACCTTAATTAGAGCCAGAGGTAAGATGGACTTTGGGGCACCTATGCTTTGATGGCAAGGCACTTGGCAAAGGGTTTCAAATAAGCCAAGGCAACCTGATTTTCTATTCAACTTCATCACAGCTGAACATTAGAAAGTGAGACTGGAGATGTGCATATTCACCATAAGGGAATGGACTAAGCATTAATGGGCTCGGGGGGCTTATTTGGAGGCAGCTGCACTTATCATGAATCAGGAAAGGGAAATAGCAGTCCTGGTGTGCTGTAGGTCAGTCACAAATGTCGACTGGAGAGAGTCATAAATCTCCCCCCTGACTTCAGCCTGTGACTTGCACGACACCCTTCTAGCATTTTCCTATAATTTAAAGATTATGTAAGGTATATCACGAGTGTGTTCGATGAAAATATTAGAGATAAATCCTGTAAGCGCTCAGAAGCAGCAGCTTCTGCTGCAGTTACACTTCAAACAGGACAGGCTGCTAGTTTTGTCAACAGTAGGAGGTCATGGAAGGCTGCCAAAGAAAACAAACCTTTTTCAATAAAATGCTTTCAGTTCTAAGTAGTCACAGAATATCTCCTGTACTGTTTTATTACTGATATTTAAACTTTGATATATTGTCTTTTGCTGACAATTTCTTGAGTCAGAAATCCTAATCATAAAATGAAGTGTGGCACACACACCAGAAAGGCAATTAATCACAGCAAACTCTTTTCTGCCAGTTCAAATAATTTTTTTATTTTTGTTGAGGGGGAGGGGAGGCAGAAGACAATGGTAAAAGTTACTATGTGAAGTGTTTCTCTTTCTTTTTTAGTTTATTTGTTGTTTCATGAAGCCACATGATATATACTGGTAAGGAAAAGCTTGAGCCTTGGAAAAAAAGAAGTTTCCTATTGAAGGAATGGTTTTATTAATGATGATAATAAGGTACAATGTCATTTTCATTTATCAATATGGTATAATTGATCCTAAAATAAAAGTACTCTACATCTGTCTCTTTGTGTAAGTGGATAAAAATGTTAAAATATGAAATTAAATGCACAATGGATATTCAGATTTGTCATATTCTTAATAACCGAAATTAGAAGTCAACGCATTTGAAAATATTATCCAGGTAAGGAAAACTGAAAGTTGATGTGACTGATTTCCATAACCACCTCTCACATGTAAGGCAAGCATTGTGCTAGAGGACTGATTATGAAAATTTTCACTTACATTTTCTAACTTGTCTGAAACTAGAAATCCATGAATGGCCTTCTATCTTATAGGCTGGACAGTAAAACACATATAGCTATAAGCACCAAATTCTGTTCAGTGGGTACAGGGAACCACCAAATACATATTTCATGTTCATCATTGAAATTTATAAGGAAATTTTTGTTTGACTTTTGATTTTTTACCTTTTATTATTATTCAAGTCCTAAAGATATATAAGAATAAATGCAAATTGAAAATAATATAAGTAAGGATTTCTCATATTCTTCATGATATCCTGGAGTTGTAAGATATAAGCAACATTATATAGAGTGCCGGGAGGACCCAGGTAGAAACAAAATGAGAATTTAAGTCTCAGTATTAGACGTGTTGATGCAAAACCCACAGGCATCTCCCTCGCTTGCTCCTTATTTTCTCAGAGTATGGTTCAAGTGTTTTAATACTTACCTTGGAATCTTGACTGGCTTTAAAAGTAACCTATGCATGGAGAACCCTGACACCTCGGTGCAGGCATTATCCGCACAGCCATATCTGTAAGCTATGCATGGCCACCTTTATTGTTTTACTGTTTTAAAACCTATGTTCCACTTTGAAATTACATTAAGAATATAAATTTCTACCTCAAAATTATGATTCTATACAACAGAGGCAGAATGTGTGCTCTGTAGCACAAGATCCCTTTCATTTAATATTAAGCATTCATCCTCTCACATTTTTTCTATTTTTGAAAACTATTTGAAATGAATAGAAATGCACCATAGGATTCTAGACCCTGTAGAATCCCAGGGCCTGTGCAGACTGAAGCCTAGCAGCCTCTTGTGCAGACGCTGCCAGCAGAATATTTGAAGTTGATGCAGCTTAGGAAGAGGCTGATCTTCACAGAAAAGCCAGAATTTCTATTAAAAAAAAATTTAAAGCCATTTCACCGCTAATCATAGACAAGCATTAAAGATCTTAAAACATGGCTGTGCTCAGGCAATTTTTTTTCTGGCATACTTTTTAAGTGAAGACTAGTGTCTGCACAATTTAGAATGAAGGCCTGATGTTCTTATACATCCCATATAGTCTCATTTTGAAAGCCATCAGCTATGTGATCTTCCTGAGTCCCAGCCTGTCCCCTTCTTTAATACAGCTAAAATGAATGGGAAAGCACAGAAATTATTTTGAACTGATGTGAAATATATCTTGTTCCAGCTATCCTATGACATGGCTGAGATTGGCCATCATACATTCAACTTGATTCCTTCACATTAGTCTATATAGAATACAAGTCCAGACTCTCTTCTTTTTTTATAATCATCATTGCTTACTTCTAACCATACACACAGGGACAAAACTCATAAGGTATTAAGAAAACAGAGATAATGAGAGACAATGTTCTTGGTCTTTGGTTGTCTTTCACTGAACCAGATTAGAGTTTTAATTCAAGTTTTAGCTGTGAATTAACTCTGTCTAGAGTTTTATGGTACGAAGGAAATAGGATGCTTTTCTATTTGGTTAGCATGAAATATAGAGTTCTAATACTGTTGATCTAACACTAAAGATATTGATTGTATGAACTGAAACTGAACCTATTGCTTACCATTAAGGAACTGTATATTGCTATGATGGAAAACAGTTTGGAAATGAGGATCAAGAAAAACATTTCATTATACAAGTAGGCTGCTCCCTTTTTTGGGTTTTTCCCTAATACTGCCAGAATACCAAGAATCTCCATTGGAAAGATTTTGCAATTACTTTTTTTTTTTTAATTATCTGGTAGCAGTATTGTATTTTATTGAATTAAAAAAATTTATTTATTTATTTATTTTTGACTGTTTTGGGTCTTCATTACTGCTCTTGGGCTTTCTCTCGTTGTGGAGAGCGGGGGCTACTATTTGTTGTGGTGTGTGTGCTTCCATTGCAGTGGCTTCTCTTGTTGCAATGGCTTCTCTTGTGGAGCACAGGCTCTAGCCTTGCGGGCTTCAGTAGTTGTGGCACACAGGCTCAGTAGTTGTGGCCTGCAGGCTCTAGAGTGCAGGTTCAGTAGTTGTGGTGCAAGGGCTTAGCTGCTCCATGGCATGTGCGATCTTCCTGGACCAGGGCACAAACCCATGTTCCCTGCATTGGCAGGCAGATTCTTAACCACTGAGCCACCAGGGAAGTCCCAGATTTTGCAATTACTAAATTTGATCGATGACTAGTATTCAGTAATCTCCATCACTTGACTGGGCCAATACTGGGCCACAGAGAAAGAGGGATTCGAAGGGAGAACTATAGTGTGAGAGTTTGGGAATGCAGTTGGCGTCGTCAGGAAGTTTATCTCTTGATGTCCATGAATAAGTCAATAGTTGCCATTGACATTTTATGACATAGGTCAGCATTTCATTATACAGTAAATAATGGTAGATCGTTGTGTAGAATTCAGGCATTATGTTATCTGCTGAGGTGAGAAACCTAAGACATAGTCTTTATCTTCAAAAGAAACCCAGAGTGTAAGAGGAAATTTCACAGAAGTACTTGGTTCTCCACTAAAACATTTATGACCTTCTACAGTCATGGTCTGCAACCCCAATGAGGTCCATAGGGCTGCCTGGTCAGCTCTCTCACCCATTCTTCACAGCAACTATTTCAAACTCACTCTCATCTCTGCAAAATGCTTACCCTAACTCTAATCCCTCACTTCCAGGAGTTAACCTTTTATCCTACTAAGCAGGAAAAACAAAAACCATTGCAAGTCATCTCCTTTGACCTGCTGACATCCAACATATACTTATCCTGAGTCCTCTTTCTCCTCTCTTACTACTTTTATCACTCTACCAAAATTGTTGCCACTAGTGCTGCACACAGATAACTTCAGTCACTGTCTTATTTGACCCTAGCATAAGTTGACACTAAGAAGAACTTTATCATTCTCAAAAGATATTCCAACCCCTGCCTTCTCCTCACCCACTGGCTTGTCTGAATACTACACATTGCCCAAACTACTTTGATCATTTCTATTCTAGGAACTTTGCTTGGTTGTTTTCCCTTGTTTGTTCCTTAAATACAGATTTTTTAATGTGGTTCTATCTTTAAAATATTATGGGACTTCCTAGGTGGCGCAGTGGTAAAGAATCCGCCTGCCAATGCAGGGGATACGAGTTCAAGTCCTGCCCTGGGAAGATTCCACATGCCACGGAGCAACTAAGCCCGTGCGCCTAAAAAAAAAAAAAAAAAAAAAAAAAAAATTATGAAATCACTATTATAAAGCCTGGCATAGCAAGAATGATGGAGATTTGTGCTTGTTTCTTAGTGGCTAAAGACATTTAAAAAAAAGAAATTTGCTTGCCTAGTGTTATATTTCCTTATGTTTCAATTCCTTCTGTAGTCAACCACAGTGTTCCGTTATTATCTATTGTGTACAAAGCACCATGATATGTACTAAAGCAAGTTATGCAGGCTTTCTGCCCTCTCTAGGGGATTAACTCACTATGTCCATTACGTGAGGCACACACTAAGCCTCTGCAATTATTACTAGCATGGAGGAGCACATCAATTTTTGATTTAGTTCAATTGTGGGGCAGAGTTTTTGCCTTCTTCATGAACTTTTTCACCAACTCTCTCAAGTCTTATATCATGGGTATTTCCACAACCATGAGTAACAAGAATGTGTGTAGACTATGGAAACTATTGACACCCAAGATTTTCTATAAAAACTGAAAAATAAGTTAATGTTATTTATTAAGTTCATTTTATCTGTACAAGTAGCTTAGTCTACAAAATATAGTAAATATATATTAAGAGATGACACTTTTCATATGCCTTATTGTTTTCCTTAGGTCAAATATTAAAGATGTCACTTCATTGCTTCATGTTGGAACCATGCTGCAGGAGTAGTTGGACCTGAGCATGTCATCTTATTGCACAGAAACCATCATAGAAGTTTTAATGAAAATGTCTGCATAATGGATTATGAGGTGTTCTAGGTTGCCATTACTTTTTTATTTCACTAAGACAGGGAGTTTCTTTAAGAAAAAAATTTATACAACTCATATGCATTTAAAATATTAGGATGAGAAAGCACAGATTTTGAGTAATTTACTAACTATATGCTCAGGGCATGTGTGGCACCCAGAAAGGTTTGCTAAATTAACTAGGTTTTCATTTTGTACTATGAGGATTTTTCTCAAAGGAATCATCATCAGGGTTATTTATGCTGTTTTGTAACAGCAAAATATTGAACCATCAGTGTTAGTGGAAAGAACATACATTGACGAGATCATGGAAATTATGGTTGGCTCCTTTGCAAAACTGATGTTGCCATGAATTGCTTTTCTTAAGGAAAATAAGGGTAGAGCTCTCTTTCTACTTCCATGTTAAAGGAAGAAACAATAAAAAAAATTAATCTGGAACTTTATCCTTTGAAAATCTTTAGAAATGGGACATTTACATACTTCTCATGATCTTCACCAGTTTATAAAGGAAGGTCTTACAATCACATGCCATGATGATGGAGAGAAAAGAAGTCTAAACTAAATTTTTTCTACTCAGTCACTCCACTCTTTTAAAATAGCCAGTACTTAACATTTTATTCTCTTCATCCACCAGATCCAGACAGCAGGGGATGGAGCTGGGAAGGTGGGGGACAATGGATAAGATGTAACCTACTGGAATGGAGGTAGAGATATTTGAGAATGTGTTCTCCTGCCTGTAGTAACATTTGACAGAGAAATTAGATACCATCATCACTTTTATCCTTCTCCTCAAATAACATCTTGTCAAATTACTTTCACAAGGTATAGGGACAAAATAAAGAGGATTCAGGATGGTAGTAGTGGGGTTGGACAGGGTCTTGCCAGGGCTCTAGATATTACCTTCACAGACCTTGCTGCTTTGCCCACTTTGAAGATGTCTATTGTATAAAAGCCTTTTCAGTATCCTTAATAACTACTAGGTTGATCATTTAAACTGGAAAATTCACAAGTATGTGGAAGTTAAAAAACATACTCCTAAATAACAAATAAGCAAAGAAAAAAATCACAAGAGAAATTAGAAAATACTTGACACGAATGAAAACAAAAATACAAGATAGCAAAACTTGTGGGATACAGCAAAAACAGTCCTTAAAGAAAAATGGTCTAGATCTAAATGCCTACTTTAATAAAGGAAAACATTGAAAATCAATTTTCTATCTTAAGTAATTAGAAAAAGAGGAGAAAACTAAGCCCAAAGCAAGAGGAAGGAAGGAAATAAAGACTTGAAGAGAAACAGCTGAAATAGGGATTTAAAAAACAGAAAAAAAATCAGTAAAAACAAACAGATAAATCTATAAATAGACTGATGAAGAAAAAAGAGAAGACTACTAAAATCAGGAATTATACTAATGACATTACTTCTCACTTTACACAAATAAAAATAATCAGAATGGGATAATATGAATAATTGTATTTCAACAAATTAGGTAACCTGGATGAAATGCACAAATTCTTAGAAACAGACAACCTACCAAAACTGATTCAAGAAGAAATAGAAAATCTGAATAGACCTAAAGTGATTGAGCTAGTAATAGAAAAACTTCTAACAAAGAAAAGCTCAGGGACAAATGTCTTCACTGGTGTATTAAACCAAATGTTTGAAAAAGAATTGATACCAATCCTTTTCAAACTTCTCCAAAAAGTAGAAAAGAAACAAATGCTTTTTAACTTATTCTATGAGGCCAGTGTAGCCTAATTCTAAAGTCAGATAAAGATATAATAAGAAAAGAAAATTATAAATCAATATTTTTATGAATATAGATGAAATACTAACAAATGGAATTCTACAGTATATAAAAAAAGATGATATACCATTCCCAAGTAGGATGTATTCCAGGAAGGCAAGATTTGTTGAGCATATTAAAATCAATTAATATCATACATCATGCTAACAGAATAAAGAAAAGATCATCTCAATAGACACAGAAAAAGCATTTGACAAATTCAGTACACTTTCATAATAAAAACACTCAACAAACTAGGAGTGGAAAAAACATCCTCAACCTGATAAAGGACATCTCTGAAAAATTCACAGCTAACATCATACTTAATGAAGAAAGAATGAAAACTTTCTAAGATAGGGAACCACACAAAGATATCTGCTCTTTTACTCTTATTCAACACTGTATAGGATTTCTAGCCAGGGCATTTAGGCAAGAAAAATAAAATAAAATAATCCAGATTGGAAAGAAATAAGTAAAACTATCTGTTTGCAGGTAGCATTATCTTACATACATATAAAACACTAAAGAATACACATATAAACACAATCAGAGTTGGTAAATGAGTTCAGCAAAGTTACAGGATACAACATTAGTATACAAAAATTCAATTGTATTTCTAAATGTTAGCCATGAACAAGCCGAAAATGAAATTAAGAAAACAATTCTATTTTCAATAGCATCAACAGGAATAATATATCTAGGGGGAAAAATTAACCAAAGAAGTGTTAAGACTTGTATGTTGAAAACTACAAAACATATCTAAATAAATTAGAGTTAAATAAATGGAAAGATATCTTCTGCTAATGGATTAAAGACTTAGTATCATTAAGATGGCAGTACTCCCCAAATGAGGTACAGTTTCAATGCAATATTGATGAAAAGTCCAGGTGCCTTTTTTATAGAAAAAGGTGAACTCATTCTAAAATTTACAATAAATGCAAGGGACACCAGATAGCAAAAACAATCTTGAAAAATAAGAATAATGTTGGAGGACTCACATTTCCCTATTTTAAAACTTACTACAATGCTATAATAATCAATACAATGTGATACTGGCACAACGCTAGACGTATAAATCAAGGGAAAATAATTGAGAGTTGAGAAATAAACCCATTCATCTATGGTCAACTGATTTTTGACAAAAGTTCAACCAAGAGTGTTCAGTGGGGGTCTATAATATTTTCAACAAGTAGTTTTGGGAAACCTGACTATCCACATGCAAAAGAATGAATTTGGACCCCTTGCACATACACAAAAATTAACTCAGAAAGAATTACAAACATAAATGTAAGAGCTAATACTCTAAAAATCTTAGAAGGACTCATAAGTGTAAATTCACATGATCTTGAATTTGTCAAAGATTTCTTAGGTATGACACCAAAAGCAAAAGCTACAAATGAAAAAATAGATAACCTGGACTTTATCTAAATATAAAAACTTTGTGCTTCAAAAGATACTATCGATAAAATGCAGACAACCACAGAATTGATAAAAAATATTTGTAAATTATATATCTTATAAGCATGTAGTATCCAGAAAATAAAAATAACTCTTACAACAAAAAGAGAAATAACTCAATTATAAAAGGAGCAAAGGACTTGAATAGACAGTTTTCTACTGAAGATATACAAATGGCCAATAAACACAACATCAAAGAAGATGCACAACATCATTCATCATCAGGGAAATGTACGTCAAAACCACAGTGAGAGACCACTTCACACTACAAAGATGTATAACAAGTGCTGGTGAGGATGTGGAGAAGCTGGAATCATATACATTGCTGGTGGGACTATAAAATTGTGCAACTGTCAAAAACAGTTTGACAATTTCTTGAAAAGTTAAACATAGAGATACCATATGCTACAGATACTCCACCTTTAGGTATACAGCCAAGAGAACTGAAAACATGTTCATACAAAAACCTGTACAAAAATGTTCACTGTAGGATTATTCATAATATCCGAAATGCAGAAGATCTAAATAGGCATTTCTCCAAAGAAGACATACAGATGGCCAAAATGCATATGAAAAGATGCTCAAAGTCACTAATTATTAGAGAAGTGCAAATCAAAACTACAATGAGGTACACCACCTCACACCAGTCAGAATGGCTATCATTAAAAAGTCTACAAAACAAACGCTAGAGAGAGTGTGCAGAAAGGGGAACCCTCCTATACTGTTGGTGGGAATGTAAATTGGTGCAGCCACCAAGGAAAACAGTATGGAGGTTCCTCAAAAAAACTGAAGAGTTGCCATATAATCCAGCAATCCCACTCCTGGGTATATACCCAGACAAAAATATAATTCAAAAAGATACTATGTACCCCTATGTTCACAGCAGCACTACTTACTATAGCCAAGACATGGAAACAACCTAAATGTCCATCGACAGATGAATGGATAAAAAAGATGTTATATATATATGTGTGTATATGTGTATACACACACACACACACACACACACACACACACACACAGAGGAATATTATTCAGTCATCAAAAAGAATGAAATAATGACATTTGCAGCAATATGGATGAACCTAGAGATTATCATACTAAGCAAAGTAAGTCAGAAAGAAAAAGAAAAATACCATATGATATCACTTATATGTGGAATCTAAAATACAATACAAATCAACATATCTATGAAACAAAAACAGACTCACAGACATAGAGAACAGACCTGTAGCTGCCAAGGGGGAGGGGAGGTAGAAGAGGGAAGGAATGGGAATTTGGGATTAGCAGAGGCAAATTATTATACAGAGGGTGGATAAACAACAAGGTCCTACTGTATAGCACGAGAAACTATATTAAATATCCTGTAACAAAGCATAATGGAAAAGAAAATGAAAAATAATATATATATATATATATATATATATATATGGTCACTATATTGTACAGAAGAAATTAACACAACATTGTAAATCAACTATACTTCAATACAATTTTAAAAAAGTATCCAAAAAGTGGAAATAACTCAAGAGTCCATCAACTGATTAATGGATAAACAAATGTGGGATACCCATATAATGAAATATTATTTGGCAATAAAAAGGAAGGAAGTGCTGAAACGTGCTACAACATGGATGAAACTTTATTATACTAAGTGAAAGAAGCCAGTCACAAAAGACTACCTATTGTTTGACTCTATTTATACGAAATGTACAGAATAGGCACTCCATAAAGACAGAAAGTAGATTAACATTTGCCTGGGGTAGGAGGAGCAGGAATTAGCAGTCACTGTTAACAGATGCAGTGATCTACATCTTAGGTAGTGATGATGGCTGCAAATACTGAAAATATCCTAAAAACCACAGTAGGGTTCATGTTATGTGACTTTCTATATCAATAAAAAGCTAGAAAAAGAAGAAGAAAAAATCGTTACCTCCATCAACCCAGATGCCCCAATGACTAAAAAAAGCAAAACCTTCTTGCCAACAACTTTGTTGTTCTGAGCCATGGAAATTTGGGGGTTTTGTATTACCACAGCATACAATATAGCCAGTAAATAAACAATTTCTCTATTTACCTACAAATTAAGTTCAAAAATCCATGCCCTCTTACAATCTTTAGACAAAGTTCCATTATCTTACTTTTATCAGATTATAAATTTCTGTATCAAAGTAATCTTGGTTTGATATAAATCTTTATATGTCACTGAACATAAATATTTGAAAGTGTCATGGAAATTAGTGAGGACCTTAAAATCTGAAAACACGCAGTAGATATTTGGAAAATAAATCTATCTGCAAATATTTGTTAAATGTTTCTAAATGTTTAGTTTCATTTTCTATGATTTTACTTTATCATCATCTTAGAGAACAAAAGAGGGAAGATTAGATGTTGGGTAATTGCATTCTTATATGTCAAAAAAAATTCTTTTACTACTTTGAAAATTAAACGTCCTTCAAAGAATTATAATACCCTTAATACTTATGTATAAATGTCAGTTATATCATATTTAAAGTGAATAAAAAATGACCTAAATTGAAACTACACAGGGTTGGTGGAAGATTTATTGTATATGTATCTGCCAAACTTCTATTTTAGAAATCACTTTATGAAATCATGAAGTGATTTCCAAATGCATCATTTTTTCTAGCTTCAAAAATCCTGACCCGTCAAAAAAATTCTATTATCATAACAAATTTCATTCAAATTTTCCTAATTATTATCATAAATGTAAGTATGTTTATGTTAACTGCATGAGGTTCACATGTGGATCATTCTATGTCTTACTTTTCCCTTTAAAGCTCATGGGAGGATTTCTTCTTAGGTTATATATAAGTAGTCAAGGACCTTATGCCTAGAGAAATGATATCCCAGAAAACCAAAATCAAGTCTCAGATTTTTAATGTCTTGAAATATCTGTCAGTGTCATAATTTTCATTCCCACCAAATAGTGGAAATCTCTATTTTTCCATTGCTATCCTAAATTGTTATGGTTGTGGTGGTTATTTGATGGCAAAGCAAATCTAATGGGTTATTTAAGTGTAAACGTGTAAGTAAATCAGTTTGCTTCACTCTTTTGCCTAAAATACTCCGGTGTGCTTAAATTAACGTGCATAAAACTTACCATGGTCTACCTGAACCTACATGGTCTGCTCCCTGCCCATATTCTCAATTCCATCTCCCTCCAGAATCAGGAGGTTGTCCAAGCTGCAGGGGCTACCTCCTGTCTGGTATATCCAGATTTCCACTGCAGATTTCACATGACTGTCTCCTCCTCATCAATGTGGTCTCAGGTCAAATATCACTTCTTCCAAAAGAAGACTTTCTCTAACTACCCTTGCAAAAATATTCCCATCACTCTAACATTATTCAGTTTTATCATCTTTATTGCACTTATATAAATTTCCTGGCTTATTTATTAGTTTGTTTATTGTTGGTATTATGTCCCTAGAATGGGAACTCCCTGAGAACAGACACTGTATACGCAGTGCCTAGCGGGGTGCTAAATTGTGGAATGAATGAAATAAGTGAATCATGCCCTGGCTGACTCTGACATGTCACATTACAAAAGATTTTGTGCTCCCCATCCCCCAACTCAGTGCATGCATATCACTGCACACTACTTTCCCCAAGTCTTTCAACAACTCCTTTGTCAAAGAGCTCATCTCAGAGATTCTCAGCACAAAAGAACTTCTGCAATCAGAGTCGCTTCTAAAATATATTAATAATCATTCATTTGCACTATTCATTATTGTGCAAAGAACGACAGGAGCCTGGTTTGAGGACCATAGGTTGCTGCATGAAATGTGCTTGTTTTCCTCAACCCTAGCGAGCATTCTCTGTGCTCATCTAAGGGCAGAATTTGGCCATGTGTGGTTAGTCAATTACAACAAACATATGGGGAAAATGGCTGAGAATGCTCAAATATTGAAACCATATGTTACTGCATGGGAAACTATGCCTTATTAAAAAACAAAACAAAAACTGAGAATCCAGCTAGAAACATACAGCTCAGGGCTTTTGCTTTCGGAATTTAACCAGCACTCAATTTATTAGACTGAAGACTTTCTTTTAGATTGAACCTGGTCTTTACATCTCAGACCAGCTACTTAGTTAAAATATTTCTTTTGACAACAGAAGCTTCCAAAAATCAAACATCTTGCAAAATTTGAAAATTCATTAGAAAGTAAAAGTATTCTGAATCCTGAGATTTTTAAAATTCTATTTTAAATGCCATGAAGATTTCATAGCTTTTATATACACTGCTCATATAAATGGAATGTTTTAACTCTTTCTCTCAATTACCATCACACCATCTTCATAGAAGGATGGAATAGATAAGGAACTTGAGTGATAACACTTATAAGATATTAGTCTTGTGATTAAAGACTAATAAAGTTTAGATCAGAATAGGTTTGTAAAGGAAGTGATGCTGAGCATCAATGGAAGACCTAAGGATAGACTCATACACATTTTCTCTTGATTCGCAGATGAACCTCACTTATGGTCCTTCATTAAGTCTAAGGTGCTTTCCATTGTAAGATACACCACTACCAAGAAATAAAAATGCTGCCAAATAACTAAGATACAATGCTCTCTTATATAAAATGCAACATATATTCTGATTTCAAAGAGTTTAATATGTGAAAACACACGCATGTTTGAATAATGAAGTATGCTAGTATACCAGGTTGAAGTTAGGTTTAATGCCCTAGTATAAAGCACCAAATCCAAGGCACTATAAGAAATTCAAGAAATTTGCTTTTGATGTATTCACAAGTCCTTTCCCATTTCGGTCCCTGTTTCCTTAGTTAAGGAGCTCAATGCCCTCTCCTCCCCACCCTCAACAATACAAAGAGCCCTGGCAGGAGGGAGTCCTTTCTGAGCTTTGCTTCCCAGGGAGGGCCAATACTCCAGACTTTTCCTTCCACCTTCCTTCTTTCTTCTTGTCACTGATAGATATTGATGTGATAGATTACTTTGGGCTAGGAAATTTGATAGCCAAAGAGAACCCATATCTTATCATTTTACCAACATTTGCCTTTTAACTGCAGACACCCAAATTCATAAATTTTAGCCCAATTAAATCAGTCACCTATGGTGGATTTTGAAGTGTAATCACAGGCTATATTTTGGGATATAAAGACAATTAATATAGGTAAATTAATCCTCATTTTGATTAACATATAGAGGGACACAATACACTGCAGTAGAAAGAGCGTTAGCTTTGGGATTCACTAAGACCTTGTTTTAATACACACTATGTAATCTGGAAGTCAATTAACATTTCTTAATTGTGTTTTCCTCACTGATGAAGTAAACATAATTATGAATGCACTTTCTAAACTTTATAGGCATACACAAATATAAGTTGTGTATGATAATTTTTAACATAAAATTATGCTTCAACAATGTGATGTAAAATATAGTTATATAATTATATAACATAATGGAACCATGTTATATGTTACTGTTTACTTTTGAAACCTCCATCAAATTATCACATTGGGTCAAAGTGATACTAAGTACTCGAGCTCTACTAACTTTGTTATAAAGCACTAGCTATTATTCCTGATGATTTTTTTCATAATTTTGCATGTGTTGTTTAGATATTCTTGAGTACATATCAAAATCATTTACTAAAGATCTAGGTAGTTATATAACTGATATTGCACATTATGATAATTATTTGAAATGCTTTTATTTTTTCTCACATGAATAAAATTAGTATTCTACATCACTAATTTTTTTTAATTTGGTCATGATGTTTTCTATGCAATTTTTTTTCCTTTATTGTACTTTAAAACTGTCAAGCTTTGGTAATAGCACACTCCTACAAAGAGAATGACAGATCTTTTATGTCGGCTACATTTCTGATTATTCTTACCTTTCCTGAATGGTCATTTTTCCTTCTCTCTTAATTCTCCATGTCTTGTCATTTTTTATTACGTTAGAACCTACTTCTTACAATTTCATGATCCCTCTTCAAACTCCCAAGTTTTCTTTTCTTGTTTCAATAAGATTATAAATTCAACAGATATGCAGTTACATCGAACCTTGCTTTTTTTTAGATAGTTAAGAATCAAAACATATTTATTGATTAAAAGATTAATTTGTGTCCTTGTCCACAATTATCTGTATCTTTCTTAACTTTTTATAAGGTTCTACAAATAATTTTTTCTCAGCTTGCTTAAATTCTCTCAGGCTCAAATTTTTTCAAGCAAGTACAAACTAAATATTTTTAAAGAAATAGAAGTTCAATTCTAGAAAAATTCTATTGCAGGGAAATCATGCTACCCACCGAGCAGGTTATTAGACACTGAGACATAGAGGGGGCTAATGAGAAATGAAGAAGGCTGGTTTTGATCACAGATGTCAGTCAGAGTTCTCTCGCTGAAGATGGCTAAAATGAGGTAATATGCTAGGCAAGTAGAGGAATGAAGGGAAAAAGTAGATGGAGTAAGACTGGATAACAGAGTGAAATCATTTTGAAATTGGAAAATACTGGAGAACTAGTGGTTGGCAATGGTAAATGTGACAGTGGACAGGGAGGACTTCAACATTTTAAAAGGAAGAAGGCAATTGATGGAAGAGAGAAGACAAAATTATGGACTTGACAGTCAGTTTAAATGTTAATGGAGAGTTCCCAAGTGTGTAGGAGCAGCTGCTGACAGGAACTCAGGATACATCAGTTTTAACTATCACCCCTAGGCAGATGCGTCCCAAGTCCTGTCTCTCGACTTAACCTTTCTCCTGAACTCCAGTTCGGTGGGTGGGCTTGTCACTCAGGGACACAAATGCAGCAACCATGCTTCCATCCAACTTATCCTGCTATTATTAGTCTACAGACACATATCTATTTCTGTCTGTCAATTTGCCTCTGTTAACTTCACCATACCCTGGCTTCTTTTCTTCCACTTGCCTTCTGAAAAAAAAAAAAAACACTATTTGATACACTGACAGTGTCACTACGTGTGATTTGAGATCTAGAACCTTTAAAAGGAAAAATGTTGAATGGAAGAATGAACAAATTGAAGGAAAGATGGATGGATGACTGAATTTCTTGATTACTTATTATCTGCCAAGCACTATTCTAATCCCTTCGCATACAGATATGACAAGAGGTAAATTCCCTGCCTCTACTTTATTGATAGATACAGACAAAACAAACATAGTTTATGCCCATTTGTGATAAGAGCTAAGAAGATAAAGCCAAATGAGAACTGTGAATGGTGGATTGCAAGAGCTGTTTTAGGTTGGTTGATCAGAAAAGGCTCCTATGAATATCTGTCATTTGGGCAGAAAACTAAATGAAATGGGAGAAAAGATATTTGGAGGAAGGTCCAGGGAAAGCAAGCTCAAAGTCCCTGTGGTTAGAATATTCTTAGTCTGAAAGTGGTGAAAACTACTTTCTGCTTTGGTAGATTTGCCTATTCTGGACATTTCATATAAACAGAATCATACAACGTACAGGTTTTCATGTGGCTTCTTTTACTTAGTACTATGTTTGCGATTCATCCATGTTATAGTATGTATCAACACTTCATCCCTTTTAACTGCTGAATAGTATTTTATTAAATAGATATGTTATCAGTTGTTTTTTTTCCCAATTTGAGGCTATTAAAAATAATGCAATTTTGAACATTCACATACAAGTCATTGTAAGAACATATGTCTTTATTTCTCATAGGTAGATTCCTCGGAGGAGAACTACTCGGTTTTATGGTAAATTTATGTCAAGAGTGTGGTTTTGAACTAACATTCAAGTAGAGATATTGTGAAGGTACCTCATGTATTGGTCTAGAATTCAGGAAGAGGTAAATAAAAAGTTAAACATTATACACATGATTTCAAAGTAATTGGACCATGTAAGGTCAAGTAAGCAGTAAATGTAGTTAAAAAAGAGAAAAGTCTAAGGATTAACTCCTAGAGTATGCCAATTTAAAGGTTAGGAAAATGAGGAGGATTCATAAAAAGAGAATAAGATGGAACAAATAGGGAAAAGGTCAAAGCAGACATTGTGTGTGTTCTGTGCACCATATGCCCTTGGCCAAGCTTAGGCTCCACCGAGACTGTGGTAGACAGTTCGAGTCCATGCTAACAACCTCCCAAGTTTTTCTGCTTAACTGCCTCAAGGGTTTTTTCCAAAATGAAAAAACTTGCTTAGCCCTTGTGGTGGTGCATGGAATCAAGGACCCCACAGGCAATTCTCAATAATGAGAAGACAGGACTCAGGATGATAAATGCCCCAGTCTCCTATCCTTCAGCAAGAAAATTTTGAGTTTCAGAATAACAAAAAGGCTGACTGGCATTGATTCAAAAAAGAGAGGAAAGAAAAGGGAGGAAATTTAGATGCATATAAAATCTATTTCTGGGAGTTTTACTGCAAGGCAGGGGAGAAAAGTGCCACGGTGGTAAGTAGACAGAGATCATCAGTAAGAGAGCTCAAGGGAGGGATTTGTTTTAAAGATGGAGAATGTTACACTGTGTTTGTATAGTGGGAAGAAACATGGAAGATGCGGAACATAGAGGGAGAATTGCTAGACTGATGTCTTTGAGTAGGTAAGGAGGCATTTGTTTAGGAACAAGTGCAGAATGTTTTATTAGGAGAACAGAGTTTTATCTGTTTTAACGGGGAAGGCAGAGCTTTTTTATGTGAATGTGAGTATATTGGTATATTTAATAGTGGGAACATGTGTTTGATCCATGGCTTGACAAGTAAGTTCATTCCTGAACATCTAGAAAATAGACAGTCCACCTTCTACTGGAACCCACCAACAACGCTGAATATTCATATTTTATAATAACCCATTCTATTTCAGACAGTCCTAGAGCACCACAATTTCTTCTCCATGATATAAGCTCATGGATATAGAGTGAAATTATAAAGTACTGGGTCTGGGTGGAAGAGACACACTCGGTGCAAAACAGGAAGCAGCTAGTTGCAGCAAGTGAGGAGAAGGCAAAGGTCCTTATTCACCAGCCAAGACTAAGATTGGGAAGTGTGCATGTAGCAAAACATGTATGTGCACATGTAGAAAGTATACACGCAGTGAAAAAGATAGTTGTGGCCATCATAAATGTTAGACAAATTTAGTTACAAAGCAAGATACAACAAAATTTCTTTGAAAAGGGTATAACAATTTTATTTTATTTTGTATCTGAAATGCTCAGTTTTCATTTGTTTTGAGTTGAGTACTGCGATAGAGGTCTTAATACACAGTCCTATTAGAAAAGAGTCAAACAAAATCACACAGTAGATAAAGTCTTGCAATAGAGATTTGAGAACTGGTCATTTTACTTCAGCTTTTCGTTTTGCTTTGTTTCTGCTAGTATTAAACTATATAATAACTCTTGTCAACACTAAAGAAAATACTGATTTATATTATCATTTAATGAGTACCTGCTATGGTCAGATACTGGTGCTAGATAGAAAAATGTGTTAAATGGTCTCTGTCCCCATGGAATACACAAATAATTACAGTAGCATATTATTTAAAGCCAAAGAACATGGCAAAAAAAATAGTGTATGATGACTTTATCTAGGAGATATCAGTTAGGTCATGACAGAACAGTAGTCCCATGAAGAGGGTTTTCAAACATGAAGACATTGACTAAGGTGAGACATTCAGAGAAGAAGCTAGAGTCACTTCACTTCTCTTAGACTTAGTTTTGTGACTATGTATTTGGGCTACATAAGCCTTTTCAAACTCTGTTCATGGAGTTCTTTAAAAGCCATAGTAACTCCAGAGAAGTTTGTGGGGAGAAAGTCAAGATGAGCAATTACGGTTCTTGGCTTCTCACTTCCACTTCAAGCAGAGATATCTCAGGGAATGTAAAGGAGTTCCATTAATTAATTTAATTGATAACTTAATTTTTAAATTAATTTAAAAATCTATTTATAGGGACTTCCCTGGTGGCACAGTGGTTAAGAATCTGCCTGCCAGTGCAGTGGACATGGGCTTGATCCCTGGTCCAGGAGGATCCCGGGAGGATCCCAGGAGGATCCCATATGCTGCAGTAGTAGTTGGGCCACAACTACTGAGACTGCACTCTACAGCCCTCGAGCCACAACTACTGAGCCCACATGCTGCAGCTATGGAAGCCCGTGCTCCACAACAAGAGAAGCCACCATAATGAGAAGCCCGTGCACTGCAATGAAGAGTAGCAGAGTAGCCCCTGCTTGCCACAACTAGAGAAACCCCGTGTACAGCAATGAAGACCCAATGAAGCCAAAAATAAATAAATAATAAATAAATAAATTAAAAAAGAAAAGTCAATTCATCTTTAAAAAAAAATCTGTAAAAAAAATCACTGGGTAATATGATCTCTAAGTTTCCATATCTAACATTCCATAGGAAAAAAATCTTAGAGTGATACTGTGTTCATTGGTACTATTTTGTTAATTACCAGAAGAGAAATCTAAATCCCCCCCATATTCTGGGGACTGTAACGTAGCTGCCAATTTTGAGGGGGAGTGTGGGGAAAGGGAAGCTGTGGTCCTTTTGGTGGCAAAAAGAACAAACAAACGCAGTGGATGAGGGTGAAAGAATCTGCTGAAATACAAAGGCAAAAAGGAACCAGAAATATATTGCAGACAAACTTTTGCTTAAGACCAAATTTTGTCTCTGAAATGTCAAGTATAATATATATACATAGGTGCAACCATATTCATATATTTCTGTGCATATTTTATATAGGTATCCATGATTTATAATATTCTAATAGGAGAGAATTGTGCAATATCTAAATCTTCAGCCCATGCCCTCTGAAAGTAGTCTAGATAAAAGGTAAGAAAAATAATTGCCTGATACAGCTTCTAAAACACACACAGAAGAACTATGATGATTGTATATTTCTAGAATTCGTTGCATTTATCATTCCAATCTGGAAATTCAAACATGTTAAATGAAAACATATCCTCACACACAAAAAATTAAACCTCACCATAAGTTAGTTTTCCAGGGACTTCCCTGGTGGTCCAGTGGTAAAGAATCCACCTCCCAATGCAGAGGACACAGGTTTGATCTCTGGCTGGGGAACTAAGACCCCACATGCTGTGGCTACTGAGCTCGCACGCCTCAACTAGAGAAGCCTGTGCACCACAGCTACAGAGCCCACATGCTCTGGAGCCCATGCTCCACAGCTAATGAGAGAAAACCCACATGCCACAGCTAGAGAAAAGCCTGTGCACGGCAATGAAAGAGCCTGTGCACCTCAATGAAAGATCCTGCATGCTGCAACTAAGACCTGAAGCAACCTAAATAAATAAATAAAAGAAAAAAATTGTTTTTTAAAAAAGCTAGTTTTCCAGTGGTCATAAATTCTCCTTTAGACAAGTTAGCATTTTATCTAATGCAAATCTCAAAACTGTAAACATCTCCAACAAAACAAAGTTGTGAAAGCCTAATCATTCCTTAAAAAAACAGGTGAACTGCTTTTTAGATAGGCATGAAGGTACAATGTAGATTTTTGCATCGTTAAGTATATGCTTTCGTTTTCTGTGGTTTCCTTTCTGAGTTTCTATTTTTCAGTGCCAAAGACCACACAGTCTCTTTTGTATTAGTCAGTCCAGAAAACACAGCTGAGAAACTGAATGCTAAGGAGTCCCAATTTTCCTAAAGGTTTGCTTGAGAAATGTCTTCATATTTTTACAGTATGTAACATTCTTATGACATCCCATTATGTGGCATTATATACATTTCTTTTGTACAGTTTGCCTCAGAAGCTTAACAATTAGTAGGTTGACTCAGACCATTGCCTTGTGTCACAAGATCATAAAAATGTCTTGCATTGTTTTTTCTATAAAGAAATTTCATAACTTTTTAAAATTATTTTCATGATTTTTATGACAATAGCAGTAAAATAATTACTGCTTACAAAAACATAGAGATTTTTATAATAAATGCTAACCAACCCTGTTTTATCCCATATATTTAAAATTAATATTATTCCTGGAACTGGAATCAAAAAGTGAAACTGATTTTCATGTATTTTGAAAAACTTTTTACAACATAGCCTACTCTGTGTAAATCCAACTGGTGCTACTATATTTTGCAGCTAGACTAACTTTGTGACTTTGAAAAGTGTTCTTCACATTGCTTTTTATATGACATCAATTTCACTGTGCACCACAGGTGACTGAGAAACATATTTTGTTCGTTAAAAATATTACAGTAAGCGACTGTCCTCCATGCAATTTTCAAATAAGAATCAATCAAATCTTGTGTGGTGATGTGCAAATTTTCAGTCAATTTTAACTGCTTTGGCTCTTCCGAAGGTTAAGGTAGTTTAATGGTTGAAAGCACACCGCAGTGAAGCTAGCTGCACAAGTCAAAGGGTAGAGGATTAGGATTTCATTTCATTTTAGCTGTTGCCATGTCTGTTTTCTGTCCAAGCTGCCTCTTGCCACCATTTAACCCATGCTTTTAAAGACAAGAGGGGTTGAGAACTTGAGGGCCTCTGGCTTCATTTTAACAAGGTGTCGCTAGCACTTTGGTACATAATTTGTCATAAATGTCAGAGGTCACTGGATGTTTGAAACCCACAGACAGCAGATGGTCATTATGACAGCAGTTATGTTTCAAAGCCAAAGGATGTTTTGTGGTATTTACTTTAGTGTGTTAGTGTTACACCTCAGAGTATATCTGAGAATATTCTAGTTCAAATCAAATCATCCTTGTGGTTGACTGCTTAAGAGGTAAGTACCAAGAGATGGAGCAGTTTACAAAGATATTCCATTTGGTTATTCCGGTCTAAAATTTATTTTCCTACTCACGCTCAAGCACTGATTACGGATTTTCTAGTTCTCATTTCTGAGTTAATAAAAATAAAGTAAAAAAGCAAATTATTAAAATGTGTTAAGGTGAATTTCTATATCTAGCCAGATCATTGAAATTGTACAAAATGTTAAGAGCTACAGATGAATTTCTATACTATTGCTAAATATTATCCAATAGCAGTGTCAGATAAAACAAATAGAAATATTTTATTAGATTCTACTACACTTCTAAATTTGTTTATTAGTTTAAACTTTACTAATTTCTTTGTTATTTTGCCTTAGTTTTTACTTATGCCATTTTATGCTAAACAATTAACAGTTCTGACAGGTCCTAAGAGCTAATATTGGAAAGTGAAACTCAAATCCTACCATATTTCCATTAGGCAACCCCAGCAGAATTGGCAGAGTAAGTGTCTGTGTTAAATACAGAGGTCCACCAGTTCTTAAAAAACTTTTTGCTCTTAAAATCACGAGTTTAGCAACAAGAAGCATTGGACATAATCTGGTACGAATAGCACAAAGATATGTATTTCTATTAAACTTCATGATCAGGAAGAGAGACGATCATGAAGACAGAAGCATGCTTGAGAATGGTTGAAAATAAACGGAGAGATTCTAGTGCTGCCCTGGTAGAAGCGTACCACAGAGTGCCCGAGTATACAGAGAGTGCCAGTGATGATCTGAGACAGGCAACAAATGATACAGCCCTGGGGGAAGATGCTGATGGTAGCTACGGGGACTACACCTATCCACTTATCTGTGGGGTCACCAACTTCATTAAACTTAAACTTCCTGTGAAGAGGAAGTAGTAAAATTCTTCACTATTGTTGCTGATACCTTTTCTCACAGAAGATGCAAGGGACCATAAGAATTGTTACTCTGAACTTGACTTTGATCTATAAGGAAGAATTGTATAATGATGTGAAAGTGCAGTGATCTTGGAAGAAATTAAGACATCATACAGGTAGAATTAAGTTTGGCTGTATGCAACAGAAAACCTAAATGAACTGGCTTAGTGCGTGAGATTTGATTCTTTACTGAAAAAATTGAGAGGTCAGTGTAGTGAAATCCAGGGTTAGTGTAGCAATATCACAAATTATTGCAGATCCCAGCCTCCTTTCAGCCCTTCATTCAAAATACAAGAGGTTAAGAACGTGGATACAGAGCCCAACTTCACCACTTTCTAGTTTAATCTTTGGCAAGTCACTTAGTCTCTCTCTACCTCCATCTGTAAATAGATTTATAATCACTCAATTATTTTAATGGACTCTGCTAATTGGAACTGTGGATTGTAATTTGTAATAACTACTCACAACTAATAGTAGCTAACATTTAATGAGTGCTTCTCATGGCCAGGTGCTGTTCTTAACTCTTGTTAAGTAGGGTAATAAAATTATGAAATGCAGCATCAAACACCAGCCCAGGCAATGTAACTACATGATCCCTGTTCTTAAGTATTATTTAATAGATGAGGAAACTGAGATTCCTACCTCATATGAATGTTGTGAAGCACACATATGCGGTTTGAAAATAATTCCTGGTACACAGTAAATACCACAAACACTGCTGGCCGTTATTATTGCCACTGCTTTTCTGATGTGACCCTCTTCAGCATAGTCCAAGTGCTCCAATCATTTCATCCTCATTAACGGAAAACTTCATGTCACCCTCCTTTTAGAACACTTCCTATATACACATAATCTCTGCTTATATCCAGCCGGCCATATTTTAGGCCAGGAACACGAGATATGTGGTCTTTATTCTGTATCCTGCTAAAATGTATAGAGTTTATCAATCAGGAAATGAAGAAAAGCTACATATTGGGAAAACACAACTAACAGTTAACTGCCATATGCCATCTAGCAGTTCATAAAAGTGTAAAAATTGTCTACTGGAGATTCCCGGACAGACATGTATCCTAGATTTTTAGGAAAGCCATGTATAAAATAAAATAGAAGCAAAAGTGTAGGCATGATCTGGTATCTAGAATTGCATCCTTCAGCTCCCCCAAAGAAGGCTCTTAGGGGCAGAACAGTGAAGCTAAACGAAAATAAAAGCCAAACCAATTAAGAAATAAATAGGGACTATTATCTCAAGAAACCATAAGGTTTGTCTTGATGAGCTAAGATTTACAAATAAAATGTCATGGACCTCTATGACCAACATCAAGAAGAGGAAGTCAAAGATGAAAAAGTTTTAAGGATAATACAGGAAAAAGGAAAGTTGATTTTAGCTGTTCACGCCATACAAAAATGAGCAAAAAGGGAGAACACTTGGTTTGGGGAGATGAAAGTGAAATATAGAATTACTCATCTGTTAGTCTTCATCTTCAGCCTCCACTGTGAAGACTCTTTATATTGAGTATAACAAATATTATTGAAACAGTGACCTCTGCCTGCTGTGCTTTCCTGCATTTTCCTTTGCACATACTCTTTCTGCTGTCTGGAATATCTTTCCTCTCTTATTCACTCATGAAACTCCCAACTCAACCTTCAAGATCTAGTTCAAACAATAATCCAAGAAAGCCCAGAGAGAGTGGGAAAGTTTTCCAGAAGACATATCTGTTAGGTGATATCCAAGCTCCTTTTCGCACAGGGGTGGGATAAGGCCAGCTAGGGGTGGCCAGATAGATCAGACTTAGAACTTTAGTTCAGGTGCTAGAGCTCATTCTAAGCAAAAGATGTCAAGAACAGATAGATTCAGCCCATGAGCAAATGCCAAAGTTTGGACAAAATGGGAAACAGAGTCACAATAGAAGTCCAGTGAGATGAAAACAGGGCTTATCTAATGGTTTATATTAGGTAGAAATGTTACAAAAAGTTCAGTTTTATTTAACATAAGTTTTAATAATGAATTTAATATGAAACTTAGTGAGTTCCACAAATGGCTTTGGATGTCTTAAAAAAAAGTCTCTGGCTATCTTAAATGGTCTTTTCTAGTTGCCAGCTTCAGTCTCTGCAGCTGTAATGGACTTTCAAGGCAAGTTACGGCAATTAAGTAAAATGATGCATGTAAGACACCTTGCTTTGCTGTTGACACAAATTATTTGGCAAATACTATGTAGCTTTAAAACTCAAGAATAGCTTTAATACCTTGTGTAAAATAAAGAGTTACGATGAATCAACAATGTCCCAATTTTCAAAAAGAAAATGGTTTATGACCACTTGAATAATCTGCATACATAAAGTTGAAATCACTTGCTTCCTCTCCTCCCCACCCCCCAATCCAGGTCCTCCTTCTGACCTCTTTTGTCTACGCCAATGTCTTCACCTTTCCTGGATTATCCAGGCTCAAATATTTAAAGTCCTATTTGAATCTTTCTTCCTCACTCTTGCATCCATTTATTGATCAAGGTATGTAGATTCTAAATGCTCCGTGTCACTCACATCCATTCCCGTTAACGGAGTTCAAGTCCTCATTTCTTTTCTTCTAAACCGCTTAAAACCATCCTAACTGCTCTTTCACATCTGTGTCTTCCCCACACCAACACATTCTCCAGAATCCTTCCTGTTGAATTTCAACTCATGTACTTGAACCCATCATTTCAACCTGTCAGTATCATTCAAAATCCTCACCTTGTCATCTACAACTTGTTATCCCTCTGTCCCCCGCCTCTGCTTTCAATGTCAATATCCAAATCATAAAATGAAAATAATAGGCAATAAGATAAAGCAAGGAGCTCTACTAATACAATTGGAAACCATTCTCAAGGTCGATATCAATTCAAAGCAACTTAATTAAATAAATATTTGTTGGTGTCCTTCTATCTACAATGCAGTACAATGTGGAAAGAAGCATTTCACAGTCTTTTCAAGCATACAGCCCTGGTTTGAAATCCCAGTTTTCCACATAATAGTAATTTGGAAAAGACTTTTAAGTCCAATGAGCAGGCAAAATGGTAATATTATACCTAACTTACAAGCTTCAATCTTAATTAATAATATAATAAGGAGATCTTGGAGAAAAGATGGCGGTGAAGTAGAGAGATGTGGAGTGCATCCCTCTCCACAGATGCGTTGGGAATGCACGGAGGGACGCAGTCATTCCCACAGAGAACCAGCTGAACACCAGCAGACGGCCTCGGACACCAGAAAGGACTGCGGGGAGCCCGACATAGCCGGTAGGGAGGCATCTACGACGGCTCAAAGAGGGTGAAGCGGCGGAGCTGTGGCAGACGGGAGGGAGTGAGAAACATACGGAGGGTCCGCAGCGCAGCTCAGCGTTCCCGGACCGAGACAACGATCCGCGGCTGAACGGAGGGTCCAGGAGCAGGAGCGTGGGAACCGGAGAGCTGGTTCAGGGTGAGAAACATTGTTGCCGGTAGGGTGACAGACCCAGAGGACAGGAGGGAGGAGGTCCGCGGAGAGGAGTGCCCGTCCCTGAGAGCTGCCTGGCCATGATAGCGGCTGGAGGCTGCAGGCTCACGGGCGGGTGGGGGGGGGGGGGGGAAGCCGCGCGCGTAGCCTCTCCCTCTCTCTTTCCTCCCCTCTGCAACAGGCAGTGGAGAGACGCCCCTGGGCCACCTAAGGAGCTCAGGGATAACAAGCACCCTCAGGCGCTCGGGCGGGGCTAGATTAAAACCCCTTGCAACGCCAGCAGCAGGGAGGCTGCCGAGAGAAAAAAAAAACAACAACAGCAAACAAAAAAAAAACCCGAGAGAGGCCCAACTCTAAGACTTTCTGTTTACACCTGAACCACCAGCATCCCTCTGCAACAGGCACCTCCAAGCCCGACTGAAACAACAGTGCGCCACTGCTCACTCACTCCCAGGAGAAGGAGCCACTATTGTACCCTCTCCCCTCCCCACACACCGACGCTTACAGATGAACAATAAATGAACCTCTGCTGGTCACAGAAAAACGCAAAAAAACCCAAGGCAAGGAGAAGGACACTTACAGCTGAGACGCTAAGGAAACAGAAATAGTAGTACCAATACCTATTGAACTGGTCCATTCTGTGATCAGTTCTGGATTTTTTTTTTTTTCTTTTTCTTTTTCTCTCTCTTTTTTTTTTTTTTTTTTCTTTATTAAATACGATCTTAGCCGTAAGGGATCTACAAGTTTTATAACATAACTATTTAATGATATTTTTTATTCTTTTTTTTTTTTTTTTTGCCTTTTTATATACTTCTATATCTAGCTAAGTTTTTGGTAGTATGGACAAAATATCTCTCCTACCTTCCTTTCATCCCTATCTTTTATACATTTCTATTCCTTTCTTTTTATTTCCATATTTCCAACCACATTATGCTCTTCTGTTCCCCTTTCTTCCAGCCATTTTAAGTTTATTTTATCTTAACATACTTATAAGCAACACTATCAGTCTGCTCAGACTCCTTGCCCTATTCTCCAGATGACGCACTGCCTTGGTATTTAATATTAGGCTTTTGTCTTTATCTTAGTTCTTAGTACAGTTGTCTAAATACATTCTGAGAATCTCCATTCTCTCTGGTGGTACTCTGGCTCTTTTCTATATTGGATCCTAGCTTACAAAATCTCCCTGGATTAATGTTTATATGTGTAAGGTGTTATTTGTTTGTTTGTTTGCTTTTGCTTTTGTCTCTGATTTGTTCTGTTTCAGTTGTCAATTTCTGTTGGGTTTCTCTTTGAATATCTGATAGCACACTGGGGTTCTGTCAGGTCTTTCTTGAGCCTTATGTCCTAACGGATTCAGTAATTGTGTGTCTTATACATGTACGTGTTTCCTAGACTTAATATTCATTTAATCCAATACTTGGACATTAGTCTGAGGCTTGGACAGTCTTCTATAAACACCTCTATCGCCAGGACAAGCAACCCCAAAAGTATGGACAACCATGAGGAAACAAAGAAACACCATGCAGGCAAAGGAGCAGGAAAAAAACCCCACAAGACCAAATAAATGAGGAGGAAATAGGAAAAATGCCTGAAAAAGAATTCACAGTAATGATAGTAAAAATGATACAAAATCTTGATAACAAAATAGAGAAAGTACAAGAAACAGTTCATAAGAACTCAGAAAAACAAACAGCAATGGATAACAAAATAACTGAAATTAAAAATACTCTAGATGCTATAACCAGCAGAATGACTGAGGCAGAAGAATGAATAAGTGAGTTGGAAGATAGAATGGGGGAAATAAACGCCACAGAGCAGGAAAAAGAAAAAAGAATAAAAAGAATAGAAGACAGTCTCAGAGACCTCAGTGATAACATTAAGCGTACCAACATTCGAATTATAGGCATCCCAGAAGAAGAAGAAAACAAGAAAGGGTCTGAGAAAATATTTGAAGAGGTTATACTGGAAAACTTCCCCAACATGGGAAAGGAAATAATGAACCAAGTCCAAGAAGCACACAGAGTCCCATACAGAATAAACCCAAGGAGAAATACACCAAGACACATATTAATCAAACTAATGACAATTAAACACAAAGAAAAACTATTAAAAGCAGCAAGAGAAAAGCAACAAACAACATATAAGGGAAAACCCATAAGGATAACAGCTGACCTTTCTACAGAAACTCTGCAGGCCAGAAGGGAATGGCAGGATATACTGAAAGTCCTGAAAGAGAGAAACCTACAGCCAAGAATACTCTACCCAGCAAGAATCTCATTCAGATTTGACGGAGAAATCAAAAGCTTTACAGACAAGCAAAAGTTAAGAGAATTCAGCACCACCAAACCAGCCTTACAACAAACGCTAAAGGAACTTCTCTAAGTAGGAAACACAAGAAAAGGAAAACACCTACAAATACAAACCAAAAACAATTCAGAAAATGGTCATTGGAACACACATGTCAATAATCACCTTAAATGTAAATGGATTAAATGCTCCAACCGAAAGACACAGACTGGCTGAATGGATACAAAAACAAGACCCTTCTATATGCTGCCTACAAGAAACCCACTTCAGACCAAGGGATACATATAGCCTGAAAGTAAAGGGATGGAAAAAGATATTCCATGCAAATGGAAGTCAAAAGAAAGCTGGAGTAGCAATACTCATATCAGACACATTAGACTTGAAAGTAAAGACTATTTCAAGAGACAAGGAAGGACACTACATAATGATCAAGGGATCCATTCAAGAAGAACATATCACAATGGTAAATATCTATGCCCCCAATATAGGAGCACCTCAATACATAAGGCAAATGCTAACAGCTATAAAAGGGGACATCGACAGTAACACAGTAATAGTGGGAGACTTGAACACCCCACTTACATCAATGGACAGATCATCCAAACAGAAAATAAGTAAAGACACACAAGCTTTAAATGACACATTAGACCATCTCGACTTAATTGATATTTATAGGACATTCCATCCAAAAACGACAGACTACACTTTCTTCTCAGGTGCACAAGGAACATTTTCCAGGATAGATCACATCTTGGGTCACAAATCAAACCTTGGCAAATTCAAGAAAATTGAAATCATATCAAGCATCTTCTCAGACCACAACGCCATGAGACTAGATATCAATTACAGGAAAAAAACTGCAAAAAATACAAACACATGGAGGCTAAACAATTCACTCCTAAACAACCAAGGAATCACTAAAGAAATCAAAGAGGAAATCAAAAAATATCTAGAAACAAACGACAATGAAAACACAACAACCCAAAACCTATGGGAAACAGCAAAAGCAGTTCTAAGAGGGAAGTTTATAGCAATACAGTCCTACCTGAAGAAACAAGAAAATTATCGAATAAACAACCTAACCTTACACCTAAAACAACTAGAGAAAGAAGAACAAAGAAACCCCAAAGTGAGCAGAAGGAAAGAAATTATAAAGATCAGAGCAGAAATAAATGAAAAAGAAAGGAAAGAAACCATGAGAAAAATAAATAAAACTAAAAGCTGGTTCTTTGAGAAGATTAACAAAATTGATAAACCATTAGCCAGACTCATCAAGAAAAAAAGGGAGAAGATGCAAATCAACAGAATTAGAAAGGAAAAAGGAGAAGTCACAACGGACACCTCAGAAATACAAAACATCATGAGAGACTACTACAAGCAACTATATGCCAATCAATTGGATAACCTGGAAGAAATGGATACATTCTTAGAAAAATACAGTCTTCCAAGACTGAACCAGGAAGAAATAGAAACCATGAACAGACCAATCACAAGCATGGAAATTGAGGCAGTGATTAAAAATCTCCCAACACACAAAAGCCCAGGACCAGATGGGTTCATGGGCGAATTCTATCAAACATTTCGAGAAGAGCTAACACCTATCCTTCTCAAACTCTTCCAAAATATTGCAGAAGGAGGAACACTCCCAAACTCATTCAACGAGGCTACCATCACCCTGATACCAAAACCAGGCAAAGATGTCACAAAAAGGAAAACTACAGACCAATATCACTGATGAATATAGATGCAAAAATCCTCAACAAAATACTAGCTAACAGACTCCAACAGCACATTAAAAAAATCATACAGCATGATCAAGTGGGGTTTATCCCTGGGATGCAAGGATTCTTCAATATACGCAAATCAATCAACGTGATACATCATCTCAACAAATTGAAGGATAAAAACCATATGATCATCTCAATAGATGCAGAAAAAGCTTTTGACAAAGTTCAACATCCATTTATGATAAAAGCTCTCCAGAAAATGGGCATAGAAGGAAATTACCTCAACATCATAAAAGCCATATATGAAAAACCAAAAGCCAACATCGTTCTCAATGGGGAACAACTGGAAGAATTCCCTCTAAGAACAGGAACAAGACAAGGGTGTCCACTCTCACCATTATTATTCAACATAGTTTTGGAAGTTTTAGCTACAGCAATCAGAGAAGAAAAAGAAATCAAAGGAATCCAAATTGGAAAAGAAGAAGTAAAATTGTCACTCTTTGCAGATGACATGATATTATATATAGAAAACCCTAAAGACTCTACCAGAAAACTGCTAGCACTCATTGATGAGTTTAGTAAAGTAGCAGGATACAAAATTAATGCACAGAAATCTCTTGCATTCCTATACACGAACAACGGAAGAGCAGAAAGAGAAATTAAGGAAACTCTCCCATTCACCATTGCAACCAAAAGAATAAAATACCTAGGAATAAACCTGCCTAAGAAGGCAAAAGATCTCTGTGCAGAAAACTTTAAGACATTGATGAAAGAAATCAAAGACGACACAAACAGATGGAGGGACATACCATGTTCCTGGATTGGAAGAATCAACATTGTGAAAATGTCTGTACTACCCAAAGCCATTTACAGATCCAATGCAATCCCGATCAAATTACAAATGGCATTTTTCACAGAACTAGAGCAAGAAATCTTACGATTTGTATGGAAACGCAAAAGACCCCGGATAGCCAAAGCAATCTTGAGAAGGAAAAATGGAGTTGGTGGAATCAGGCTTCCTGACTTCAAACTATACTACAAGGCCATAGTGATCAAGACAGTATGGTACTGGCACAAAAATAGAAAGGAAGATCAATGGAATAGAATAGAGAACTCAGAAGTAAGCCCAAACACATATGGGCACCTTATCTTTGACAAAGGAGGCACAAGTATACAACGGAAAAAAAACAGCCTCTTCAATAAGTGGTGCTGGGAAAATTGGACAGTTACATGTCAAAGAATGAAATTAGAACACTTCCTAACACCATACACAAAAATAAACTCAAAATGGATTAAAGACCTACATGGAAGGCCAGACACTATCAAACTCCTAGAGGAAAACATAGGCAGAACACTCTATGACATCCATCAAAGCAAGATCCTTTTGGACCCACCTCCTAGAATCATGGAAATAAAATCAAGAATAAACAAATGGGACCTACTGAAACTTAAAAGCTTTTGCACAGTGAAAGAAACCATAAACAAGATTAAAAGGCAACCCTCAGAATGGGAAAAAATAATTGCCTATGAAACAACAGACAAAGGATTAATCTCCAAAATATACAAGCAGCTCATGAAGCTCAATACCAAAAAAGCAAATAACCCAATCCACAAATGGGCAGAAGACCTAAATAGACATTTCTCCAAAGAAGACATCCAGATGGCCAACACACACATGAAAAGATGCTCAACATCACTCATCATCAGAGAAATGCAAGTCAAAGCCACAATGAGGTATCACCTCACACCAATCAGAATGGCCATCATCACAAAATCTGGAAACCACAAATGTTGGAGAGGGTGTGGAGAAAAGGGAACTCTCCTGTACTGTTGGTGGGACTGGAGGTTGGTACAGCCACTATGGAAAACAATTTGGAGGTTCCTTAAAAAACTACAAATAGAACTACCATATGATCCAGTCATCCCACTCCTGGGCATATACCCAAAGAAAGCCATAATCCCAAAAGAAACATGTACCATAATGTTTATTGCAGCACTCTTTACAATAGCCAGGACATGGAAGCAACCGAAACGCCCATCAACAAATGAATGGATACAGAAGATGTGGCATATATATACAATGGAATATTACTCAGCTATAAAAAGGGATGAGATGGAGCTATATGTAATGAGGTGGATAGAACTACAATCTGTTATACAGAGTGAAGTAAGTCAGAAAGAGAAGGACAAATATTGTATGCTAACTCACATATACGGAATCTAAAAATGGTACTGATGAACTCAGTGACAAGAACAAGGATGCAGATACAGAGAATGGACTGGAGAACTCGAGGTATGGGAGGGGGCGGGGGGTGAAGGGGAAACTGAGACGAAGCGAGAGAGTAGCACAGACATATATATACTATCAACTGTAAAATAGATAGTCAGTGGGAAGTTGTTGTGTAACAAAGGGAGTCCAACTCGAGGATGGAAGATGCCTTAGAGGACTGGGGTGGGGAGGGTGGGGGGGACTAGAGGTGGGGGAGTCAAGGAAGGGAGGGAATACGGGGATATGTGTATAAAAACAGATGATTGAACCTGGTGTACCCCCAAAAAAAATAATAAAAAAAATAAAAAAATTAAAAAAAATAATAATATAATAAGGAAGGGAAATCTAGTTCAACTTTCAGAATATGTGGAATGTTTAATACATTTTACTTTTAAAAAATTAAGCATCACACTAAATCTGCAGAAACACAGAGTAAGACACAATTCTTGCTCTCAGAAAAGTTACAGTCCAGTTGAGAGTGATTATGGATATGGTAAGAAAAGTACACAAACCTTAATAAAAATGCTGAATGTAAGTCCCAATGAATGCAGTGGGATTCAAAGTAGAGGTCACATCTGTCCTGAGGGTTGGGCCTTGTTGATTGCTCTTGAAATTGACTTGAGGGCAATGGGGAATCTGTGGAAGTTTTTAAAGAGGGATTTAAATGATTAGAACTAGACTTTAGTAAGGCTGGACAGAGAGTTATATCATAGGCTTATGGAGAGAAAGCCAGATAAAAAGATATTAACATTACTTTTTTATCTTACTTGACCCTTGTGCTGCATTTGAAACTGACTGCTGTTTTCTTGATCTTCCCTCTCTCTTCTTCAAACTACCTCTCCCTCAAGATCGTGTCAAAAAATCTTAGTTATTTCTCAACCTTATTATTGACTTCTTTTTCTCTACTCCTTTCATAATTATTGATGTTTCCTAAGTTCTATCATTTCTTCTTTTCATAGAATTCCATTACACTTTCCTTAAAGGATTTTATCTAGACTCAAAATTTCAAATCCTGCCTGTATCTTAGCAATTCCCAAAACTAAATGTCTTAGCAGAACACACTCTTGAGCTGAAGACTGACATTCACCTTGCTCCTAAACTTCTGTAACTGAATACTCAATCACTTCTAACTCAAGTCAAATTAGTTACCATCTTTGAAATGAACTATCACTCACTCATTCATTCATGTGTTCAGCAAATAGTTTTTGAGCCTTTGCTACGTCCCAGGTACCATTACAGGCATTCAGCCTCCACCACTGAATAGAGATATCAATCCTCGTAGAACTTAAATCAAGTTCACCTTGGCAATGGAATTTTTGTACTGTGATTCTGCTCTTGACCCTGCCGACTCTTTCTAATCCTTAAGTATTCTCTGATGTCTTCAGGATAAAATTCAAGCATCTCAAAATAACATTGAAAAAAACAAAGAAGACAAATTAGTGACCTAACCGATGCTTACCAAAAAAAAAAAAAAAGTCATTTTTTGCCACAGTTTGCAATTCATATAATTCATAATTCATCATGTGAACAGTGCTCTAGTTTACTCTTAGCCTTCGCCCTCGCTATTTCCTCTGTCTAAACAGTTCTCTCCTCTTCACCCACACCCCAGCTAGCTGAAGCCTACTCATTCTCTGAAACTCAGCTAAAGCATCAGCTCTTCCTTGATCATTCTTCCAATTCCCTAGGATGGATGAAGTGACCTTTTCTATATTCCTAGGAACACTGTATACACTCCTGTCATAGCACTCATCCACATCTAATTTTATCTCAGTACAAGTACTTTCTGAGTGAATGAAATATGGGGACTTTATTGTTATTCTGATTCCCTGTGCCAGTTATCATAGTAATGCTTCTCAGCTCCAAATGCATCCTTCTTTGCCCAGCTTGGTAATACTATGGCTGGACCTTGCAAACATTTCTCCTTTGCCCGCTGACTTGATGCAAAGCTGTGTTAAGAGAGGGCACTGGAGTAACACAGTAAAAGTAAATAAGAACTTTCTTAGGGACCAGCCCACTCACACCCTCTGGCAGTTTTCTTGGCCACTCGACAAACCTTTTGTGGGGACCCTCTCTGGCCTGATGGCCTCCTCCAACAGGTTTCTCAGTCACTCAAGGGGACATTCCTAAGGATGAGGTACAACCCATCCCACCCTTGAGCAGGTTTCTTAACCTCCATTTGGGTCCTTCTTAGGGGCCAGCTGCATCCACTTCTCACTACTGCAGATTTCCTGAGCACCAGCAGGCTGTGTGTTTCTGTGGCAACCATACTTTCTCCCAGAAGCTCTGAGTCTTCGCATTTGGAGGACTCCTTCTTCGAAGTTCTCAGTCCCTTCTTGTTCCCCCTTCCTTGGCCCTAGGCAAAGTAGTTGCTTTCTGCATCTGCTTTTTCTCTAGTCTTAGAGTCCTTTTTTATCTTTTTTTGCTAGTTAACCCTTCATATTGAATTTTCCCTATTCAAATTACTGTGTGGTTTTTCTCCTGCCTGGACTCTGATATATTCCCTAGCACAATGCTGGGCACATATTTAGAACCAAATAAACTGTAGTGGAATTGCTTCAATAATGGTCAAAGAAAGAGGCAAAAGGTCCAAACTGCTATATTAGCTGAAGAAGGGCTATATTAGCTGAAGAATCACTGAGAATTCAAACTTTACTGAAGATGGCAACCAATTATATATGAGGGGCAAGACAGAGCCAATGAAAACACACAATTTTGAGCCTAAGAGACTGGAAAAATAGTGGTACTAATTAAAGAAATAGGCAATTAAAGAGGGGAACTCCTTTGGAGGGAAAGATGGTAATTTTAAGTGATTTTTAAAACAAAATAAGCTTATCTCTTGAAAGAATGGCATTTCCTGGGGTGTCTGGAGTATACATGGTTATATCAATCAAGTTACTCCAATAGCTAAAACATCAAACCCAAAAATCTCAACGAATGGCTTAATGAGCAAGCTGTCTCTTTCTTGTTGACATAACAGCTTAAAGCCAGTATTTGCCTAGAGAGCTCTCACGTGGTGATTTAGGGAACCAGCCTCCCTCCATCTCTTGGTTTACTTTTCCCCTGGGAGTCCTCTACATCTGGATGCATGTAAGGGAAGAGACAGAGGAAGGAAACTGGTTTGGAGAATAAATGGCTATATTCTTATACCCATGGCTTATTTAGGTAAGAAAGGAAAAGAAGGAAGAACAGTCTATACTTCTTTGATGTTATTAGATTATATTAACTATCCAAGTTTATGTGAAGTGACCCTAAATGGTCTCACTGTGAAGCGAGATATGTGAGAAATCAGCAAAAACACTATGTAGCTGGAACAAACTAGAATAAACATGGTCAAAATTATCTTACATACGCTGAAAGTACTTGACTTTATACATATCTCTAATTCCATTCTCATTTCTCCGTTTCCTTTACTAGGATTGTTTTTTGTCTGGGCTTATTTATAAAATTAGTTTATTAGCTTGCTCGCAAAATAATGGCTCTATTCAGTGAAAACCTAGCCTCTCTAACTAAATTCCTACTTTCGACAATGGGCACTCCTGAATACTCAACTTGCGAATCTTGACGTCAAATCATCCTTTACATCGTTTGAGGAGAAATGTTTCCTTGACATAATTTTACGTCTCAAATATAACAATGATGATACTTTATTACTATGTGCTATATCATGTCATAAGTGAAACATGGATTATTTTCCTTAAGTCTCACAACTGCAATAAGTATTGTCCTAACCTTCACCGTGGCCATTAGAAAATGTATTTTTTTCCACTGTTGGGAAAAGATGGAACCTCTACTCTGTATTCCCTGTGAGTCCTTTTTCTCCCTCAACTTAACAACTGGTGCACTGTAGTCTGTAGAGGCTGCCTAGGAGTTACCATATGGGGACAAATTGGAGGGAGAAATGGCATCATTCTTTCTGCTGAGAACATGCTTTTATATTGAGAAGAATTCACAGTTAATTTCTACAAAGAAAAAATATTAAAAGTTCAATGCTATATCAGTATTGTAAATATGATGTTTTAGTAGAAAGACATCTGATAAATATTGTACAATGTGAATAGAAATAATAGCTAATACCTACAAAGAATTTACATAGCTTCGCATTGAATTTGGGATTAAATCCAAACTTTTTAAAAGAAATTTTCCTCCATGATAATGAATCTTGAACCACACCGCCAAAGTCATTTTGAGCTATTTTCCTATTGCTCCTTACATTTCAGCTGTCATGGCTATTTCTTTTTCTTTCAATTTCTGGACTATTCCAAGTTTTTCCTACTTCATTGACTTGCAACATAGCTGTTCTTTCTTCCTGGAAAGTTTATTCTTTTAATTTTCCCCTGTGTGTCCCTTCCCATCATTCATCTCATTTCTGAAGAGAAATTTTCCCCGAGAAACTGATAGGGAGTGGATTCTCCTAACATTTGTTTTTTGTAACACTTTCTAGTTACTTCATAATATTTATCACAATTTATTATAATTGTTTTGTGTGTTTATTTAATGTTAAAGCTCTATCCTGAATTTCATCTTTCATTCATTCACTCAAGAATCCTAGTAAAGGAAACAGAGAAATGAGAATGTAATTAGAGATATATATAAAGTCAAGTATTTTCAGCATATGTAAGATAATTTTGAACATGTTCATTCTAGTTTGTTCCGGCTACATAGTGTTGGGTAACAAATTATCTCATACCTTAATGGCTTAGAATAACAGCTGCTTTATTATGCCTTATGATTTGGGGATCAGGAATTCGGATGGAGCCTGGCTGGATGACTACTTTCTTTCCCAGTGTGGCATGAATGGAGGATGGGCTGGCCATTAGAACCCAAAATGCTCCACTCACATTTTTAGCATCTTGGTGGGGATGGATAGAATGAAGGCAGGGTGCAGTTGGGAAACTTGACAGAATCCTCTCTAACATGGGGGCCTCTGGTTAGTTACTTTTTTTTTTTTTTCCATTTTGACAGAGTTTTGTCTCTCACTTTACTAATTTTCAAAATATATGGTTTCTAGCCAAACATTTTATATGCAGCTCACAGCTCCAAGAGAAAGTGTTCTGTTCTAGTGAACAAGACAAGCACCATGGCCTTTTATGAACTAGTTCCAGAAGTCCTATAGTGTCATTTCCAGCATACTGTAACGTCCATAGTAGTCACATGGCCACCCAGATTGAAAGGGATAGGAAATTGATCTCATCTCTCCATTGAGAAGTGTTAAAGAACTTGTAACCATGTATTAAAATCTCACAACAATAACATTCTCCAACATTGTGCTGAGTTCTGGATAAACAAAAATCAGAAATTTTAGCCCTACCCTTAAGGGTCATAAAAAATAATTAAAAATTGTTTTTTAACATAGTTCATTTAAAAATAGGTAATTTTATTTATTACTTATCTTACATAATATATAGTACATAACACATAATAATGTATATTCCACAGAACTCACAATGTTCTCTGGAACACCCCAGAAGAAGCATCTCTTCCTCTCTACCCATCAAATCCTATTCATCTTTTAGGTTCCAAACTAAATATAAATAACACTTGTAATTTGAAATCTTCCCCAAATCTGCCAGTCAGAACAAAGCTAATCTCAACTATACTCCTAGAATACTATGAAAGTATATTTACTATAGGACCTATAACAGTCTATTTAAAAAGTCTACATTCTTCTGTTAGAATATGTGTGCCTAATAATCATGGTACAATACTTTGTTGTGGCATAGAGTACCTACTCAATGAATAGATGTTAAATAATGAGTACTTCATAACATAAAGTAAACATAAAGCACAGCAAGTGTGATCAACAAGTTTAGCAAAGGAAATCCTAGTCATGAATTAAATAAATATTTGTTATCTAGGAAGTTTATTTATAATATATGAAAATCCATTTCAAGTCATAAATTAACAACTTGGAAAAAAACACTGTGAACTCTATCATTGTTTAATTCATATTCAGTTATGTCATGTATTTCATCTAGAGGAGTTAAGAGCTCCACATTTGCTTGCATGCTCTTGGGGAGACGTACAGAGTATTTTAGTCTCAAGCAGTGGATAAGAGCATAGATTCCAGAGTCAGACTGCCTTCATTCAAATCCATTCTTCAACCTAAACAGACATTTCTCCAAAGAAGACATACAGGTGGCCAACAAACACATGAAAAGATGCTCAACATCACTAATCATTAGAGAAATGCAAATCAAATCTACAAGGAAATATCACCTCACATCAGTCAGATTGGCCATCATCAAAAAATCTAAGAACAATAAATGCTGGAGAGGCTGTGGAGAAAAGGGAACCCTCCTGCACTGCTGGTGGGAATGTAAGTTGGTACAGCCACTATGGAAAACAGTTTGGAGGTTCCTTAAAAAAACTAAAAATGGAACTACCATATGACCCAGCAATCCCACTACTGGGCATATACCCAGAGAAAACCATAATTCAAAAAGATACATGTACCACAATGTTCATTGCAGCATTATTTACAATAGCCAGGACATGGAAGCAACCTAGATGTCCATCGATAGATGAATGGATAAAGAAGATGTGGCACATATATATAATGGAATATTACTCAGCCATAAAAAAGAATGAAATTGAGTTATCTGTGATGAGGTGGATGGACCCAGAGTCTGTCATACAGAGTGAAGTCAGAAAGAGAAGAATAAATACCGTATGCTAACACATATATATGGAATTTTTTTAAAAAATGGTATTGATGAACTCAGTGGTAGGGGAAGAATAAAGACACAGAGCTAGAGAACTGACTTGAGGACATGGGGAGGTGGGGAAGGAGAGGCTGGAACAAAGTGAAAGAGTAGTACTGACATTTAAATACCACCAAATGTAAAATAGATAGCTAGTGGGAAGCAACTGCCTAACACAGGGAGATCAAGCCGATGATTGGTGATGACCTAGAGGGGCGGCATAGGGAGGGTGGGAGGGAGGCTCAAGAGGGAGGGGCTATGGGGATATATGTATAAATACAGCTGATTTGCTTTGTTGTACAACGGAAACTGGCACAACAGTGTAAGGCTATTATACTCCAAAAAAGATTGAAAAAAAAAAAAATCCATCTTCCACACTTACTAATATATCCAGAGAAAAACATAATTTGAAAAGATATATGCACCCCGATGTTCATTGCAGCACTATTTACAATAGCCAAGACATGGACGCAAACTAAATAACCATCGACAGAGGAATGAATAAAGAATATGTACATGTATACAATGGAAAGTTAGCCATAAAAAGAATGAAATAATGCCATCTGTAGCAACATGGATGGACCTAGAGATTATCATACTAAGTGAAATAAGTCAGACAAAGACAAATATCATATGATGTCATTTATATGTGGAATCTAAAAAAAAAAGGTACAAATGAACTTATTTACAAAACAGAAACAGACTCACAGACTTCAAAAACAAACTTATGGTTACCAAAGGGGGATGATGGAGGGGGAGGGATAAATTAGGAGTTTGGGATTAACATACACACACCACAATATATAAAACACACAATCGACAAGGACCTACTGTATAGCACAGGAAACTCTACTTAATATCCTATAATAACGTATATGGGAAAAGTATCTGAAAAAGAATGGATATATGTATACGTATAACTGAATCACTTTGCCGTACACCTGAAACTACACAACATTGTAAATCAACTATACGCCAACATAAAATTTAAAAATTAACTCAAAAAAACCCACTAACTTATGTTTTTGACTTTTAAAAGCCTTAGTTTCTCCATCTGTAAAGTGGGAATAATAGTAACTATTTCACAGCGTTGTTGTGAAAGATAAATGATATTATTCAGGTAAAACTCTTAAAGTAATAATCAGCACATAGTAAGCATTTATCAAAGATACCTCATAGTTCTTTGTATTTCAATGAGAACAATTAGCACACTTGCTTATGAATATATCCAACTTCTTTCTTTTTATATTTTGAGTTCTTGGAAGCAAGCAAACTTGTCTTAAGTAACTGACCCTTATAAAACAAAAATTCTTTATAATTACAATTTGCATTTTGGTTTACAGAGTTCTTTCATATCTATTATTTATAATCTTTTTAAAAATACCATAAAAGGGCAATCAAAGGTTTCAACCCTGTCAAGACTACATTTGGGTTTAAAATTGAGCATTCAAAAAACATAACCTGATGGGAAATCTATATTAAACAATTTCTAAGGTAACTTCTAGAGTCCTATGATTCTGGGAATTATTTAAAAATTTAAATAGGATATTCACTGAAATGAAATATATATCCTGAAAAGGAACAAATAACAAATATCAGCCTAATTAATTTTCACAAGTTGAACACAGTTGTGTATCCAGAATGCAAGTACTGGTAAAGTTATAAGTACTTATAATTAAAATATTTATTTATATTATCACATCTTCTCAAATATAAGATTATTTTGCTTTGGCATTTATATTTTAAGATGAAAGACAAATGTTTCCAAAGATAAAAATAACAAAATTATCAAAATAGTAAGTATACCTGCACCTTCAAAGTTGTGCTTTATACATAAATGGTGAAGGTTTTTTGAGTCAGGAATGAGTACTTGCTTTAAAGGGCAATAATAAAAATTCCTTATAGTCTTATCACTTGTTACCTTAGAAGAAAAATTTACCCTTTACATAAGGCCTTATCAAATAAGGTATCAGCTATTCATATACATATGTGTATATATAGTAATATAAATAATGATAACACTATATTCCATACTTGGATTTTCAGTAATTAAATTAAATCATGTTATTAATGGTGTTTCCCTAAGAGGCTAATCACCAGTCACGATACTGAAAAAGTTAATAATGGAATTTAAATGACACTTGGAAATTGTGATTGAGTCCCTCGTGGACTTTCGAGTTTTATTTCCCATCAAGACACCTACCTAGAGAATCTTCAGGATTATAAAACACAAATACCTTGATATTTAGTGAGGGGATAAAAACTGTTTCCTTTTTTTTTCTATTCTTTTCTTTTTTCAACCTGTACTTGTCAACTTTCTTTTCCTGCAGTATATAGATTGTGAAAGATACCTCTTCAAACATAGGTATCCTTTTCCCATAAAAGAGCAAATAAAGTGAAATGGCACTCACAAACACATTCTGCCTAGAAATTAAAACTTGAAAATACGGATAAATGGTGCTTGAGTTTGCATCTCACTTGATGTTCAGGTTCTCTATATAGCACATAAATTTTACAAAATAAACCATTTCTCTCCAAACTGAGTTAAACAGCAACCATTCCCACACACAGCTTTTGCCCAGAAATTTCCGAATGTGTCTTGTAAAAAGTATTAGGGAGAAAGAATGTACAGAAAATCGAAGCAGGGTAGGTAGGCAGCTGCTAATTAGTGAAAAAAGAGCCCCAAATAACTCTAAATATTTAGGCTTGATGGTTTAAATGTGCTTATGGGGGTGACCATTAGCCTGTTTGAGAGAGGGTCAGTTCACTCATAGCACAATGCAGGTCCTCGCTGTGATGGGAAACAAAGAGTGGGGCAGCCCCACCCTCACTCATTCTCCTCTCCTGCAACACCCCTGCTCACAAAGCCCCTTTCAACTGCGCCTTTATTCTGGATGTTTACTTTTACTCATTCAGATCTCTTTTTGCCCTCTCATGCACAGCAACCCCCAACCCTCCGCAAGCTGTACTCCGACACAACCCAACCACAAGCCTGCCATTGAAGAAAACAAACGCGGCCCAGGATTTGATAATTTTGCATAAACGCTTGTGAATTTTCACTTTTCACAAAGCAGTAACTAAAGGTACCTTTATGCAAGCTAAAATAAAGTTCTTGGAGAGAACTATTCTACAGTAACAAAGGAAAGTTATGGTATAAACATTTTGGAAGGTTTTTTCCCTTGATATTTTAAATAATCAAACTTAGGAAAAACATTACCACCTGAATGGTATAATAATAGCAAAATAAAATATATGTTGTATTCTAGAGTTGGTGTGCTTAGTCCTGAGTTTGGTTTTATTTTTTAAGGTAATTTTTATAATTCAAAAAATTTTATATCCTTGAGTATGAGATAAATGAATGTGTGTGTGATATTACTATATAAAACTATATATTTCCCAATGATATGTGATAATATACAAATAAGTCTGCAAGATGTTATACCTGTAAAGGGGTGGTGGACTTTTAAATTAAGGTATTCCTTAATTATTAATCCAGAAAGTTGACAGAAAGTATTTAACAAATGTCTAAGTTTTTTTTAAAAAATAGCATAATCATATCAAAGGAATGTTTATAATGATATCACCGTTTACAGTTGGAAATTTCAATACTTGTGTAAGTTTATTAGACAATTCTCCAAGTCATTTGTGTAAAATGGAACAGATTCTATTCAATCTCATCCTTTGAACAGAACTATCTTATTTAAGAGGTATTTTAAATAAAAATAAATAAATACTGGCAAAATCTAAGAATAAACTTTACTTTTAATTTGAATTCAATTCATCAAGTACAGATTATTAAATCCAATAGAACCTACTAATTTACTGTTCCATATTTTTGTTATAAAAAAGTCATTTTAAGTCAGCTTCAATTTTTTTAAATGAAATGCATATTTCAAACACTATGGGAACCCATACCATGGTAATCACGATTTATAATAGCTTTTCTCAACTATAAGATTTTTTTTTTCAGTATCTTCAAAGCAAAAGTTAAAATTTTTTTTGTATCAAGGAAAAAACGTTATTTCCCAATACCTCCACCTTTACTTTAGAAATATGCCCATGCTCAATGTACTATTATTTACTTTTAAATTATTAAAAAGGATGGAGTTTTATCTTTTTTCATCTATAGTAAGAGTTACATAAACACATCTGAATATTTCACTCAGTTTCTTTAAATGTGTAGCTTGTGTACGCATGTTTAATTGGGATGATCCTGCTCTTCTAAACTCTCAGATACTTTCATTAAAGCACAAGTGCATGCAAGCAATGATGACCCTTTCGAGCAGTCATAAATTTAGTCGCCGGGAAATGAGGAGGCTTCACAGATGACTTAATTGGCTGTGGGAACCTGTGCTTCCTCCGCGCGTAACCTCTGCATTAGGCTGCCTGTGACCTTGAGCACCATCCACCTGCTGGAAGCCATGTTTGATTCTCTGACCAGGGAAACGCCTGCCTGACAGCAGAATGGTATCATAGGACAGTGTGATGGAATTTTTCTTTCTCTGTCATCATTAAGGGGGTTCCCCCTATGGTGAAGGGAATGAAAAGTACGATTTAATGTTCTCTGGAGAGTGGCAGGGGGAAAAAAGGCTCAAAGCTTTGCATGCTGCTTTCCGAGTGGGTCATTTCAGTCCTTGTGGCGAATGGGATGTCCCCATGGAATTCGCCATAGACTGTCTGAAAAGAAAGGGATTAAGACCCTTTTCAGGATGAAAATGTAACAAAGGGACCACTTTTATGATGTAGCAGCATAAAATAAGGGGCTCTATTGTGCAACTGATTGCTAAAGATCTTTGAATTGGGTAGCCTAGCCTGGTAGGCCCTGCTCCCAGCAGATTTGGAGGCTTGTACAGAATGATCCGTCTACACTAGAAGCAGAGTTCTGCTCTCATTTAGGGGCAAGTAAGAGATTATCAGTTTCTTCCTACATGATTTTTTTTCACACCTACGGAAAAGTGGCCTATAGGGAGATTATACTCTAGTGAAAGTTGCTGCTAATTAAAACAAGTAATTAGTGTTCCTCCAGGCTTTGCGGTTTCACTCACTTTTGCCCGCCAGACAGCATTAGTTTAAAAGCAATCCAATTTCTAGCAATAACAGACTGTAAAAAAGTCATTTAACAAGTATATAAGTGTAAGGTTACAGTTCAGGCGTTGATTTATCTCTTCTGCGCTATTTAGAAATACTGTAGCAAATTTGAAGAGAAAGAAAGTTAAATAGCTTTTAAAAAAATTTTAACATTAAGAAAAGAAAAAAAAAAATGACTACATGCCTCAGTCCATTTGAAAAAAAAAAATGACAAGCAAAATCTGGGAGCATATGAGATTTCCTAAATTGCATTAGGAAACCAAAATTGGATTTAATGCTGTTTTCTCATAGAACCCTCACTTAGCATTTTGTAAACAGATCATTTCATTAAGTCCTTTTGTTTCTTCTCTCGCCTTTGCTGAAACAAGGACTTTTTATTGACTGATTCTCATTGAAATGAATTGAAACAGTAGAGTTTAACACAACACATTATTACCTCCTTTTTTTCACAATTCCAAAATGACTAGCGTGGCTCTAGTTTGCATATCTGGTGGGAGGATTTAGTTAAACTAGAGAGATCTTGAGAGAGATTAAAATATTTTATTATAAAGAGATATAACAGAAATTAATATTAAAAATCATACCTACACTGAATCATGCCCTACTAAAATTCTTGTCTAATTGCTCAGTTTTTATAACCTGACATCCTTCTATAATTGCTGCCTGTGCTGCTTAAAATGATCTATTTCTGAAGTTGGTATCATCAAAGACATGTGTGCTATTGTGCAAGCAATTCAATGTAGCTCATCATTAAAATCAACCATAAGTCTACTTTCCCCTTAACAAATTAATTTATAATACTTTAATTAATGCACAATTTTCAGATTTGTGGGTTATCCAATGCTATACTTTATTTTTAACAAAAAAAAGATGCCAACTGTTCTCCTGCAACACATAAAACTTTGCTATGCATTTTGTATTGTGTTAATCATATAAATAACATTCTATATGTGAAAAGACATTTATGATAAACTATTAACACCACAAAATGACAGCTATCGTCACATATTCAACTAGTGGATTCTGAATTTGTCATCTTCTTTAATGGATTTCAATTAAAAGGATTAAATAGCCTGATTTTGATAATTTCAAGTTAAAGTAAGACTGTAGACTGATCACATTTTAAACATCAGTTTGGAATACGAAGATATCTTTCATAAAATCTGGCAACATGTTTAAATTACAAAATAAATTTTCATCATGTAACTTATGAACTCTAAACCATATTTTATAATTTCAATATATTCTATTCCTTTCCTAGAATTTATTTCCTATGTTTATTTAAAGTGTAAGAGTTTTGGCAACCAAGCACAAAAAATATTTTGAATGTAGCATAGGGTCAGTAGGTAGACTTTATCTGAATCTCTGATTAATTTTTTAAAAATATCTGTGAGAAGAAAAAGTACACTTGGCTACAACTTGTTTTGTTTCTAAGAAGGAATCTGTAAAATAATGAAGACTGCATTCATTACTAAGTGTATTTATTATACAGGTCATTTTTCCAATAGACACTCAGCTTTAGAAATTCTAAAATCACTTTATAATTCTTGGAGAAACTTTAATGTGGTACATTGAAAATCTTTCTGCCATATCATGCCTTTTTTTCCTGACAACTAGAACAATGCTCAACTGGCATTTTAAGATATTTTTTGTTTTGCCTTTTAATGGTATAAAGCTTCTTTCAAAATCAGCCTTTGATAGTATTTGATTTTCTTAAATTGAATTTAGGCTGCATCTACCAAGTCTCTTTTTGAGCTCAGAGTATGCTTTTTATTTCAGCACTGATAAGCTGGAGAATGTGACTGTGGCAGCACAGACCTGGGGCACCAGAGGGCAGACTGTGCCGACCTGTGAGGCCTCTTTAAGGATCGTGATGGAACCATAAAGGACACCATAATAGCTCTCATTTTATGTATTAAGCCATATTTGCACAACAATTCTATTATAATACAGAGATAATCTTTAGAAGTAATTTTAAAACAGCAAATGTATAAATGCTGAGTCTCAAGTAAAAGAAAACAATTTTCCTAAGCCAAATGTCTTTCATAAGAGATTTCAATGGTCATTTGATTCTGTTTTAAAGATAATTTGACCTTATGATTCATCCATTTCTTAAATGCATGTCTCAAATATAATTGTTTTCATTTGAAGTTTAAAAAAAATAGAACAGCTAAATAACCCTCTGTGATTTGCTTTACTGCTTTGTAGTGCTTTTGTCTAACCAAAGAAAACTCTAAGCACGCAATTATTAGTATTAAGATTGATGTCTCCAAGAGTTCAATACCAACTTTGTAAAAAAAAAAAAAAAAATCACATACTGAAAATAATGCTGACTCCGGGTCCTCTTTACATTTTTTATATATTCCTTGCAATACAGCTATCTAATTTAAGTCCACCCAGCTAGACCATACACAATCTTTGAAGATAGAGATGGTATTATCTTCATATAATGTAATAAAGCTCAATAAATGCTTATTGAATTTAATATAATTTAATGTAATTTAATTTCTTTGATTTTTTATCAATATTTTACTAAAGATACAGTGTAAATAGCAAATTTCATTGCAAAATAATTTAGGGGTTTCTAGCAAAAATAAAATTTATAAAAGATTATGTAGTCTATGAAGGAAGAGTAAAATTAGCATTTATGAGAATCTACATCAGGCCAAGCACTTTACGTACATTATCTCATTTATTAAAACAGTTTTGGAGATGAAGTCTCAGGAGCTTAGATGGGTTAAGAACCTTTCCCGAAAAAGTAAGGTGAAGGGGATTTATTTTAAAAATTGTTTTAACATCTTTTCTGGAGTACCTGCTCTGTGCCAGTCACTGTGCTAAAACACATTGTGGGCATCTGTGGACGAGATGCATGAGCTCCTCGCTATCTGGAAACATACATTCTAGTAACTTATAGACAAACATGAAAGTAAATACACAGTATAATATTAGTGATAAGTATTATGAAGGAAATAAAGATAATTTTCAATCAATAAACAAATTTGGCTCCAAGGTAATGGCAATCATTTCCATGTTATTTGGACTTTTTGAGTCTAAATTCAGTCCTTGACATTTATTTCTATCCGATTTAATCCTGGAAACTTTAGTCAGATTTCCCCAGATTTTAACTTCTTTTTGATTCTTGACGTGTTCACTTCTGAAAAGCCTGTGGTCATTCAGGCCACACCACTCGTGCCACCCAGAGCCGAGGCAGATTGCATTCAATTTTTGCAGATTCACTTTATTCTTCAGAATTGAGATTGCTACTTCAACCCTCTCCCTAAAGAGAACTGATTTTTCAGTTCCAATTGGTTCCACTAAACTTCATCCCATGCTGTCTTGACTTCCTCCCTTCTCAGCTCTTTGCTTGATCCTGCATCTTTTATCACAACGCCATTGAGATACTCTCGTTTCTTCATCTTCAATATGATAGCTAACATTCATGAAATGTCTATTGTGTGCCCTCACTATTCTAAACACTTTTCTTTACAATTGCATCTCATGTAATTCTTCAGCTTCATAAAGAAAAGTATTGCTGTCATCACTGTTTTACAAATTAGGAAAATGAGATGCAGAGAAATCATGTCCATAAGATCATACACGAGGAACTGACAAAGCCCAGATTTAGAAGAAGAAGGCAGTTAATTGATTTTGCTATTAATTTCATGTTTCAAAGTCTTTTATAACATTAGAGCCATTTTCCATTTTAAAATGGATGACCATGGAATCAAGACTTTTTTTCTCCCAACATTTTTGAAATGTGTTTCCCTAAAGTCTAGGGTATAGGTTATTTAGTGTTCCTTCCCATAGTTGTTATAAATTCTAAGTTAACATTACACCCTCCTACGTTTTTAAATACCACTTCTCCAAGCCATATTTCACTAGAAGGGAGAATGGAAGAACAGAAAGGCATTGGGCATTGGCTGTGCTGTCAGCCAGAGTTGTATTCAAATCTAGTTCTGCTGTTTTCCAGTTGTGTTACTTTGGGCAATTTATATAATTTCCCTTAGACTTGGTTACTTTTTTTTTCTCTCATTGAGGATAATATATGTCTCGGGGGGTTGTCATGAGAACCAATCTAATAAAAGAAAATTGGTTTGGCTTACGCTTTGCATTCAATAATTTTGACTTTATTTTTATTTGGAATTGAGATTGAACTGGCAATTCCTTTCATTATTTTTTAAAAGTTTGAGAGAGAAATTTTTCCAAAAATTAAGTCAAGTTTTATCAGATGCTCTGTTTGGCTTTTTGACTTATCACAGTCTGCACAGAGTTGACCATATATGCATTCATCACTCTTTTGCTTATTTATTGAGTAAGCAAGGCACTAATCAAGTATTTATGATAGGACCTTTATACCAGGCGCTGGGCTAAACAGCAGGATTTCAGTGGTATGTGAGAAATGTCTCCTACAATCAAGAAGTTCACATTCATATGATGTGATAACAGGTATGAGAGAAGTAAGCAAAGGAGTGAAGTTTATGTTAACATCTATATTGTGCGGAATTATCATCGTTTACTCTCTTGCAAGGTGGTCTGCACGTAAGTTCCCTCAACTCAGTTTCAACTGTAAAGTTAAAAAGTTTATATAAATGTTCTTCTAAGATCTATTTCATCTCTGAAATACTATGCCTCTGTAATCATGTCATGGTTGGTTCTCTTTCAATTCCTACTTAATAGCATCTACCATATTTCCAGTCTAAGGTTTATAGAGTTTACTGGAAGTAGAATGAATTATTTGCAACCAGTATCATTTTTTACTCCAATAGATCAGTTTGTACACGTGTACATAATATTATATTTTAATTCCTGTCCAGTTTACCTGATATCTTGCTGAAGGTATAAGTTTTGTAAGAGATTATATGCTCTATTTTTCTTAATGATTTCTGGGAGCCTCCTATACCCCCTTTTCTACTGTCTTCATTTTTCCTATTGTTTCTCAAAGAATATTATTTTATAGTATATTCTGGGCATTTCCCCATCTCTCTCAAACCTTATTAAAGTAATAGTTTCTGTTACAAGCTAAACTGGCCTGAATGTGTCTAGAGAATAACCAGCAACAGAATACTCAAGCCATTGCGATGTCGGGAGCATTCAATTTAGATTTGAAAACACGCTGGAAGTACAACCTTCAACCATGGTATCCCTGGACTGAACCTCTAGAAAAAGTTAAGGAGGAACAATTTCACATACTGTTAGACAACAAAGGCACAGTCTTGGTGACCTGCAAGCAAGGCCCAACCTACACATGGCACACAGAGACTTCAAGTATTGACCGTTTTTTTTTTAGCATTCTGTAACTTCTATATTCTGTTATTCTTTTCTTCCAATGCACTTTTGCCACATCTATTGGTTTACCATTTGCCTCTTATCCCAGTATGTAAACTTCATGAGGAGAAGAAAGTTTGATTACTACTGTGTGCCAGGGCATTGCTTAAATACTCACTGAATAAATGACATGAATTGGATAATATAACACTGAAAATATAATGAGATTAAAGTGCTTGAGTTATTAGCATATAGTATTTGGAGAGACATTTGTTAAAAGGGATACAGTTTTGACATTCTAGAGCGAAGCAATTTTACAATTATCGTATAGTCTTAGAGTTGAAGAGTCAGAATTACCACGTGTGGCTCCAATTTTTAATACATTACTTCAACTTAAAAAAAAAATGTTTACTCTCATGGAAACGTTACTGCTCTATCCACAAAACAATGAGTAGTCTGTAGAATGCAGACTTGAAGCCAATGTTTTCTTTCATTCTAATCCTTACACCAACAGTTTCATTTGTGAAACGGTTTTCTATTGAGTGTGTACTTATGTGCCAGACACTGAGAACAGGGCCCTGTACGTACAGAAAAGAAAGATATAATCAGTGCTGTTGGGTATTTTCTGGCTAGATATGATGAGGAAATCAACAGCTGAGACAGTATGGAAAAGGTTAGTATCTAAATAAAGCACAGAATTATAACAGAGCAAGGAAGAAGGAAGCAATGGAGGACACGGGTATCGGAGAAGGCCTCCAAATGGAGACAATTAATAAATCAAGTTCTTAACAAATAAATAGAAGTTTTACAGGATGATAAAAATAATCAAGTTCTAACCTGCCCACAATAACTTATTTACCATGTGGACTAGCAACTTCCACTAATTAGATTTGATTCGCGGCAACTTGATTCATATTTAATGTACGTGTTCTTTGTTCTCATAGTAAAGAACAACCTGTAATCCATGAGTTTTGGTTTAAATGGAAATGCCAACAATAATTCTGTTTCTTATTTAGTTCATGTAGTTCATTTAGTTCATTTCTTACTCAGTTTAGCAGCACAAATGAGAACATTAAACCACATTTTGAAGCCACTGCCTTCTACAAATAAACATCTCTTAATTTCCTTACTGACTTCAAACTCTGAAAGGTGTCATCTATACTTCTTATGACCATTTTCTTTTAACTAAATCTAGACTTCTTCACTGCTTTCAAAACTTCCACCTTTTCTTTCTTTCTTTTTAATTTCCTATTATTTTTAAAAAGCCATTGAACAGTTTACTCGTTTTATGACCACTGAAATTGCTGTTAACGAATTGACAAACGTATAATTTCTTCTGAAAATAAATGAGCCCACTTGACCCATGTTTTCATTATAATTCATAAGAATCATATTTATGCAGTTGCTAAGGCCTAGGACTGTAGATTTATTATAGAGAACTACTAAGAAAGTAAATACCTTGATAAACTTTTCCAATATATTTGTTAAAAAGAAGTATATGGTCTTCATTCAGCCATCATTTGTTCTTTAATTCCCAGTTTCAATAACAAATTGTACCTTACTAGTTGTTCTTTTCGTAACGATAATGAGTTTTAAGAGTGTAGCAAGTTACTTTTCCACCCTCATCAAACATTTAACTTCTCTCCTCCCTAAATATTCACTGTCTCCTTGAATAACTCACATCTATTCCAAACTTTCCAAAAATGTCTCCTTCTTCCTATTTCAATAAAAGCATCCCTACCTACCTTCAGGGCATGGCTGAAGCTCACTTGGTGAAAAGAGCAACTGCAACTGAAACCCAAAGATGAAGATCCCATGCTTTGTTTTCCATTTTGTGGCCACATGACAGTAAATACGCAACTTATTTTTCTAAGTTTCCCTGGGCCTGAGATTTGGCAAATGAGAAAAGTAGATGAGATCATCTCTAAAATCCCTTATGGTTCTTGTATTTTATAATCCTATTATAAATCAGTCTTAATTACAAGGACCCTTGGGTTCTGTGTAAATTTATTTTGGGCTTTTATTTTTATTGTTGCCCTTATTTTTCTGTGTGTTTGTTTTCCTATAACCACTTTGATGGATATGAGCCCCTTCATCTGTCCTTTGCAAAGCTGCATAATCTTTAGCAATTAAATTAGTCAAGCTGATATAACTCATGATCTCCTTCATGCTAGAAATTTTGATGTGAATTTTATAAAACTAAAAACTTGAACTAGGAAAATTTCATAAATTCAATTTTCCTGTTATGTATGGCATTCTACTACTTTGGAATTTTACTGATGGTTTCAAGTTTGCCTGAACCAATGGCTCAGAGCACCGCCTAAAAAAAAAACAAAACAAAAACTAAAGAAGATGGTATTTATATTTGTGCCGGCCTTCCATTCATGCTGTGTGTCTCATAATGCAACCCAGCATGAGACATGTGATTGAGGGATACTCCTATCAAATAACTGTTCAGAGAGAAGTATGTGTGATCTCAGTCCAGTTCAGAGAAGAGAGTCGTCCACCTGGAAAAACCCTCAACTCAGTGGAAATGATCATCGTATGTGTTGTCAGTCTCATCCAAGAAGTTCAAAACTGAATGTACCCATGGACCATATTAGTCCTTTAAACCTTCAAAGGGCCTCCTGTGCATCAAAGACAGGCTCTAGTCACTCGACCCCAACAGTTCATGAATGATGATCTTTTTAAGACCCTTAAGTCAGCTTTAAAAGAGAGCACTAAAATAGGATTTAATAAAACAGAACCAGGAAAATTGAAAATAGGAAAAACTTAAGATGGTCTAACATTCTAGGGCTTGAAGGCATTATTCCCCTTCTGTTGTATTAAACAATCTGCTTTTAAATGACCAAGTAAAGAGGAAAACAATAGCAACAAAATAAGGAATACTTTTAAGGAATGGTTTACTTTACTCTAGAAGATATTGTAATGTCTTTATTAGACCAAAATAGAGTAATTCAACACCGAAACAAAATGTAAGTTGGGTGCTTACAGGAATGCATATTTATATAAATTGTAGGTAGTTGATACCTGCTTAATCATGATGATGCTAAAAGCGATAATTGTGATCATGAAGTAATAAGAAAACAAAATACTTTAAAAGGAAGTTCCTCCCTTGAGGTTAGGAGGTTACCCTTTTCCATCGTCTTTTTAAAAAGGCTCAGTATTGTCATTAAAAATACATATTAATTTACAACACGAATAAAATTAACTAACCATGTTTATAGAATCATTGATATTAAGAAAAATGTTGGTTGAGGGTTTAAATTATTTCCCAAAATTCAGAAGATTAAAGCCAAGGGTAATTTAATGCGGTCATATTATTTCTAACCTGAATCTTAAATAAATCATATAGCCTATTCCAAGACATATACTATCCTTTGACACACTTTGATGCAATTGCTTAAATAGTAAAACTCTTTTTGCCTTCATTGAAGAATGCTGTGTATGTTTTCTGTTTATTGCTCATTTGTTTTAGTTTAAAGTTATGTACTATAGTTAAAAATAAAACAGCTTTCTATATTTTACTTTGGTAACCAACCAGAGCTTTAGCTTCTCAGGACTTTTTCAGATTTTTATTTTACTTTTTCCTTTCTTTTGTTTGATCTTTATTTGTTTTTTCTTTCTCTTCCTTTCATCCACATGATAAATTCTGGTTTATGTCTCACTGAAGCTTCAACATTAGTTTTAACAAAGTGGCTGAACTTTCAACCTTTGAGCCCAACATACTTTAAAACTATCACCAATATTCATTTCACTTTTTTCCATAGTTCTGTGTCAGCTATATAGGGCAAGCCTCTTAGTGTAGAGGACATTATTTACCCACATTTTTTGTAATAGCAAATAGGATTTAATTCTTTTACTGGTTTTTCTCAAAATTCTTAGAAAAAAAAATTCTGGGGCCTCTAACCCTTCACAGTCACCAATCCTGCTCCTCGACTGGTAATCAGTCTGCAAATAAGGAGCTCCTGGGTGTCAGTTTTCAATGGAAAGTCACTTATTCATAACCAGGCTTCAAACTTCCCAACACAAAAGGATGATTTTTTAACCCGGTCATCTTATAGCAACCAAGCTCATCCTCCTCAGCCATGCATTACCCTGCAAGGCAGCATAAGCAGCATTTCCTAGACTTCCAGAACCAAACAGCTGGAATGCCTTCAAGATGCTCAAAAGGAAAGAACTTTTTTTTTTAATGTAGAATTCATACTTACATTTTCCTCTTTGTGTTATTATAAACATTTATAATTGTCACTCCAAGCTATGTCCTTCTGTGAGGAACCAAAACCCTGGCAGTTCTCTGTTTTATTTGTTGGAGGAATAATTTGATGAGCAGCGAACACTAGAGGGGGAGCTTACCCGTTCAGGAGACAGAAAGCTTCAGACCCTTTGGGAGAGGATGAGAGTGATACTAGAGCTACTGACTTAGACAAGTCAAACTAAGACTTGGTCAGCCATGGTTCAAAAGTCAAAAGGTCAAGAATGGTAGGTGGCCAATTTACTGTCATTTTCCAAAAAGGCAGGGAATCATAAGTGGAATTGAGAAGTTTAGCTGCTGCTCATGCCATGATATGGAATATTTTTAAAATCCCTCTGGAGGCAGTTTTAACAGGAGGAGTAGGATTACAGAGGCTTTTTCTCCTTTACTATGCCTGTCTGTCATTTAAATGTCTAAGGAATGATGGAATGAATTATCATAAAATTTTGACAAATTTGATGGCTCAAGCAAAAGTGGGAAATAGGCATTCTGATTATTAGGTTCTAATAAGACATGACATTTAAAATGAGTTTACATGGCAGTTAGACCTTTACTTTTTTTTCATCTTGATTTAAAAACATTGAGATTATTTTCTTTGAAAAGAAAAAGACTTATTTCACTTCCTCTTCTCTCTAGTTTAATGATTGTAAGTTCCATTTTACCTTACACATTTTTATCCTCTATAACCATAATCTATTTGCTTTCCACAATTTGCCTGAGCTCGACAAATCTTAAATGTATCTTGAAAGCTGGTAGAACATTTTAGTAGCAATATTTAGTAGAATTTTAGTTAAAAAAAAGCGTAAGCAGCCCTTTCATTTGTTATTAGTTTATTTTTTCTGTATTATATTACAACACAGTAGATAAACCTTTTTGACTTAAAAGAACAAATTGTATTTTCCAAAATGAAAAAAAAACAATAAAAGGGGATTAACCAAAGTATTGAAAAACAAAATTAATTTTCTCTAATCTCAACTGCTACGTCTTTACCAAAGAGCAAGTTCTATTTGTGATAAACTATTTCATTAACCCACATGAGCAACCTCTGATATGATGTTTATATTATTTACTGAAGAGTCATGCTGTTTTTAAAAAAGAAGGGATAATTCAATCACAATTAGTCTGACCTTTGGAAACATCTTGAACATTTAGTTTAAAACTAAAGTAGTCTGGGACATTTTCCAACTATGTACCTATTAATGCTATAAGAAAATTATTTCTTTACAAAAAATAAAAAAATATAAAGCACTTTAAAAAACACTTCTAGAATGATTTTCATTGTGTCAGACCTTGACAACTAAAAGTCAAGTAGAAAGAAGCACTTTATTTTAGTGAATAAACTGTATGTGGATGACGTAACTGATCAAAACCTGACTTTTCCTGAAATCACCTTATTTACACAAACAGAAGAATGTGGTTTAATAAGATTGTTTTTCCTGGTACATTAAAAGGTGGATTTATTTTTGCTTTCCAGGGGATTTCCTAGAACTGTGACTAGATCTTTAAAGTTCTCTTCTGATTCCAGTGGTATTATTCACCAGAGGTTTGTTTAAGGCTAGTAGGCATCTCCCACAGGCCTAGATAGCAATACTTATTTAAATGTTTTTTATTCATATAATTAAATAATAGAGCAGAGGAAGTTTGGATTAAATATATTAATTGTAAGTTTCTACAGTTTCATATTACGAAAGCCAACTATTGGGCTACCCAGTAAAATCTATCTTGAGGTTGCTGGTCTAACCCTCTAGGGCATCTTTTATATTCTGCCCATAGGTAACAGTGCAAATGGTGAGGGTGACAGCACAGTGGACACACTTTGCTGGAGCTCAGAGTATGCAGCTTTGGAGTTAGGCCATTTGAAGGGGAACATGAGTTGGCCAAGTAAATGTAAGTTTCTCCTTGTATTGTCAGGAGTAGAGCCATTCTGCTCACATACGAAAAATGTTTAGTTAGCCATTTGTGGTCTGATAACAGAAAAAAAATTGTCATATGTTAGAAAATGCTTCTAGGTCCCCTATGAGTATTAATGAAGCTTTACTGAAACATTTTAATACCTCAACAGATCAAAAAGTAGGTATCGAAGAAAAAGAGCATTGAGATTGTGAATAAACACAATACACTTGGAAATTATATCCAGCATGAATCAGACTTGTCTCAAGTCCCTTGACCTGTTTGGTGCTTGATCTTTCTGATCAAACATATTTTCCAATATTTCTTTTATTTATATTTCAAGCGACATTTCCTTTAAATCTTGGATTTTTTAAAATTTTCCTAGTTAAATTGACCTAAATTTAGATATTTTCTCTAATTCTAAATTTATGCTTTATAAGTAAATTTATTCTTTTTTGCTTCTTCCATGTCCATTTTATATTTTAGGAATTTGAAAACAATTAGAATAAAAAGAAGCAAATCTGAGATATTTACATTCATTTTATGAATTTCATTTATTTATTATATATTAAATATGTTTCTCTTTTAACACAACTGCAGGGAGGAAAATATTACAACTAAATCATCAGTGAATGTCTAAACATCATTGAGATGTATAAAATAAGATTCAGACCTAGAATTATGAGTGGGAGAAGATAAAGTATGATGCCTGATCTTAAAAATAGTTTAATAGAAAATTAATAGCTGAGTGAGTATTATATTCACTTGACAGTGAAGAATCAATAACCTCTTATAAAGTTTGCTTTTTTCCTTACTTAGAAAAAATGCGTCAATGTAAATGTCTGTGCTAATGACTACCACTACAGCATGGAAATCCACGTCAGCATTCTTCCTTCAAGGGATTTAGAATTCATTTTCAGCATTTCATGGAAATGACCTGCTGTTTGTTCTGTGTCCTACTGATAATATATTTTACTTTGAAACACAGACAGGACCAGAATGAGAGGGAGAGAGAAAGAGAGAGAGGTAAGAATATATTTATAAAGGGGAAAAATAACAAAAAATGATTGCTAAAGATTTGAAATCAAATGAGGGATTTCTTTTTTTTTTAAAGAACTTCATATAACTGAAGCCAGATATCTACACAGAATTGTGCTAGGAAATGTAGTTAACAAGATAGGGATGTATATGTCTTTAATATCAGGTTGTTCTCACAGAAGTTCATGTTTCAATCAACCAATCAATTGACCCATCAATCAAAAAATATACTGAACACCTACCATATACCATGCACTTTCTTTAACTCTGATTTACTGTGAACCAGACAAGAAAGGCGAGTACTATTATGAAGCTTACAATTTGGCAGGGCTTCAGATAAGTGAATGGAATAGCGTGATCAAGCAAGCAAAGGCTATTATTCTTGCACATAGGAAGAACACCTTACCCAGATATCAGAAGTCAAAAAAGATTTTGAGAGGAAGTGGCAAAATAGGCCTGAATGGATGAAAATAATTAAATTACTCTAGAAAGAAAGAGGCAGGGGTGGAAAGGAAAGAAAGTTTAAGGGAAAACGAGCAAGAGAGTGCAAGGGAGGGAATGGTGGGAGCATGATATGTTAGCAAGGGCCAGGATGTGACATAAAGGAATTTGTTAGCCACGTATGAGTCCAGCTTTATCTGGGAGTGGTGGAGAGCTGCCAAACAGTTGTGAGCAGGGGAATGATCAAAGATTTGCATTCGAGAAAGCTCATCCTCACAATGTAGAAAATGCATTGAAGAGTGACAAAACTGGAGGCAAACAGTTCGTGTGGCAGAGATGACTGTGGTCTAAACTAAATCAGTGACAGGGGTTACAGAGAAAATCAGCCCTATCTGGCAGTGATTTAGAAGGTAGAATAGGCAGAGGTTAGTCTTAGACTGGATGTGATAAAAAAGAGAAAAAAAGGTAGTCAAGGTTATAAACAATATAGTAATTATACCAAATGGTTTCATTGCTACATTTAATGTGTTTATTTGAGCCAACTGACTACAACCCCAAATATGCTGAAATGACACCATAAGGAAGCACCTGGCATAAACAAGTTTATCTATCTATATATTCTCTGTAATCTTAAACACTAGGATGATATTTTCACATGCAATCAGGTTTTCTCATTTTTAATGAGAATATAATTCTTCTGTAACCATTTTAGATTTACTAGTAATTTCCAAGTTAAAAGAAAATTACATATATTTTACATAAAATTACATAAGGCAAAAATGTCCAAAAATAAGAGCAATTGTGGGATACTTAGAATCATAAATTCTTGCCACCTGATGAACTACAGAGAAAATACTTAATAACTTACAATCTTTTCTTCCAATTTTAAAATAAATGGCAATATTGAACAAAAAACACTTTAGAAACAAATATTAAAATATTTAAAACTTACATTTGTATAATTATCCATATAAGTATATATGGAAATGTTTGTATTAACCTTTTAATTTAGTCATATTTGTTTACTCATTTAATAAACTATTATTTTATGAGATATATACATTTATGCAAGTTGTTTAATATAAAAGTTAAAAGGATTAGATGGCTTAATAGATTGCCTCATTCCAGGTTTATTATTTTTAAGCATTGTTGCAGAGGGAGAGAGAGAAAGGGAGGAATTGAATTTGCACCAAGTAATTCACCTGCATTCTGAAAAACAGACTGAGGGAAAAAGTGAGAATATCTAGACAATAGTGAAAGTAGAGATTTACCTAGAATATTGATCCCAGGATTTATAGTTTGATGGAAGTACATCCCTAGTTCCTTTAAAAGTGTGGGTGCAGAATCCTGCGATATGGCAGAATCTTTTTTTTTTTTTTTTTCATGATAAACATCCCCAGTGGTTAAGGAAGAAAGTACGTGAGATGGGGTTAGAGCATGAGTCAGGATGTGGACTGTGGAATTCTGTTAACTTCCTGCTCTTGATTTGGATGTCTACTGCCCACTTTTCTGATGAAAGAAATATTTTCAATGCCCTGAACTCAGAACAAAATTAATACCCTTTTAACCACTTATATCCCTCTAGTCCTTCCAGAAGTCAAGCCAAATATTAAGAGAAAAAAAGGTGTAACATGTATTTGCTAGTTCTTAAGATTTCCTTAGAATTCTCAAACTCAAGTACATCTAAAATTTTAATTGCTAAAGAAAATCTATAAAACATAGAGCCAAATACATTTAGACTGCTGTTGGAAACAAAGTTGACTGGAGACGACTAGCAATGCAAAAAATGCTAGGTAAAATTTGTGCTTTGGAAAAATTATCATTCCAAGATTTATTAAGACTTCCATGTTACTTAAAGAAAGTTTCCTATAGGTAGGATACCACATGTCCTGGTTTTCCTGGTACAATCCATAATATGTCTGTTCTCTGGCCTTTTAATAATATCGTTCTTTCATTCTAAAAATATATACATTTGGATGATAAAATGCATGGTTACCTTACTAACAGAACTTTAGCACCATAGATGCTTGAACAACATTGGTATATAGTGCTCTAAGAAGGATCTCATTATTTGGACAAGATAATAAAGGGACATGGGGTTCAATATTAATCATAGGTTTTGATATTATACTGCTTCTAGGAAATGAAATTAAAAAAGACAAAAAAGTTACAAAATAATGAGAACTTATATCAAAATTGTGTGAACAAAGTAGTGAGTATGCCTGCTTTGTGTGACTGGTGAAAATAACACTCTAGGCTACTTAACCTTTATCGGTTATTTTCATGATTGCATTATTTATAAGAAAGTTCTATAAATTCAAATTTCAAAAGGATCTCTGACTCAGGTATCTATGTATGGTAGTTGTTGGGAATTTCTAGCAGTTCTCGTGAAGGGTGAGGAGAATTTTTTCCTGAATGATACTATCATTTGCCATTCAGCACAAAATTTTAGACTTCAGAATCTCATTATGTATTATATTAGTAACCCATCGGGAGGTGCTACTTACATTATTCTTTGCTTATCTGAATGAGTCAGCTAGTTAAACGGTGCAAACTAGGAAACACGTTTTATGAAATTTGAAAATATAAAGTGAAATTGATAAAGAATTGATTTAAAAAAAACAAACAGAACTGAAAGTGCCCAGTGTAAGACCCAGTAAAATTGGTGGCTTGCAATGTGTTAAATGTGTTTATTTGCACTTTCAAAGTTCAGATTTCCTCATACATTTTCATACTGATGGAGATAAAATGCTAAAGTCTTAAATCCCTCTATGCCATGCTGAGCTGCTAAGGGCTGTTGAGTTTTTGTTATTTCTCCTCTCCAGTTAGCTCTGATTACGCCTGCTGAGTGAAAAATTTGTATTTGCCGACAGAAATAGGAACCACCCCACGTGCACTTGCACTCAGCAAATGCTCCAATACATCACAAAGATTTGCTCAACCCACCTTCAGAGGCCAAATCGAGCATGTTATTTTCTGTTTAGATCTGATTCTGGAACCTATCAGTCAGGAGTGTTTTCCAATCTCTGATTAAAGCAAGGCCTACAAAGCTGGAAGTGTTCACACACAGTCTCATTAGAGTGCTGGAGAGAGTGACCCAGGCCTTCTAGCACAAAGCTGTGAGTGAACTTCAAATATGAGAGTGCATCAATCAAACCCAAGCAAGGCTTTTATGTCATTTTTCTACTTTGCCTTTAAAGTCCTATAGGAATGCCCTTTCCAGCTGTACAGCCAAAAAGCATTCAATAGAAACAAAAAACCAAAGACCCTCAACCCCCTGCCCCCTCCAAATGGGTACGGTTTTACCTCCCCCAGCAAGCATTAGCGTCTTCTGTGCGTTTTAAATTCTTTAGCATGTTCAACAATGCAACGAAGAGTATATTCGCATCACTCAATGGCTCTGTATTAATTATTAGTACCCATTTGAGAAGGAAACCAATAAGGTCAAAGGCAACGAGACTGCATATTGTATGTCTTAAAGAGAGGTAGCAGAGAGATTGGGGAAAAAATAAAGCAATGCTCGTGGAGGCTTTTCATTCCTAGCCCCCAGCTCTAACCCCCAACTTCACTTCTTGCTTTTTTGTGTGTTGGCTTATACCATTAAGAAAACAAACAAACAAAAAAGCAAAAGAATAAAATCGTAAAGGAACATCAAGAATCTTGGCAGGAAAAGATAAGGCATTAAGTCAGAGAAAGAGGAGTCAGGCATTTAGTTAATGTTTGTTCTATACACCGCTCAGGGCACTAGAGTCATTTTCAAAAACACATCTTTAAAAGATAAGCAAAACAATATAAATTTGCCCACTAATATCATTAGAGGAAAATGCATGAGTGCAGTTAGCAGTGATTATTAAATTTAGGTACTTTTGCTTCCAACATCAGGCCAAAAAACATTATAGCACAAGTAACATCAGTATGAATTAAATAAAATGAGGCTTTCGAAGGCTGAAAAACAAAATAATTTAAAAGGAGACAATAAATCTCTCCTACAGTGTAGATAAAGTTTCCTGAATTTTACACCTCTCTAAACAAGTGAATTGTTCCACTACTCAAGATATCCTGCGTTCATTCAATTAGGAAGAGCAAGATACTGGAAACATAGTGTACCTCGAAATATTGGGCACATATACCACTCATTCAAGGGAATTCCCTGTATGTGTACATTTGTTTTCATTTCTAAACTTTACTAAGTTTGAGGCAAATACAACCCACAAATAGCACTTCACCCACTCAAATATACTGAAGCATGTAAAAGAGTGTTTGAATTTAGAGCAATATATATATTTTTTAATTTAGCATGTGTTTCTTTACAGGGCTTCAGATGTTTGGAAGAATTATGCAGATTTTATAAATGAGTACTAGAGCATTATGCTACTTGATAGTGTCCCATCTGTGCTTCCCCTGTAGTGTTTGACGGGGCATCTGTGTAAATTGCTTTTTTTTTTTAGTTAATTAGTTTATTGCATAAAACTTAATGCACTACCTGATAAAAACTTTTGTTCATTTCAGCACTTTTCCCCCCTAGAGCTGATGTTCATCTTTAGCTCTAGCGAGACCTAACTTCTTCCTTTGCAGATTTCTAAACTGAAATAACAAAAAAATGTTTTTTCCCTCTTTATCTTATAGGGCATAATACACTATGCATGTGTGACAATAAATATTAACAGTGTAAGTAACAATTTAAGTTGATCACCCCAATATTTCATATATTTTGTCATAGCTTCCCAACTAAAATATCTTCTAATATGTTTTTTAGGGATATCTTAAGAAAAGCTTTAAAAAAACTTCCTAGGGAACAAATATACATAGTTATGAAGTCTGTACAACCAATCTTTCTTTTCTCACTAGGGTATGTTAGCCTCTATTTAACTTGTTTAAATTATATCAACATTGGACCAGAAATCTCAATGAAATAAAATAAACAACAAAAACAAAACAAATTATAAAATCAGTTTTTCATTTGCCTGTATCTTTTTAGGAAAAATAACAAAAATCCCAGATGATAAACTAAATTTTTCAGGTTCATCTCAATATTTGTTCTCTGGAAAAGCAATACAAACTAAAGGAGATGGACAGCCAGAGCAGAGAGGAGATATTCTGCAAACACTTGATAGGTAATACAGATCAATGGTTAAGGGCCTAAGTTCTGAATCCAACCTATATGAGCTGTGTAACTGGGAAAATTTTTTTACAAATCTATACCCCAGTTCCTTTATGTTGAAAATGTTCTCATATTGGTCTTTACCATACACAATCATTGTGACTATTAAATAAATTTATACTTATCAGTACATAAACATTGTCTCACAAGTAACAATTGCTCAAAAAATGTTAGGTCTTCCCATGTTGATTTTGGTGAGAATAGCTATTTTGCTAGAAGCATAAGCTCACATTAGTTCACACAATATATCTGAAAAAAAGTAACCATTACTTTTTCAAAAATTAAAATACGTATATTTTATGAAACATATTTAATTTAAGAAGACTTATCTTAGATAACATGTAAGATATATTCTTTTTTAGAATAACCAAGAGGACAATCCTATAGAAATACATTTCATTTTATGAATCTTTCACATTGAAGACTTAGCACAGTCTGCCAGTTTTAAATTACATAACTTCAGAGCTATTTATTTCTTTTTCTGACATTATGGTCATCATATAGATAAGCTCCATAAGTTTTAAATAGCATACTATGTGAACATTTTTTCCATTTATAAGCCATATAAATTATTTGTCCAGTGATGTTAACTATTTATTTAGTGGGCACTGATACCATAATTGATCTATAATATGATGTACTAATATTTGCACTCCATTGTGCTGTCGAATAATTTTTTTTTAAAAAAAGAAGAATATAGATCGAGTTTAATGTTGAGTTTACATTATCTAAAAATTTGGAAAGCCTATCAATGATATGCATGCTTTTTCTTCTAAGAAATTCAATGCAAATGAACCAGCTAGAAAATGGAATTTAGAACATTTCAATACGTGCAAATCAAAATCAAAATGTCAACTTCTCTGACTTGGAGCAAACTGAGTCATGAACTAAACCCTCACACTATGTAAATATATAAAAGCTTGGTAAGCTCTGCGAGTGTTCTTAGACTCATATATAGTATCTGGCCATCCAATAGCACAAAAAGTTTAAAAGTTACTTACTCTGTAAGATAAAATACTTTTTTGCGTTTTGCCTCAAGGTTTAAAGTGTAAAGGGTTCTAGCAGTTGCTTAACACTCGGGGGAAAAAAAGAAATACCGATTTGACACCAGTCACGACAGCTATTGAAGACGGACTATTTTGTAGTTATGGTTTGCCTTTCCCATGTGGAAGATGCTATTTAGTATATTCTTAGTTGAGAGGCAACAATACTTTAGCAGTGTTTTCTCACATTAAATGTACCAGTTACTCCAAATCTAGTCTCCAAATTCCCTCTAGTCCTAGTATGCTCACAAAGCCAGAAAATGAAAATTACACACACATGCACACACATACACAACAATGCTCCCCAGAAGTCAAAAACCAAATAAAATGTTCTTCAATTTCTCATGCCTAGTTTGGAAGATTTGTCATAAGAAATATTTTATAAATATCAAATCTACATGTGACTTTCCAGTCATTGAAGATTCTCAATGGTATATAAGACAGAATTATTCAGGTTTCCATTGACAGAATAAAAAGGTTATTAATCTCACACCTTTCCTGGGTATTCCACGCTATTCTATAAGAGCTAGTTAAAGATATATGGATTCCATTCTTACAATATAAGTGTTACAAACAAATACTATTTGCAGTAGGTTGGACCAGAATAATTTTTTTTGAGCTTTATTCTATCTACTTGACAGGATGTCCAAGCTTCTTGGTAAATATGTTAGAGTTAATACTTCTTTCTCTGAGAGCAAAGTAAGACATAATCACAGTCATGAGATCATTATTCCCATGTACTATCAAACATGATTTACTTTCTTTTCCTTAATAAAATCTCCCCATCAATTTTTAGTTTTCTTAACTTTTTTTGACGATGGCATACCTTTTCTAAAACAGTACTCAATTTTATATTTATGAAAACATGGAATTCTGTGCCTACCTTCAGTATTATTATCATGAATACTTTTATCCAAGGGGTAAAAAAAAAGAAACCAATTTTTCAAAAACAGAACTTTGTAAAAAGAAATTTGAATTGGTCAAATAAGGTGAAATACACACAGTGACAGTAGTACTGACAAAGCAAAAAGTATCCAGCCAAACTTAAAGAATTTCCTAAATTTGCTAATCATTATTTTTTAGACCAAGTTTCCACCCACCTACCCCACCATTATATCAGGTTGAAGTGTCTAAAAGAAGATAGACCCCAAAGAGCAGTTTAAAATGCTTTAATTTTTTTTTAATGTGATACTGTTCTTTTTAAGGGTTCTTTCATATGTGATCAGTCAGAGATACTGACTTTTGTGAGTTAACACAAAAGTGAAATAGCACTTTTAAGTGCTGTCTCTCTTTGGAGATTTAATGCGCTTTGTAATATCTCTGAGATCAGTCAGGGAGAGACGAGAAAAAAGAAATTTGATTTTGAGTCTGGACCAAAGCTCGGTGACTTGAGAGGCACCTAAACATAATGAAAAGGAAGAAGTTTCAAAGAGAAAGTTGGCAGCTATGACCAGAATCCACAGGGCTAGCAGGACTGACATCAACCAGAGGCAGATTTAGAGGGTTACCCTATGATCTCTCTTGATACCATTGACACTTCAAGACCCAGTTTCATTGGGGAACAGTCCAGTAAAAGAACATCTCCAAAGGACACAGCATGGTTGCGGTATTGAGAAAGACATGAAAATGCCAGCACCAAGGGCCTAAAGCTGTCCTTTTCTCCTCCAAAGATCACAAATATCTGGGGAAAGCAAAAGTCAACATCTGAAACCTGCTTTTTCAAGCTTGACTTGAATGATATAAAGTTGGCCGTATAATAGCTAGATGCTTACCTTTCTGACCTAGGTTTAGCCTGATGTAAGAACAAGTTATTAGCTGATTCCTAGTAGTCCTCACTTACCTCCTGGTGAGTAACTTTCTACTCTAGTTTTTCTATTTTTTTTTTAATTAAAGTAACTGTCAGCTAAATTTTTGTCAAATACTGAAAATCAGCACAGAATGCTCCCATCACTTTGTTGTTTCCCATGTTTTCAAAGATCTATGTATTTCTGCTAACAGCTCTGTAGGTTGAAATTGATGCCCAAGTAGGTATGGACGAAATGTAGATCCTATATTGGGTATAAGCAGTATCTGAATTTTAAATAATAACAATAATGACCTTTGACTTAAAGAAATCATACAGATATTTTATGCTAGAATTTGTGTGTTGACAAAAGGGGTAGGTACTTGAGTTCCATAGACCTTTAGGACACCTATACAGCATAAGAAAACAAAAATCTAGAATAATTATATGAACTACACATGGGATTTTAAAATCATGGATCAAATGGACGCATCATGATAATATCTATTCTAAAATGACATCTCTCCCTAGTTATGTAGGCTAAATTACAATTGAATTATGGTTATAGAAAGTTTTATAAATTTGCTTATATAAGAATTACGTTCAAAATGAAAAAAGAATTGATTTATTTGTCAAAATAACTAAGAGGAAAATATCACTTTCAGTCTACATGCTCAGACAGTTGAAGGAAAGAACCAATAATTACCATTTCAAATTTGCTTATGCTCAACTTCAATATATGACATAGAATTCTGTGTCTGCCTCCTGAAATATCATTAGCTCCAGTGTTTCATTTTGGATATATCTTCGTGACAGCAAAATAGCTGATTAATTTGATATACAGAATTAGTCAAATTTAGTGAAAAAATGAGTCTATTGCTTTCTTTCATAGAAAATTAATCGAAACTTTATGTTTTAGGAGATTATCTTAGCATTTGGTGGGCACTTTCAAAATTCTTTAACTGGAGCACAGTTTCACGAAACTGAAAACTCCCATACAGTAAAATCAACAAAACACTTTTAGTATTAGTCCAGATATTGAGTGAAACCAATTCTAGAGAAATTTCTAAGGAACCCACATTTTTTGAGGTAACAGAAGTTTGATTTCTCTCAATTAATAAGTGAAGTGAGATGAGAATATGTAATTTTAGTCACAGCAATAAGATGAATTTACAGAGTTTCATTCCCTATTGTCAAAGTTCAAACAAGATTATCTGATGGCATTCTAAGTACTGACAAAGAAAACATATCATTTCAAGAAGTACCAGGAATTCATCTATTGGAAAGATATTTATCAATATGTAGTCTGTGGTCATTTACAAATGAGTATTAAATATCAATGATATAAATAGTAAGCTAAAATATGAAAGTGGTCTTTTGTATATTATAAGTACTTAAAACAAAGTAAGTTTTACCATCTAGCATCCCAGACCCTTATGTCTCTTGAGGCATTTCTTTTTCCTCTTCAAATCTAAATAAGTATCTTTTTCTCACATGGAATACCTACACTAAACGTAATCCTTGGCTCTATTTTAAAAAGAAAGTTAACCTGCTGGTCTTTACAGAACTACCACAACCAGGAGCCACATATTCTAGACATAAGTCTACAGTTTTGATCATATGTCAATATTAGCCAACTAAAACTCTATCAAAAATAAAACACTTTCTTGTCAGTTTGGGGTGTCTTTTCTATATCCTACTCTAGTCTTTACATAGCTAGTCCCTGCTTTTCCTATGAATAGTATCTATGTTTTTTTTTGTAAAAACAATCTATTCAGTCATTCATGTGTGCCAATAAATATAAACCAACATGAAGAAACATGAGAGAAACCCTATAGTAAATATTGGGAGGAATATATATCACTATCTTTTCTACTCATATAAGAGCATAAAAGTTTTCATAAATGTGTCTATATGAATACTGATGTCAATTATTTCATCCCACAAATATTTATTTAAATTCTGCTACGTAGCAGGTTCTGAGGATCCAGAAATGAACAAAACGGATGAAGTTCTTATTCCCATGGAATACACGATCTAGTGGGAGGAGACAGAATATATTAAGTAGTAATAAATTTTATCTATAAAATGAAGTCAGGACACACAAATAACAACAGACTGGAATGTACCCATGTGTACCCATTTATTGTATGATTCAACTGAGGTTAATACTCCCTTTCTTCTTATCATGACACCCCTCCCATGGAATAAGTTTTGTTTAGCTGAAAGAATAAACTAGAAAGAAATAAGGAAATTTTTTCCAGAAATCAAATTGTCATTCTATCAGTTTTATAAGACTTCAAATGACCTAAAATATTCCCTAATGAAAAAACATTAAAAGTCCAATTCAAATGATATTTAGTGGGCAGAATTATGCTACATGATTTAATTTGCATATACATACCCTCTTATTTAAGATTTGCCTAATCGTTTTGATGCTTATTATTATATAAGTGATTGCACTTTATACTCTGCAAAACATGTGATCTGACAAGTTAACATTCTAGCCTTGAATCTCTTCTATTGCTATATTGTGGATGCTTCATTATAAGGTAATACAATTATTAGAATAGTATTTACCCATGTCCTCCCTTTAGTTTGGTGGTATCTCAACTTTTGGAAAAAAAAAAATGGTTCTACTGGTTTTAAAAAGGCCCAATCAGGAATTTGTTTCTGAATTCCAATTACTTAAATACTGTTAGCTTTACCTCATATTTCTGTCTTTCAAATGATCCCTGGTTTCAAATTAAACATGATTCTCAAAATATTGTCCTTCTTGATTTCACAAAATAATGTTCTTTTACTAATGTATGAAGGGTGATAAAAAAAATTCTAGAAATTTAATTATTTTAAATTTTCAATATTATCCACCAATAATAAATAAGAATTTGCTGTCACCAATTTCTTTTAAATTCATACTCCTTAAGTAGTCTACATAGTTAAATAAAAAGTATGATTCTCACGATTTGTGATTACTATCTTTAAAATACACCAGTATATTGTCATGAGTTAAGTTAGTAAGCCCCTAAATTTTCATGAGGACTACTGGAAAAAGAAGCAAAAAGGCAAGAACAGCCTCTCCATAAATAAATATACGAGGGCCAGCTTTTCTAGGTAAATATTTAAGTTAAAGTGGAAACATTTCTTCAAATCTTTATTATTATAAAGTTCTGTCCAATAGCTATATCCAGGAACTCCACATCCTATAAGGGATGGTTGCTATAAAACTTTTTGTAATTTTAAGAACAACTATAATTAGTACAGAATCTCATGATTGCATGGAAAGCATTCCATATGTACCATCTCATTAATCCTCTCTATAATCTTTAAAAGCATTAGAACATATTTTTTGGAGAGGCTAATTTGACTCTGAATCTTCAGCTCCTTCAGAGGACACTGAGAAGGTATGGAAGGAGCTTTATTTCAATTTGTTACTTTGCAATATCCTTTTTGTGGCCTATAGGAGAGAATTTCTCAAATGATAGTTCTAAAAATATGAGCTATTGGCCCAATTTAATTCTAATTTCATTGATAGCTTAAACACCAGCTTTTATTATGAGAAAACATGTCTATAGTCATGTTACAATTGCTGTCTTTTTGTGTTTTTCACTGTCCTAGGGAAGAAAAGCTTACCCCATAATCTTATCTGAAGGAGGCTATGAACCAGGGTTCACATATCAGGAATGATGCGTATCTCAAGCACACTGAAGACAGGAATTTCTAAACTATTTTTGTTTCCCCAAAATATTTACATTGAATAAAACAAGCCATAGATGGTGACAGATTTTGTGTCACCCTTCAGAGATGTATCATCTACTGCTTGAGGCCAAGAAATGAGTAGTTTCCATAATTGGGAAGCAAAATTGAATAATTGGACTGTGGTTCATAAGGTTTTTTTTTCCTCTAAGAAGGAAAACCATATAATCTGTAAGCCCCAGTCAATTGGGCTTGCTTGATTTATTCTTTTTAAGCACACAATTATCTTGTGCTCATCTAACATAACCACAAATACTCAAGCACAGATTTTTTTTATTCTCTTTCATCCACACAATAGTTTTCTATTCACTTAGTTTTCTTTGAATAAAAATGTACTCTTTAATTTTAACATAAATTTAAAGAAAGATTAATAAAAATAAAAAAGCATTACCCCTAATAAATGAAACTTTTGAGTCATAGGAATTACAACTTTGTGAAAAGATACAACTAATTTGACTCATATTTGCCTCTAAGGCAAAGACTTATTTTAATGATTAACATTTACAAATACTGTATTTATTTTATTATACCTTTATTCACTTTATTCTACCATTATGTTGTACAGCAGAATGTGTTTCGCTATGCAAAACCACAAAGTACTTACAACGTGATGATAAACAAAGTTTTTCAATTGCTTTTTTTCAATCATTCATTCATTCATCAATTCAGCTGATGTGAATTGAATGTCTACTATGTCCTGGATGCCAGGGATATAGTAGACATCAAGAAGATAAAATTACAGTTATAAAGGAACTTCTAGTCTAATTTCATGAAGGAAATGGGCTATTACTGTTACGTAATAACAGTAGCCTGAAAGATTTGTTCTAATCCAAACTTTTTTTCTGAAATTTCATCTAATCTTGAGGCCTTCATTAACTCAATAAATTAGCTTTGGTGTCTTCTCTCTACTGAATGACACCCTGTAGAAATATCCAAATAGTCAGTGTGTCTGCTACTTTTCCAACTTTCTGAACCAAGGCTGGTTTTGGAAATTATTAAGTAGATGAATATTTTTGCTTCACCACATTCTTTCTAGTTGACTCATCAACTTTTAAGATACTGTTCAATCATTCAATCCATCCATGAGCTTTAAAGAAAATTCAAAAGGACACATGGAGCCCTTCAGAAATCAGGCACTAGGAAAATTTATAATATGGATATCCTATAACAGTAACAATTGCGGGTTATTATTGGTGCTCAAATTTGTAGAGAACCTTCAGGGATTTGAGTACCTTGAGGCGCATACAATGCATACAGGACCTTTTATGTAGGAATCATTCAATAAATTATACAAACGTGTGTGTGTGTGTGTGTGTGTGTGTGTGTGTGTGTGTACACACACATATATGCAGTACTTGACCTCTGGAAGTTTATGTTTTTGGAGTCACATATGTGACCACGTGTGTGTGCTTATGTGTATATACATATACATATACAAAACGAATGGAGGAGTTAAGCTTCTGGGGCCTCCAAACTTTAACATTTTCCAATAGTTTTGCCTAGTCCCTACAATAAAGTCCTAGCCCTTTCTCTACACACTATTACCAAATGTTGGCAGCAATAATGTGTCTGAAAGTATTATAAGGTCATTTCCAGAAATACCATCTCAGAGAAGCAATAGCCTTGGGCACACTGTTTGATCATGGTAGATCAAAAAATTACAAGGCTAAAAGTGGGACAAGGAAAAATGGGTGTTAAGTATAATACCATTTCTAGAAATATCCTAGTGGTTGTATGTCACAACTGTAAAAATTTAAAAGTTAGATTAGCTTGATCTTTTTTCTTAGAAATTTGATTTTTAAAAGAATGCATATATGTGTTACTTTCACTAAGAAATTTTCATATAACATTATCACAAATTATCCTAATATTATATGTAACATTATTTCCAATATATTGAGAATACATTAATACATTGGAGAAAACATCACCTAGATTTGCTTTGCATCTGCATTGATAAAAATAATTTGTATTTTTAAGTAGAGTTTTATATAACAATTATATAAGCAAAGGAAAGAATACTTTTGTCAATTCCTGTAGTATTTTTCATGGCTGCAATCAATGCTTCCATAACTATTATTTGTCTAGTTAAGTTAAAGTTGATTCATATAAATATTTTCCAGCTGTAGAATAATTCATATATTTTCACAGAATGAACATTTAAATTTTATCCTTGATGGTAGTTATTGCCTAGCCTGTAAATAAGAATAACAATAATGCATAACCAAATTGAGAGATAAGTAAACACTTCATTGATGTCACCAGCCTCTGCCTTTTTAAAACATATTTTTCCATCTCTGTGGCACCACTTTCATTCTCAGATGCTTAGTAGCTTCATGGTTTCATTAGACACCCTCTTGTATCTATTCATATAATTTCCAGAAAAGAAAACAATGAGTAGCTAGACATGTTAATGCTCTGCTAGGTATCTGCAGATTATTACATTATTTATTATTACATTACTATGCTTTAAGCCAATAGACTATATTGGATGGTATGTCCTAGAAACTGACCTAAAATCCTTCAGGAAGAAATAATTTGTGGGCACTTATGGTATGGAGAGGGATGGTTTTCTAAAGTAGTTCAACAAGCATTTATTTAGCATGTATTATGTGCAAAGTACTGAAAATGTCAAGAAAGTCAGTGCATTCATTCTTCTCTACACACAGAGTCTTTTGGCAACATGGTTTCCATTAGAGATTCCAAATTACCTTGGCTGTCTGATTCACAGAATTTTAGGTGATTTAAATGTGAATTAAAAATTTAATAACTTGATAATACTGTAATTTTTCAGCTCTTCAGGTCTATCTCCAAGACTCATCTGATTGAATAGGCTCACTTGGTTCAAATACATTGTGAAGATGTTTTAACCACGTTAATAAATCTTTTGTTTATAGAATGTCACTAAATAGCAGGTTTGCCTATAACTGTTTTCTCTTTGCTCTTAATGAACTAACTTTTAAATAAAGTTATTAAAAATGAACAGCCAGCACCTATAACCATGCATTTGAGGTCTGAGGAGGAAAAATGATGAAAATGAATAACCAGGACATGTGTTCACTAATTTCTTTCTTTCCCTGAAGAATAAGGATAATTTTATAAGGAAGTCAACATTCATGTTTTACAAGAAGTTATCTGCCTGCTAAATCATAGTCTGACTACCATTAGAAATTACTCTAAGAAAACTAAAAATTAAAACTAGTTTCCTCTGAGCTAAAGGAAACCTGATTCCTCAGGAAGTGGTAACTCAGAACTCTTCTGAATTGGTTTCCTCAATCATCCCCCACTACTCTGCACTCTTCAAGGGTATACTGAAATAAGTCACAAAGAGTACTGCTTTTTCCTCTGCTCTCATTACTTCCTGCAGAAAGAAAATGTGCTCTATTCTCTTCTGCTCCAAACTGAAGTAACTGTTTCACACATTACATATCTCACTGTGGGTTAACAAATTGTTATAGAGATAACTCAACTTAATAGCTGATTGGATGTGTAAACATGCCAGTTCTACAATAGTTTTTTCTAAAAACTTGTATGGTACTATGAGGGATTTTCAGAAGTACCCTAAGTAATTCTACCCTAAAAGTCTGTTTTACAATCAGGATCCAGTCTCCTGCTTCTTAAAGGAGTAATAAGAGAAGAGGTAGGCAGGTGGAGAACCATGTTCAAGTGGGTTTGGGAAAATCAAAGGACAAACAAGATTGGTGCTCAGTGCTCACATTTAATATAGTGATCAGAAAAGCTATACCACCCTGGTGTTACCCTCTCAACCCACATGGATGGTGCAGGAGGGGGTGAGTAAAGATGGCTCAGTGGGGTGTGTTCTCATATGGTCCTGATACAATCTATGCTCCAATATGTCATAAGAACAGCTAAAAGTTTCCTATGGCACGAGAGGCAAAACAATTGCAGTGTCTTGTGTATCAAAGAGGTTATTAAAGCAACTGTGAAAGAGAAGCCATGTAGGTTCATAAGGGAGGGATACAGGTGGGCTGTGCTTGGTCCAAAAAGTAAACTCTTTAGGTAAATAGATGCCCCTGCAGATGCCAGTTTAGGTGATGGCAATGGTGATGAGCAAGATGTTTATCCCCACCTCCAAGCTAGGCCACTGCATAAACCCCAGAAATATAGATTTCTACCAACAGATATGGGTAGAGAGCACCCTGAATGGCTGACGTTATCTTCCAAATGAAGATCTGAAGTAGAACCTAAGTTCGTTTATAGGAAATTACAATATTATGCTTCTTACACAACCGTGATTAAGTACTGAGATTCTTTCCTGACAACACTGTCATTCTTCACTAAATGATGATCACTTCTGCTAACTGGATAGACAGAGACTGGGTTACAAAACTGGATATGTTCCAAAAGATAGACTCAAATAACATTCTCACAACTTGGTAGAGAAAGGTTGCCATTGACTTACTGGGTCTTTGCTTTCAGAATTCCACATAAATATGGAGAATAACAATTGAACCAGATGCTGTAGCTTTGATGATGATTTGTTCATAAACTTGATTATAAAAGTATCCATATGTTACTTCTATGAGTTGCGAGTTCTTAATTTTACATCCATATCACTGATGCCAAAATGATGGGATAAAATACAACTCAGTTCCACAAAATTGTCTCCTGGGGTAAAACGGGGGGTAGATAGCCCAGATCTTTGAGGTGAAGTTTCTTCTTTGATTTTCTTCACAACTACAAACACAATTACCTAAGTAAAAGCTAAACCCAAGTGTTCAGTAATTTCAAAGAACTCTTTGGATTTTTGGCTTAAATGTCTGCTTTTTAATAAGAAAATATAATTTGTTGCCAAATTCAAACTACTAAGAAGCGGTTTTGCCCTCTGTGGAAAAAGAGCGGGTACGTGTGTGGGTGCCTGGTAGCCCCACCTCAGCTCGTGGCAAGGCAGTTTCCAGTTTACTTAAATTGTCCCTATATGTAGGTGAGAAAAATAGAAATTTAAACAACATGAATTGAAGGTCAATAAAATGAGAATCCACTAAACCAAAATGAAAAAAAAATTTTCACCAAACTTAATTGCTATACTGGAAATTTCTTCAATAGGAAACAAATCCATTAATTGGATCATAAGAGATGAGGCTTAGAATGCAAATGCATTTTACAGGACAAATTGACAAGTTCAAGGTAATTTGTAAATGAATAGCAGACTTTTACTGAAAGTTTTCATTTTAAGAAAAGCAGTTGCAGGGAGGTCTGAAGGCAATGGATGCCCAAATTTAACATGTTGGGTGGGGAGTGAGGATGCCACAGAAAGGGAAGGCAGTGTTGCCTTAGATTCACGTCATAATTAGTCCCATTATCCAGCCATGCTGGACTATAGTGATTCTTAAACACTTCTTGACACTTCAGATGTATTACTGTGTTTCATTTCTTCAACATGGTTATGGAGCTTCTACTATCTCTCAGACATTTAGAATATAGCAGTGAACAAAATTAATGAAACTTCCTGCCCTCAAAGAACTTTCAACTTGGACAATAAGTATATAAATAAGCACAATATATATTATGTTAGAGCTAAAAGAACTTCAGAGATGAGTAAGGCAAGGAAAGAAAATAAGATCTTGGTATTGGTAGGTTTGTAATCTGAAATTGGGCACTGATAGAAGGTATAGAAAGGTAATTAAAGACCTGAAAGAGATGAGGGAGCAAGACACGTTATGATGCTGGGGAAGGGCATGATGAAACACTGGAAAAGCCGGGTGCTGAAACCATTTTGTTGAATTTCACTCCAGCCATGTCTGTAGGTCTCCTTCATAGTACGTGTAGTTCAGCTTATTGCTGGGATTTCTAATGCTGTTCACGTACTTTCATATATATACGTATAATACACATAAGCATGTGTTGATATTTAGGTATATCCTCACACAATTATATATTTATTGTATGAATTCTATTTATGAAAAAATTTTTTCATGATCAACATTTCAATTTATCTTATCTAATAGACAGGAATGGGGCATAATGAATTAGACTGGAAAGAACTCTTTCTATACTCTGTATATCACTCAAAATAAGAGTTATAAAGCTTATCAGAGTATTTTTAACTGAGAGGGTAATTTAGAGACAAAAATGAGAATACCCATTGTTATAGCTCATTAAGTCTTTTTAAAAAAATAAGCTCCCTAATTTAACAGTTAAAGACCTAATAAATTTTATAATTAGGAGCTATTGTACTTCTTTTTTTTAAACTTTATTTTCATCTTCACATGAAAATTATGACAATTCTGCAATATCTTCCTAGTTTAAAAAAATTCCTATATATGTTTGTGAAATTCAAGGGGCACTGTCAACCCCAGTGGAGTCAGAATGGCCCAGATTTGCAACCCTGTTTGTCTTCATAAGGACAGTCTGACTGTGACACCTCACCTTACATTCTACAGAGGGGCTACATATAATATTAAGGGATTTTTACAGAAAAACATGCAGCTTAAAAAAATAACAGCCTTTTGGTAACAGATCAATGTATTCCAATGCATCCACTCAGTAGCTGTGGCTTAAATACAATTTGGGAAATTTTGCAAAAGAAAAAAGGAGAGAAGGAAATGAAGGCAAGAGGAATGGGAAGGAAAATGAAAAAAATGATACTGCCTAGCTACAAGCTGCAGAGGGAAATTAATATTCAAAAGGTTAAGGTGTCTGTGAAATGTATGTAATGAGTAACACTCATAGTTTGTTACTATAGGTTCATTGCCTCTAATGTTGAGGACGGCACATGGATAATTTACGATTCCCATTGTCCCCTCTGCAGGGATTAATTCTGAATTATTTATGTACCTATATACGCAGAGAACTGAAACATTTTAGTTAAAGTCAGCCACTCACTCACAGTCTTGAAATTATGCAGCCCTTGTTGCTAAAAATGATGTTAGCCTCTTGTGATTTAAGTCATAACATTTTATTTTCAGTCCCACTGAGAGAGAAGGCATACAGGAGGGGGTAAAAAAAAGATATATTTTTCCAGAATAAATCTCAGAATGCATTTTTTAAAGATGTAAATAGATAATGGTAATTTTGTTGAGTCAAATTATTGTTGTAGAGAGCATGTAAATAAACCTTCATTTTATTCACGATTTGTGATTTTGTATTGGAATACTCTACAACTTGTTTTCATACCGGGATCTTTAAATACAAAGACTCCGCGTTTCAATAAAGGGAATTACCACCTACGTACTAATTAATCAAAGAATGAAATTTCATTTTTGGAAAATGGTTCTAATCCATTCATATTTCACACCAAATCATTTCATTTAGTCAACTGAATTCAGAAAAAGTACTATTTCCACTTACATTCCTGCGATTACTCACTGCTGTTAAAGACTCCTTTGACTACATCAGAATTAATTTAAAAAATGCAGGTATTACACACTTCCCTGAAAAAAATAACCGATTATATTCTGAACTGATAATGTGTTTGATAAGTGCTAACCTTGTCAGCATAAGACCATCTTACAATTTTTAATAAATTGGATTTTGAAACTGTGTATATTTAACATGCATTTTTTGCATGTTTTGGTGTAAATTATAGGTTCCCATACCAAAATTTTGATTTAAAAAAATCAAAATGCCTTATATACAATTCTTTTAAGAAAAAAATCTGAATTAAAGTCTCCAAACAACTGACCCTGGGCCTTTGGAATTCAGACTACTCAGTCTTTTCTGATCTTGGGAATCATGTTTCTCTGATAATTAGGGTGCATCTCAAGCAGACACGATGCTGGATAGGGTATTGAGTATGAAAATAGATAAGGAATTCTAAGTTTGCAAAAGCAAAAGAATTTATACACATATATGCTACCTATAAGACATCAATTTCCCTTTTAGCACCCACCCCATACAATTCAACAATTGCTAATAAATTAGGAGGAGGGGCATATTGATGTACTGCTTGACTCTAACACAAAGAAGTGTAGTTAGCAAAAAGCTGCAGTGGGTAATGAACAGTATTTTAACTCGGCAGTTTAACCTCCTTGTCTGTCAGCTGTGACCTTTTACCAACCCCAATGAGAGTCTGATTTCTCACTTTTGCTACTCACTGCTGGATGAGTGAATGTAGAATTTGACAGCGAGAGGTTTTACATGAAAAGGAAAGGTACTTAAAAAGCATGTTTTGTGATGATAGGCTACATTTATTCACTGTTCATTACGCTGGGTGCAGCAGCAGCGTTGGTGGATTGATTGGGTGTGAGCGGCTTGTCTGCTGTGGGAGTGAAGAGGCGTTATTGACCTGCATGGGAGCCGGAGTGACCTCTAGATGACCCCCTTTTCACCTGAAATTGACCTTGAAAACAACCTAGGGTTCACTCCCATTTAAATAGAGGGAAATTCTTCAAACAGCATGCGAATTATTAGAATTGATATATTGAGCATTTCCTTTTTTCTTTCCTATTTTTTTTTCTTTTTTAACTTTTACAGAGGTAAATGCACGTAGGGGGTAAGGCGAGTGTTGGCTTTTAAATTTCCAGATCCTGCAGCCGCTCTGCTTGGTGTTCGTACAGATTTATGGAGGGGGCCAACCAGACTTTGGACTGCTTGATGTAAAATTTTACCATTCATCATTATTGATTAGAGTCCACACTCTGTGACAGAGCCCAAACCTTACTATGACAATTGCTATTTCAGTTGTTATGGACCATAATGCACCATAGGGATGATTTAAAGGAGCACAATAGCTATCTGTAATTACACATGAATAATCCATGAATTCTACACCACAACGCTTATGATCAGACTCTAACGACCAAGGCTTGAGACATTTATTTTTGTTCTCTCTTTGGCACCTGTGCCAAAAGTTGCCAATTTATAAAAATTTAAGTACAACAAGCTTACCCCTCCTATGTTCAAAGTTGAGTTTTCACTGTTAGTTAAAAATAAATCACACTCTTGGAAAGTGATATGGTACTGCCTTTTTACAGATGATATAATCAGTAATTGAACTTGCTTCTTGTTAGGAAAGGATGCCCATTATTATTGCATCAATTAACATCAAGTAAATATATTAGATATTTGGTAGAATAGCGGGTAGCATCAGAAGAGAGAAAATAGAACATTTGTTATTATTGTTTTCACTTAAAAAAAAAAGTTTTACTTGAAGTCTTTCGTCTCATATTTGGCCAAAAAGTTAAGGGGAAAAAATCAAGACCATAAATTACAATGGTCAATGGTACAATGGAAATGTGATAGGTCTTACACAAGTTTTAATAACTGTTGAAACTAATACACTAACCAAGGGATTCATATCTTATACCTCAACAGTAAATTATTCTCTAATTTTATGTGGAATGCGGAGATGGAGAAATGTTTGCCTACGGAGCTTATGGGTGGCCCCTACGGTCCAGAGAGTTGGCACAAACACACCTAATTTTTTTAAAAAAATCACATTTATTAGTGGCTCCTTAAGATAGTTCCATGTCTAGAATATATTTTGGAGTGGAGACCACCCTATGAATATGGTCATTTTAAAGATAATTTTAGGAGTGGCCAATTTTTTCCTCGGTATTTCCAGAAGACTCCAACACTTATAGAACCAAGAATGGGAAATCTATGCAAAGTTTTTGTAAGCTTGCTTCTTCTAGCTCTTAGAATTTGTGTAACCAACTGCTAGATTTAGTCCATTTTGAGATTTTGATTTCCTGACAATTTAGGAAAAAAGTTTGGCAGTGTTTTGGGTCTGTCTACCACGTATTCCAGAAAAGTGTCCCTTCTGCCTGGTTTATGACAACATTTCAGTAGTTCAACCTATCTGGGGCATAGTAATGTTTAACTCAGAAGCATTTTTCATACTGTTCAAATATTTACATGCAGGGCTACAGGCTTATTAGCAATCTGGTGAAGTATTTGTAAATCTGGATCAAAATTCTGACAGCATATTTATTGTGTTGATTTGACCTATTTTCTATCTAAAGCCCTACTCCATAATTCTTGTTTCATTTGATGTTAATCCTATGCATGAAAGGCAGTAACCACATTTGTACACAGTAGCGCTCTAGCATCCACACAGGAGGATTCTACTAATCTGATTGCCCCCCTACCTCCCTCAGTGTGTGGTGCTTACACCTGTGACTGTTTCAAAGCTCCATGAGGCCCTAGCTTAACCAATGTATGTTATCTATTACATTTTATTTTCCTCCTCTCATTACAGTGATGAACCACTGCAAGGGTCCTCAGCAGGTTAGAGGACCTGCAAATTGCAATTATTCTGAATTAGGATTATATCATGCTTTTTTAATCCTTGGGAACATTTTTTCCCTTCAAATTGTTCTAATATTGAAATGTGTTTTGGGTATTCTGCTAAGTGGGTTTCATTGCCAGACTGAAATGTAACATAAGTTTTTAAAAGTAACTAATTTAAAATTAAAGATGACAGTTTTTTCCCAAGCCATGTAAATGATTTTTTCGAATACTATTTTCTTCTAACCGTTCCTGTCTGTCTATACATCAAATAAATTCAAATCAGGGACATGTTTTCTTGAACAGCAAATTCTTTATGGAATACAACAAAAATAAAGACTCGTAATCGGTATGACATTAGAAACCCATGTACTTATCTAGTCAGCTTCCATCTCATCTTTGTTCCTACCTCTTCATAAAGGATAAGGCAGTTTTGCCCAAAGGAAGAAATAAAAGGGAATCCTCGTTAAAAGGTACATTAACGAAAAAAGAACGGCTTTATTGGGGACATGTGCAGAAAGGGATGTTTGAGTAGTAAATGATAATTTACTTTTGAGGTATATTAAAAAGGTTTAATCTTACTGATCATGAGTTAAATTGGATGTTTTAATCAGTTAGCAAGTGCCAACAATAATTATGCCAGAGCGCTTAGTCTGCAGAATGTGTACACAAAGCATATAAATCCTTTGCTTCCCCAGGGATTTCTCGGAATAACACACAACTAAGAGACAAAAGCGATATCAAACTCATATAAATTAACATTGCAAATGATCTGAAAATATAATAAATAACATGATCCCATCACTTTGAATATGTAGTACAGGGAAGGGTGTCCAACACAAATATACGCATTAATCTTCTGTATCCTTACTAAACTTTTTCAGTCAACTTTTCTGCCATTTACTTTCTACAGTTCAATTCAAGGTCACTCCTTTCATTGAGAGAGCCAGGCTGGGTGACAGAGCACAGAAATCTGTATTCCTTTTAGAAATGAATGTGAAAAATAGGGTTATTTTCCTAATGAGTTTTTATTGAGGAAGTAAAATAAAGGAGTTGGATCCAAGGACCTTGCAAGTCCTTTGAAGCTCTAAAATTTCTATTATTTGAAGATTAATATTGGCCACAATTTTGATACTATCAAATAAGTAAGAGATTATAAAGATATGGATAAAATCATTTCAACTTTTGCATAATGAGTTTTGAACTGAATTATTTCTAAAATGCTAACAAAGGTTGGGGTATACCATATGCTATATAACATTTCTGTGAGAAATATAAATAATATGTATAATTTTATGTGTTAAATTTGCCACACCCCTTTAAATCCTTATATAGTTTTCTTTTTACAGATCTTACATGAACTAAGTACATCTTCATAGTTTGGTTCATTTACAATATTATAATTTTAAAATAATGATATCTTCACCATTCTTTCCACTGATAATTGGACAACTTTTTAAGTGCAAACAGCATTTCCTAACATAAATAATAAAATCTTTTGGGCATAGATTACTTCCAGTCACTATTTAAAAGTATTTTTTAAGTGTAAAAAAAATGATTAAAGTTTAGGTAGCCACACAGAAAAAAAAAATTAAAAGTTCCTAAAACGTGTGTTTCTCTTTAAATTGTAGAATTCACTCTGGAATATTTATTCATGTTTGATGTAAAAGCTTATCATTTTCTGGAGGTTGATGATTATTGAAAGCTAAAAGAAGAGTGGGATGAGGTTAAGTGAATCATCAGTTACACATCTGATGCTTTTCCCATCATGTAACTTAATTGGTTTACACTGATTTTGTACTGGAGTATTTAGGGACAACATGGGGGCTTTTCTGCAGATCTGAGCAGCTGCTTGATTTGTTAATGAACAAGGTTATCAGTAGTCAATTGCTCACAGCTGAAAAACTGCATGCTCCCCGTTAGTCCACTGGAGAGGGAATTTTTTAGATGAGACTTTTGTGTTTGACACTGTTGCCTTTTGGGTGATTTGGGTACATCCACCTGTCCTTTTGTAACCCAGTTTCACTATATGCAAAAAAGAACTACTACATACAAATTTTTACTCTGTGTAATGGATATAAGGATGTGCTAGAATTACTCCTCTTTAGAACACAGGAATAAATGTGTCCCCTGTATCATGTATCAGTTATTTCTACTATTATTGGGGGTCAAATATCTCTTTGAGGGGCTTATAAAAGGTAGGGACCTCTACCCACAAGTTTGTGTATAAGTACACACGCACAAGTGCAACATTTTTGCAAATACTATGAAGATGTTCATATATGTCAGATTAAGAGACCGTTCAACAGAATTATTTTGAAATTGACTTTGTTCAGTGCTCAAAGAATGCTACTTTAAAGAGAAAAGAATTTCTAACCAATCATATGGGAAAGAAATAATTAGGTACCGTGTTATAAAGTAAAGAAAAATTAAATGTTTTGCTTCAAATAATAGGCCATACCTCATGGACAACAAAATGTATACTTGCAAAAGGAATATACACATTCATTTATGTTACCTTTTCTAGGACAAGGATCACTGAAAAACTATTTTGTACTTATCTGGGAGATGTACTTCCTCGAATATGCAATTTTCATTTTTTACTAGATTTTCAGTATAATTTCAATGGTGAGCTAAATAACAGATATATACGTATACAGTTCTAACAACCATTCTGAAAATGAGATTTAAAAGTAAATTCAATGCTCTTCAGTGTGTTATTTGTTATTCTCTCCTATTCCAGTTGTTTCCTTAAACTTTACCTGATCCAGAAGAGATACTTCAAATGACTGAACAGTCATAGACCTTATTTTTAAATTTCATTACTTACCTTGGTAGTTAATAATTCTTCCATTCAGAGAATATACACAAAATAATCAACTGCTGAAATGTCAATGGCGATATCGCAATGAAGGTCTAAAAAAGAGGTGAAATAACTTCATAAATACGTTTGAACTTAAATTTTCAACTTAGATTTTCATTTGGTATATTGTTATTAATGAACACATCATTCACATCATTCCATTTCCAGAGAATATTATCTTGGTTTACAAAAATACGAATTCTGTTTGATGTTGTTAATTTAACTTGAAATAAAAAAAATCCCTCCATGGTCAAGCATTATAATTGTTTCCTTGCATACACCTTTAATTCCTTTGCCCCTCTATTGATTCTGGTTAAAACCAGATTTCTTCCTCCTCTGCTCCCACATCTGTACAGCTGAACCTGACTAGAGAAAAACACCCCATCATGTCGACTGGTCTCACTTTATATTGCTGTTCATAGCCTACAGTGGGCCCTTAATGATGTCATATAATCATTAAATATATCCCCATTTCATTCACACTTCTATTTTCCTAGACAAGTATATCACATCTTCTTACTCTTCAGACCTCCACATCCTCTTCCCTGCCGTAACTCAGCTGATGACATTTTTTTCCTTCATTGAGAAAAAAGTTGAAGTAATCAGAGAAGACCCTCCAAAGAATCTACCCTTCACATTTCCCAATTCACATGCTTGCATACTCTGCCTTCCTGCCAGATGCCATTCATGCAACTTCCAAGCTCTTTTCTCAGTGCAAGCCTGAGTTTCATACAAGTTCCCTCTTTCCCTCTTTCATCCCTACTCAAGGACATAACACCAGAAACTCTGCCCCTCACTTTCTCCTGTAACATCAAGTACTCATCCTTTACTAGACATTTCTCATCAAATATGGGAAATAATATGCTGATTATGATAATATTTCTCACATCTCAGGACAGACTCTTTTTTTTCATCTTTTTTTTCCTTCTCAGCAAAACTCCTCAACAGACTTTTCTATTCTATGTCTAATTCCTCTCCTCTCATCCTTTATCTATGTCACCCTAGTCTGGACCACTACCACCACCACTGCCAGATTCCTCTCTTTGATCACAACTCCATAATAGTAAATCCACTGATCAATTTTGAGTCCTTGTCCTATTTGACTTATCAACGATCCAGAGTTGATTACTCCCTCTTCTTTGAGACATTCCCTTCACCTGATTTCCAGGTCACAGTCTCTTGATTTTCCGCCTACCTGACTAGTGCCTCCTTCCCTGTCTCCTTTACTTCCTCTTCTCCTGAGCCTCTTAATTTGAAAGTTTCCCAGAATTCATTTTTTGATCTCCTCTTTTCCAGCTGTGCCCCATTTCTTGGTGATCTCACATTGTTCTATGGCTTTAAATAGCATCTATTGATATATGCTCACACTCTCAAATGTATCTTTCCAATTTAAATCTCTCCTGAATTGATGACCTGACATAAACCATATACATATCTAATCAGCAAATACAATAAAGGTCCAAGTCTGATATTCTCTACCCAAATCTGTTCTACCTACAGCCTTTAGACCCCAGTTGATGACAACTATATCCTTCAGTTATGTAGGCCAAAAACCATGTTTAATCCATCTGCAGATCTGATCAGCTCCACCTTCAAATATCTATGATCTAACCACCTCTCACCTCCCTACTACCATCCTAGTCAGAACCAGCTCCTCCTCTCATCACCACAGCAGGTCTTCCAGCATACACCCTTCTCCCCTACAGTTTGCTCACACTGCGGCAAAACAGAGCAATTCTATAAAATGTAGTTATGATCATGTCCTCTCGCTATTCAAACTCAGCAATGACTCTCCATTTCAGTTAGCAAGAAAGCCAAGATCCTTACAACAGCCTGAAATTCCCAACTTAAACTGGGGTCTGATTCTTCTCATTCCATTTTCCATGACTCTCCCTCTTTCTTGTTCTTTCCATTCCAGCTACATGGAGCTGCTTGGGGCCATTGCTCTAGTTATTTTCTTCATCCAGACCATTCTTCCTGCAGATATTCATTAAGCAAATACTTTTCTTCCAAGTCGGCTCAAATCTTATAATGTGGCCTAAGAAACACACTTAATACTGCAAACTCAACTTCTTCCCCCAAAACTCTTGATTGTCCTCAACATGCTCTAATTTTGCTTACAGATGTAGCATGTATCTACTTATAATTCATTATATAATTTATAAATTCATTACGTTTATTTTTAATTTCTGTTTCCTCATCACTAAACTATAAGTTTCAGAAGACATCAGTCATTTTCTGTTCTGTTGACTGAGGTATCACCATGTTTTAAGACTGCGCCTGACTCTTATCCGTGAATATTTGTTGAAGAACTTTGGTTAAAAAAAGATAGCAGGAATTTAAAATGTACAAATATTTAATGTCCTTTTGAAAGTTCTCATTAAATGTCTCAAAAGCCGTATGCTTTGGTTTGCAAATCTTAATTTTAAACCTAAAAATTTCAGTTAAATAATCCAGTTACATTTCTTCAAATATTTATTAAATGCTGTCTCTGTAATAGCAGAGTCTAGTTTTAAGGAATTCAAACTTAGAGGAGATCGACAAATGTCTACCATAGTATAACGTACTATAGTAAGTGCTGTGATAGAGTTACACACAGAATATTACGGGAGTATAGAAAACCTAACCTGAGGAATTTTCCACCAACTGGCAAGGAGAGGGTTCTGAACTGGAGCAGATTGAGGGGGTGTCATTTAATCAGTTAATACATGGCATGCTTACTATACGTCAGCTGCATTGAGAGTCATGGGGTAGAAACGGTTTCAGTAAGCTGAGTCTGAAGTACCCATGTGACATTTAAGTCACAATAACTTGGTGACTTTTCTACACACAGGTCTTGAGCCCAACAGAGTAGTCTGGGCTGGACATTATCCTTATATAACTGGTAGTTAAATTAGTAGGCATGAATGAGATTTCTCAAAGAAATAAAGCTATAGACAGAGATTAGATATTATAAGATCTATCATAATTTCTAAAAAATCTACTTTATTATTCAAGTATATAATATAAATCAGATAAATAACATAAATCATTTAAAAAATAAAATAACATTAGCAATTAGTAGAAAACAAGCACACAACATATTCCCTATTACCCTCTCCCACCTGTGCTGGATAAACTTTTCTAAGATTCCAAAAATTTTTCTGAATGCATACATATTTCATAGATTGAAGTGCTAATTTTAAAGATTTCATAGAATACAATGATTTAATAAAGTTTAAGAATTTTAAGTGCATTTTATTAGGATTACGTATTTTATGACAATCTTTTTCTAACGTGTATTTCATGAAGCGATACACCTCTCTATATATACTATAAGTACACATTCCGACCTTTGATAGTTAAAGCTTATCAATTACAGACTGCAAAGTTAGCTAGGTAAATTTCCAAGTTATCTATATATAATACAGTATTTAAAATAAAGTGAATAAATCAGTTAGTAAAAAATAGATCCTATCAAGCAGAATTAAGTAGCTTCTAGCAGTGTAAAGTTCTCACGGAGGCCATGGGAGAAAGTGATAAAACACACAAATAATTTGTTTGCAGGCATTGGAGAGCTGATGAGGTACCAAGAACTGGAGGATCTAAAACTCCAGAGAGCGGAGAATCTTGAGCGAGTGAGCTCAATTTTGCAGCTGCTTTTACCACGGGGCCTTTGCCCGTTGTAGGCTTGAGCAGAAGACTGAGAATTAGGGTCTTGGACTAAGAGAGTGTTACTTCTAGGAAACAAAAAAACCAAAAAAGCTTCCGATAAAGATTCAGAAGGGAGGCTTGAGTATATGGTTGAGTTTTACCTCAAAGGAATGACCAAATTCTGGTGCTGTACAGAGTACTAGTTTACAAGTGAAAGCATACAATCTCTGAAAAGTAGATTGAGGATTTTATCATCCTCATAAAATAAATGAGTCTGAGATCTGCCAAGAGAATGGGGCCACAAAGTCTTCTTCTTCATCCACTCAGTTGGAAACTCTAGAGGTTCAGGATGAGCCAGCCACAGGCCAAGTCATATCAGCGCTGCAATGAGGCATCAAAACAACACGTCCTTGATTGACGCAGGTGATCAGCTTCCACTGATCCACATTTGTCCACCAAAGAGTGAACCCACTCTAAAGAAAGATAACATCAGCTGCAGTCCCCACGGTTTTTTTATATAATATTTGACATTTAATCAAAAATTACTTAGCACACCAAAGACAGGACTCCATGCCTGAAAACCAACAAAGGGAAAAAAAAAAAAAGACCCATTCAGGTCCATAGATCATCTAATTGTTAGAGTTAAGAGACAGGTTCTAAAATAATTATGATAACTATATTCATGAGAATGAGGGAAATGAAGATAACAGAGAAAATTTTAACAGTGAACTAAAACCTTTAAAGAGAATAAAATGGAAATTCTAGAATTGAAAAATAAAATATCCGAAGTTAGGAACTCATTAAATGGTATCAACAGCATGTTAGACACAGCAGAGAACTGTTTAATAGAATAGACTATGTCCAGGTCAGAAGAATATATCAAAATGATGAACAAAGGCAGGAAGGAAAGATACATTAAAGACTATAAAAAGCATAAAGAAATGTGGGACAAGCGAAAAAGTCTAACATATATATAACTGGACTCCTAGGGAAGGGGGGATGGGAGGGGGAAGGAGGGGGGAGGGGAGGAAATGGGAGATAAAGAATATTTGAAGAGGGACTTCCCTGGTGGCAAGTGGTTAAGAATCCAGCTGCCAATGCAGGGGACACAGGTTCGAGCCCTGGTCTGGAAAGATCACACATGCCACAAAGCAACTAAGTCTGTGCGCCACAACTACTTAGCCTGCATGCCTAGAGCCAGTGCTCCACAATTAGAGAAGCCACTGCACTGAGAAGCCCCCACACTGCAACGAAGAGTAGCCCCTCCCTGCTCACCACAACTAGAGAAAAAGTCCGGCATGCAGCAAGGAACACGCAACAGAGCCAAAAATAAATAAATAAATAAATAAATTTTTTTTATGAAAGAATATTTGAAGAGATATTGGCTGCAAATTTTCCAAAACTTATAAAAGACATTTATCCATAGATTTGAGAAGTGCTATGAATCCCATGCAGAATAATTACAAAGAAAACTATACCAAAGTACACCACAGGATGACTGGTGAAAAGCAAAGACAATTGAAAACTAATCAACAGTGAGAATGAATGAACTATACCACACAAAAAGTCGATGAATCTGAAAACATATTTCTAAATGAGACAAGACAGGCACAAAATTGTACGTTCAGCGTAATTGCTGTTAGATAAAGTTCAAAAATAGGTAACTCCAATCTTTAGTTCTAGAAATCAGGTGGGTGGATAGTGACTAGAAAAAAGTACAAGTGGCATTGTGGGTCTCGTAAAGTTCTAATTCTTTATCTTGGGGCTGGTTACACAGGTGTGTTCACTTTGCACAAATTCATGATATACATTTAGGATAGTTTACTTTTATGGATGTATTTTATACTTTACTAAAAGTTTCCATTTTTTAAAAAATGAGCATGGTAGGAGGCGAATACAGTCCCAGGTCAATGGAGCGGATGGAAACTGGAAGTTAACTAAGAACCGGTTAGGAAAGTTAGATTTGGCCCATCGGGATTGTCTACCTGAAATATGAGTTAAAAACATAACAGAAAATAAAATGACCATAATTATTAAATAGCCTTAGGAAGTTTTGTATTAAGCGAACACAACTACCTGTGAAAAACATTTTATTAAGAAAATGCTTAAACCTCTCAAAATTCTGATTTCTGGATACTGACAATGCTTTAATTAATGGCAGTAAAGAAGAAATTTTTGAGTTGGTTAAGAACTGTTAGATTTAATGTTCTGCCTAAGAAACCAAAAGAAAGCAAACAAAATAATTGTCTCATTTTTTTAAGTAATAAATATATACAATTTTATCATTTTTTACACAGTGCTGCCAACTGTATAACTTTCTGGTTGATTTCCTTCTTTTCAGTCTTTCTTGTTTGACAATTTTTAAATAATGGTATTAGAATTTAAGTGAAAATAGAAGACAAAATGTGAAATGCACAAGTCAGTGGGGTGTGTATATTTAGGCATAGAATTAAGACGTAAATTTTCGTAAAAGGATATAATTCTAGCTTACTAATGGGGATTACAGATATGCTACATGATAAGAGATGTGACAAAAAAGCTGGTTCAGCAGCAATAATAGTAGGTGACATATTAGCAATATAACTAAGTGCCAACCAAAGTCTTTCACAGTTACTATGCCAGGACTAAAATAGAAATCAAACACATGTTTCTATCAGATGGGGGTTTATTGGTAAGATGCAGCTGTTGCCGTCAGCGCAGAAATTGATAAATAGATTCATACTTTAAGAGGTTACAGCATCTTCTGATAATCTAAAATCAGGTTTCACTTTAAATGATACGAAGCACCAAATAATGAGACATTAGGTGATTTCAAACACCTTACCAAGTAGTGATTCTCAAAGCACATATCAAAAATCTCTACATGATCATTTCTTTTCAGTTCAATTAATTCTTACCAAGTAATGTGGAAAAGACTGATAGTTGCCTCTCAATATCCATTCCTCTCTTCTTTTTTAACAATAGAATCCCAATTTTTGATGGGTTGCCATGCACTCAGCTAAAAGACTACATTTCCCAACTTCCTTTGCAGATATAGCTACGTGACTGAGAGTCAGTCACATGAAAATTAAGTATTATTATACTTGAAGGGGGGGAGCCATCCTTTATCTCTTCTTCCCTTATCCTGCTTTCTAGAACATACATATGACAACTTGGATTCCATGGGCACACACAAGGAGTGAGTGAGGGATGATCTAAAAGGAATTAGATACCTGAAGTAGCTTTGGAGCTGTCAGACCAGTCCTGACCTGCCTACCTCAGGGAATTTTAATCACTAGAGAAAAATTAATTTTTTAGCCCACAGTTATATAGATAGAAGAGGTATACTATGCAGCTAAACCTAAATCTGATGCAAGTACATATTAAATATAGGAAGTGGTATGTATTTGGTGTTGCAAAAAACACAGAAAAAGAAATAAAGCTCCCCTTTGCACAGTGGAGAAAACCTTAAAATTTAACACGAGTGGAAGTATAGGCATTGTTCATGCTGTTCTTCAGTGAGTGAAAAAATGATACTTTGGTCCAAAGTACTACTTAATCATATCTTTCTGATCTAATTTAAAGAAGGTAATTTAGATCTATTATTTGCCATAATTAAGAAGTCAAATGAAGATTAAAACTAAAATAAGTCAAGATCTCATTGGGTAAAATATCTAGACCACCTTATGAGCACACGAGACATTTGAAGAGTGAACTCAGATAATCACTTCCATTCATTAAATGTATTCAGGGCTCTGAGTTATGTAAGATGCATGATCATTGTATTGTAATCTAATGATAACATAGAGATAAACCTAATCAGTTTCAGACAATACAAAATTCCAAACCAGACCAGCCATTCCTTAATTCATGTGATTATATAAATCTGTGTTTAAGACTCACTTAAAATAAGAAAGGCTTAGAACTATGATTCTCTTCTTGAAATCACCACCAGGAAGATACTGGATCCTCTGCTTTCTGCCCTCTTGATTAGCAATTAGAAAACAAAAGTCTACATACAACTAGACAATGCAAGATAAAATTGACTCCAAGATATAAGGAAAAAAAACGCCCTAGAGTTCTGAAATCCATGCATAATTGTCTTCTGCTCCTGAGAAAACAATCCTTCTGAGTTTGTTTTCCAATGAAAAGTATGTAATATTATTTTGCAGGAAACACCCCCAGTTCATACAGCTTTAGGACACAAAGTCCAGTATAAGTTCAGAGTTATTTTGTAATCAAAGCACTTAAAAGCTTTTAATAGTGAAAGAAAGAAGTAACTGTTCTATTTATATATGTATATTTCTGTTACATATATGAACTCATGCTACCACTGAAAAATCCCTGTTTAGGCCTCATTCTATAGGTGTACACTCCCCATAGACATATTTAAACATATCCAAAACATGCACAGGAATAACATTTCAAATATTTACAATTACTGTGGGCACCCACATATTGCCCTGAAAATTTTGCTAGAGTTTCCTATTCTCTAACTCTGATAAAAATACTCTTGGGTCCCTGGTTTCAACACCCGCTATTGATTCAATGTCTCTGGTCTACTATGTGTCCACAGATTCTTTTCAATTCCTCCCATAAAGAGAGGGAGTCTGGGAAAATTCCCTAGTGGTCCAGTGGCTCTCACTGCCCAGAGCCCAGGTTCAATCCCTGATGGGGGAACTAAAATCCCACAAGCTGTGTGGCATGGCCAAAAAAAAAAAAAAAAAAAAAAAAAAAAAAAGAGGCGGGGGGAGGGAGTCTATTTCTACACTCATTCAATTTGGACTAGTTTTATGATTTACTTTAACGACTAAAACGTGACAGTATTGAAGTTGTATAAGTTGTGTACAAGTCATGCAATGTTGCTCTGAGACTGCCGTGTGAGGAGCCAATCTAGACTCCTGTAGGGTAACAGTCCATGAAGAACCGAGGCTCCCCAGCCAACAGTCTACACCATCTGCCATCTTGAATGTTCTAGACCATCAGATTCTCCAGTGAAATGTAATCACCTGAGAAACCAATAGGCAAAAATCAGCAAAGGAATTTCCCAAACTCACGATGGATAGTAAATTGTTACTGTTTTAAGCCACAGAATTTAAGGTTGAGAAATACACAGTTGACATAGTACCTCATCTTCCTCTCTCCCGGTAGACCCCCAGATTGATGACTTGGGTTTGGACCATCTAACTTAGTTCTGGCTTTTTTTAAATATCTACTACTAAAACACAACTTGAGGAACATTTTTTCCCTGTCCTCATGGTCTGCAGCCATGGTAAAGATATCCAGTCTCAGAACTACTATTCTCTCTGCCTCACCCAGGCCCTGTAACTGTTCTATTTATTGTCTGCCTCCTTCTCTGGGATGCCACTGACCTGATCTGCTCTGTCTATACACCAGAATGGAATCCTTAGATATCAGTCAGTTTCACCCGGTAAGGTTCTTCTTTAACTCTCCAAAAAACAAAAAAAATTAAAAAAAAAAAAAAAGAGGTTAATTATGTACTTGAAAATGGCCATAGAAGGATGAATAAACAAAGACAAAAATTCACACCTTAATCTATAGAGAATTGATTACATAGATAATTTAAGAATAAATATATAATGTAATAGATATTGGCTGACATGCCACAAAGTATAAAATCTTGAAGTACACATGTCCTGTGGTTTGGGGGCTAACCACCCAGCTTTCCTCATTTGGGTATTGGTGAAGTTTTTAAACTTAAGTTCTCAAATACCTAAGTCCTCATTCTGCCTTGAATAGCACAGGTTTGGTTTTCTCCTCTCAACACATTTTAATCCTCTAGTTCTCAAACCGATTTGCTAATTGCAGAATAAGCTTGGCCCATCACCAATTGTTTAATGCCTAGTCGGAGCGTCATACAGATCATCAACCAAGATACTGTGGTATAAACATTTCTGATCCTGAATACTGGTGAGTATATCCATGTAATTACAATAATTACTCCTATAATGTACTAGGATTTTTGCAAAAGTTTCACTGAAAACAACATTCATGAAGTAATTGATGCAATCGTGACACTAGAGGTTTCTATAGTTCCTGCTTTTCTATCAAGAAAAATGTAATAGATTTTGATTGTGGCATTGGAGATTCTCTCCTTGACTCACAGTTTCTTTCTCCCTTGTCACTTTTTATTTATAATCAAGTGCCCTTAGATTTGGTTCAAAGCATTTTGTCACATAACCATGTATACCCATTACAGACTATTTACAGTCTCCCAGCTATCAGCTGCTGCCTCTAATTGTCTGCAGTCCCAAATTAAACTATTTAACCACTGTTACGTTTCTGTGAAATTCTGGTCTATAGCTAAGTAAAGTTAACGATATTTTTAATAGCCTTCTCATCTTCTGTTAGTAAATCCATAAATATTTTCTCCTTTTGTGAAGCTCAGAGAATATGCTCTACTATATGTTTACTAGAGAATCATACAGAACAATATTTTTATACAATTCTTTGGCCAAAATGAAGCTCAAGTAATATACGAAGTCTAGAAATACAATGATATTTTTATCAAAATAGCCCACATTTTGTGTGTCCAATAATGGAAAGACAAAATTAGACCCTTCTGCCCCCAACTCCCATGCTGCACATCTGGGCCAATTTAACAATCAATGCTGCCCCACTTGTTAAGTTAATTCCTATTTCTCATCAAAGGGAGGATATGATGCCTACTCTAGGGTGATGGCATGGTAATTCTACACAAAGTCAGCCTTATTGATTTTTATATTTAATAGGGGTCTGGAACCCAGTTTCCACCGTAGGAGTCCAGGGTGTTTCCCACACCAACAAGCAATCCCAACACCAGCTGAGAGTCCTAAATTTAACTCAATTCTGAAACTACCCAGAGATAGATTCCACAGGTTGAGGGCTCAGTCCTGCAAGACTGCTCACCCCCCCTACCCCCGACCTCCCCACACACACACTCACTTCAGATGCCAGTCTCAAGTCCAGGTCGTTACCTGCACTTTTGACCAACTGGCTGTAAATCAGAGGTTCCCACAAATCCCACTCCACCCTTAGGTTCGACTAATTTGCGAGAGTGGCTCACACAACCCAGGAAACCCATTTACTTACAGATTACTGGTTTATTACAGGGTATGACTCAGGAACAGCCAGATGGAAGAGATGTACAGAGCAAGGTAAGGGCAAAGGGTGTGGAGTATCCATGCCCTCTCCGGATGCACCACTCTCCTACTACCTCCACCAATGCGGAAACTTCCGGAACCCTCGCCTCTTGGGTTCTTATGGAGGGCGTCCTTACACAGGCATGGTTGATTCGATCATTAGCCATAGGTGATTGACGGAAGCTCTAGCCCCGTCTCCCCTCCCCGGAAATCAAGGGGTGGGGCTGAAAGTTCTACCCTGCTGGTGGGTTCACCTGACAACCAGCTCCCAGGCTCAGGTGCTTTTCAAATGTCACCTCATTAACATAAGCCTAGTTGTGGTGACTAGGGGCTTGTTGTGAATAACAATCCTTTGCCTTTATGACTGAAGCATTTTCAGGAACTGAGGACCAGAGACCACATACTATACAAAAGATGCTCCCACTGCATTTATCACTCAGGAGATTCCAAGAGTTCGGGGAGTAGTGAGCCAGGAACTATGGACGAAGACCAAATTCACGTGAGAAATATGTATTTGGACATCTGAATGACCAAATATATATTTCTTATAAATCATAATGTTGCAATATTGTAATTTGTAACCCAGATTTAATCATTAATCTCTGGATATTTTTCTGAGCCTAATATTTCACCTTATTCTTAAGTTCTGGAAATGGTACCTCCTTGAAGTTCTATGTCCTCTGAGAACTAAGCTCTGTCTTGCTCCTTCCAGGGACTAGAGAGGGGTCACAAACTCAGATTCCCACAGACACCAGCGAGACACATAGTGAGTGAGACTGGCAAGACTGCAAGGTAGTAGAGAATGCTGAGGCTTGCGTGTCCCATGTGGAAAGGACAGCTGCTTAGCTGTGACAGGTTGTTGCCATATAGGAAAACTGAATCTGTTATTTTCTTATCTTCCAATTATTTTAAAAAAATCCTAAAATCCACATTTTTCTGAGAAATTTCCCAAAGCTTTAAATGTTGGCAAATAATATAATAATAACAAACTTAGTCACACACACACACACACACACACACACGCACACTCACACTCATGCACACACACTCCTGTGGACAAAATCTGGCTCAGGGCGGCATTTTGCAAACTTGGGATTAGAGCTTTGTCTCAAAAACCTTGGCTATCTGGTAAATGGGAATCTTCATATGAGTAAAAATATTAATGATAGCAAATCTTTCTTTGCAGAAATGTAGAGGTATTTTAAATTAGAAAAGGAATAGACTCTGAAAAAAAAATGATTCAGAACATTCTGGAGTGGCAGCATGGCTGACAGTTTGGAGTGCCAGCTCCGAAACCACACTGCCCATCTCTAAACCCTGCTTCTGTAGCTTACTAGCCATGTGACCCCGGACAAGTTAATTAAACCTTCTGTACCTCATTTTGTTTTTAAAATTGAGGTGATTATAACCCTGACAGTCCAGTGGTTAAGACTGTGCCTTCCAATGAAGGGGGTGCAGGTTCAATCCCTGGTCGAGGAGCTAAGATCCCACATGCCTTGAGGCCAAAAAACCAAAAAACATAAAACAGAAGCAGTATTGTAACAAATTCAATCAAGACTTTAAAAATGTCCACATCAAAAAAATCTGGGCTTCCCTGGTAGCACAGTGGTTAAGAATTGCGTGCCATTACAGGGGACATGGGTTCAATCCCTGGTCTCTGAAGACCCCACATGCCGCAGAGCAACTAATCCCGTGCACCACAACTACTGAGCCCACGTGCTACAACTACTGAAGCCCACGCACATAGAGCCCACGCTCTGCAACAAGAGAAGCCACCTCACTGAGAAGCCCACGCACCACAACAAAGAATAGCCCCACTGGCCGCAACTACAGAAAGCCCGCGCAGGAACGAAGACACAATGCAGCCAATAAATAAAAATTAACTAATTAAATAATTAATTTAAAAAAATAAATAAATAATTTAAAAATCTTTTTAAAAATATATAAAAATAGTGTGTACTTCACAGTACTATGAGTTAAATGAGCTAATTTTTGTGAATCCAAATTGGTGAGTGGCATATAACTGCTATATGTGTGTATATATATATAAATGTTAAATAAATACATTTCATATAAATATATTGTCACCGAAATATTTTTGTACTGAAAAGGTAAAATGAGCAAGCTTACCCATGGTTAAGTTGCCTGAAAAGTCCTACAGGGACCAGGTGAGAAATGTAAGTCTATCATCCCAGATCACTGGGGAAAAAGTCACAGTGTGAGGAGGCCATCACATCACAAGGAACCTCTGCAAGGAGGCTTAGAATTATTCTGCTTTCTTTCCCCTTGTTAAAATGGTGACTAGGGTTGTTCACAAAGAATCAGGTTATGAGCCAATAGTTCCATACTACCCAAGAGAAGTTTCTATAGCATGAAAGTGAACAGAATTATTCTGTTAAGATGACCTTTAAAAGAAACCAGGACTTCATCTAAATTATGAAGAAAAATACATTCACAGAATAAGTTTTAACTTCTCTCAGAAGCAGTCAGTCTTTGGATCTATAAAGTAGTTGCATTGGTGGATAAGGAGGAGTAGAAATTGCCTCCTTTCTGATGTCTGTGTGATTGTCAGTATAGTCACAGTGAAAAAGAAGCTATGTCATAGGTGAGAATCCGCAAAAGACAGGGAGGACTCCCATCACTGATGACATCATCATGAGAAGTTGTTTCATGGAAATGACTAATTCTTATTGTTAGTTTTCATTTCCCAGATTCATCCTTGATAGAATCAAGATGTGAAGTTGCCTAGGTAGATTGGGACTAGAGATAATATCTGACCTTATTGGACAAGTGTTCTAAGTTCTTGAAAAGAATATATTGAAAAATGTGTTTTACTATATGCAGTAGTTAGGATTTGGCTAAGAGTCAGTGGTTCTCCATGGGGGAGTGATTTTGCTCTCCATGGAATATTTTGGTTGTCACTGGTGGGTGGGAAGGTGCTTTTGGCATCTAATGGCAGGAAGCCAGGGATGATGCTCTATATCCTACAATGCACAGGGCACTCTCCAAAACAAGAATCACTTGACCCCCAAATGTCAATAATGCCAAAGACTGAGAAACACTGAAGTGAAGTGGAGTGATGTTTAATACTTTATCTTGGGCTAAATCATAAAGACAGAAATTGTATTTTAACAGAGTTCCACTACATAATACTGATAATTTTGATAATGCAGTGTAATATGAAGCAAAGAAAAGAATTCAGTTTCAGGCTAAACTGGTTTAAATCCTACCTCCTCCACTTTTTAACTAAGTGAGCTTGGATCCTTCTGTGTCTCCGTTTTCTCATCTGTAAAATGATGATATTAATAGTACCTAATTCAAAGAGTAATTGTGAGAAATAATACGTTCTTATATAGAAATTTCCTAGAACGGTGGCTGGCCCATAGGAAGCACTCTATGAATATTAGCTAAAAATAAGTGAATGCTGATAAATAAAACAGATGTTAAATGCTTATCTTCCTAGAGCAAATTCCTCCTCTTTTAACCTAGTTGGTGAAATAGAAAACATGACATTGACTTCAGTCTTAGCAAGGAGCATAATCATTTTACAACACTGCACCTGTCCTTCAGTTCTTTCCATTGTATTCCAGTCTGGCTCACCTCTACTATTTACACAACACTAAGCAATGCAAAGATGTAAAGCATGATTCCTATGTCTTTTCTCTAGTTTAGGGATTCCTAATTGTTGAAAATTAAAGTTTATTTCATATGGAATATTTCAAGCTTCTGTTTCTTTCAGCTATGGCACTAATTCAAGAAGGGGTCAAATGACATAGCTGTATACAATTTTCTGATATATTTGCAAAGGTTGTTTTTTTTTAATGGAAAGACCTTGAACACTATAGTGTACAGAAAGATATACATATTTTCCAAATTGTTTTTTAAATTGACCAGCTGTATTTTTCTAGAATTTCTACATTTTTCTGTCTTTCACTTTTTCCCAGTGTCCGTCTCAACAACGACACTTCAGGATATCTTCACTTTTGAAGGCTGAAATAAGAGTTAAAAAGTGTAGTGAAATACTTAGCCATCATGGTATTTTAGGTCGAGTTGTGTTCTCTTTAACTGGGGGCTTTACATTCATTGGGAATAAAAAATCTGTTTACTCTGCTGGAGAAATTAGGCTCTGAAGAGATTGTTTTAGTTCTCTTTGTTTATGATGATTTGTTAGCTCTCAACTGCAGAAATAATTTTGTTGTTTACATTAATCTATGGTGGCAGTATTAACTTCACATCATACATAAATATAATTATTGATCATTACCAGCTGTAATTCAGTGTTAGAATTACAGATTTACATAATTGTGCTATTAAGTATAAACTTGAACTTCGTATCTGGGGTCACAAATGACTGGAGGCAGTAGAAACAGAAAATTCTGATTATATGTCATTCATATTTTAATACACGCTGTTGCAATTTTGATCAGTGTTAATGTAAATATTTTTATGTACTTTACAGCAATGAGATGCTAATGGGTGGAAATTACAGCAATATTGATCTAGCTAATAAAATGTAATACATTAGTAAGAAAGATTATTTATTATATGCTTCAACTATTACTATACATTATCTGTCGAAGGAATGTGAGCTCCATCACCGGTGAAGAAAGATTTTTGAACCAAATAGTATAAGCTTCTTCTCATTCACAATCATGGTTTTTCTGTTCTGTATCTTTTATATTGATGTGGATTCAAAAAGGGCAATTCCACTTCTGTGACATTAAAATATTCTCTCGTGATATGATTAGTACATGAAAAACACTCTATGATAACCACCAAAGTTGACTTGTCTAGAAATATTTTTTAAGAGACTACATATGCCTGTATTGTTTGTCTCAATAAACGGATTATATGTAAACAACACAGGAAGGGCTAAATTCTAATATTAGATATTCAATGAGCTAAAATGCTTCACAAACACCAATAATTACAAGCAAACTTTCAAATAAAGCAATTTGGGCTATGATATCAAAAACTCAGTAAACTTCTAACTTTTTAACACTAAGTTGAGGCTTTTTTTAAGAACTATCTTTTTGGGGATTTATAAAGTTAAAACTGGAAAGAATTGTAATTATTAATTAAGCTACTTTTGTTTTCTTTTACTAATTCCTGTGTATTATTGAATTGTATGAGATTGACATTTTTGTGGATCAAAATTGATCATATATCAGCAATTTCATATGGTCCATCCTAGCTGTATATCCATCTATTTATCTGCCTATCTGTCTACCTATCCATATCAATCTACCTTTCTAAATATTGATTTTTTTCAAAGTAAAGGTATATTCTCATGGAAAAATTCCAAAATACGCAGTTAAAAATAAAACACAGAATTAATTGTCCCATTTCTCTCTTATCCTCAAGTTCTTCTGCCCTAATGCAATTTTTAAATAATGATTTATCTATTTGTATAAATGGTATTATACAAATGGCTCTTATTCTGCAACTTGCTTTTTTTTAATCTTTTAAACAATTTTTAAATTGTGGTAAAATCATGTAACATAAATTTACCATCTTAAATATTCTTAAGTGTAGACCTCAGTAGTAAGTATATTCACATTGGTGTGTATTCAATCTCCAGAACTCTTTTCATCTTGCAAAACTGAAACTCTATACCCATTAAATAATTCTCTATTCCTCCCTCCTTCCAGTCTCTAGCAACCATCATTCTACTTTCTGTCTCTATGAATTTGACTATTTTAGGTACGTCATATGTGGAATCACATAGCGTTTGTCTTATTTTGGCTGATTTCACTTAATATAATGTCCTCAAGTTTCATCTACATTTTAGCATAGATCAGAATGTCATTCCTTTTGATGGCTAAATAATATTCCACTGTATGCATATATCACATTTTGTTTATTCATTCATCCATCATTGGACACAGGTTGCTTCCACCTTTTGGCTATTGTGAATAGTGCTGCAATGAATATGGGTGTGCAGATATGTCTTTGAGACTCTGCTTTCAACTGTACTGGGTAGATACCTAGAATTGGAATTGTCAGATCTTATGGTAAATCTATTTTTAATTTTTTGAGCAACAGCCATACTATTTTTCAAAGCAGCTGCCCCATTTTACATTCACACCAAAAGCGTCCCAATTTCTCCACATGCTCACCAAAACTTCTTTACCACTTTGTGACAAGGATCACCTTTCCTACAGTTTCCAGGAACATGTTCCCTGTATCTATCTGAGACCTCATCAGAATAACCTTTAATGTCATATATCCACCAACAATCTGTTAAAGGAAATGTGGGCTATTTTTATAGCATGTGTCTCAAAAGTCCTCCAGCCTCTTCTCATTATACAGTTCCAAATCTACTTCCACACTTTGAAGTATTTCATACAGAAGCACCCCCACTTCTCAGTACCAAAATCTATATTAGTCAGCTTGAGCTGTTATAAAAATACTAGAAACTGAGTGACTTAACCAACTGAAGTTTATTTTTTTTACATTTCTGGAGGATGGAAAATCCAAGATCAAGGTTCCAGTAAGTTTCAGTTTCTAGTGAGGGGTCTCTTCCTGGCTGGCAGATGGCTACCTTCCTGCTGTGTCTTCATGTAACAGAGAAAGCAAATTCTCTAGTGGCTCTTCTTTAAAGTCACAAATTCCAAACTATCAGGGCACCACTTAAGTACTATTATCTCACTCAACCATTATAACTTCTTTACTCCAAGTACACTCACACTGGGGGTTAGAGCTTCAATATATGAATTTGGGGGGACATAATTCAGTCCATAGCATATTTTTATGTTACCATTAAAAATGGTTTTTTTCACTTTATTTTTATAGAAAAGCCATAATCTACTTGTATTGCTTTTGTAATGAACAACCTTAATATTTTTTTTGATTTGAGAATATTTTATTTATTTTCCTCCATTGTTTTTTTTATATTGGTAAAATACACATAATATAAAATTTATAATTTTAACCATTTTAAGTGTACAGTTCAGTGATATTAAGTATATTCACATTACTGTGAGACAATCACAACTTTTCATTTCAGAACCTTTTATCTTCCCAAACTGAAACTCTATATTCATTATACAATAACTCCCTATTCTCCCAGCCCCCACCTCTGAAAACTGCCATTCTACTATCTGTATCCATGAATTTGACTACTCCAGGTAACTCATATGAGTGGAATCATCCAATATTTGTCCTTTTGTGTCTGAATTATTTCACTTAGCACAGTGTCTTGAAGACTCATCCATACTGTAGCATGTATTAGAGTTTCCTTCCTTTTTAGGGCTGAATAATATTAGATGGTTCATGTAAAATACATTTTGCTTATCTATACAACCAGTGATGGACATTTGTTTTCCCCCCCACGATTTAGCTGTTAGGAGTAATGCTGCTATGAACATGGGTGCACAGATATGTTTGAGACCCTACTTTGGGGTATATATCTGGAAGTGGGATTGCTGGATTATATAGTAACTCAATGTTTAATTTTTTTGAGAAACTGCCATACTGTTTTCCACTGTGACTGTGCCATTTTACAAGCAATCAATATTTTATCTTAAAGTTTCTAATAGTTTTGTGGTAAAATACCTTGGCCTTTCTAGGTATGAAATCATAATATATGAAAATAATATTTTCTTCTTATTCAACATTGTCACATTATAATTTCCTCTTGTCTCATTGTACTACCTAGTACTCTAAGAACATTATTAAAACAGTGATGATAATTGGTACTCTTCTTTTTTACATGAAAGAAAAATGAGATCCAAACAAATTGTTTCTTACTCAAAGGTATACAGAAAGCTATTTTCAGAGAAGGAAAAATATTGTGTTATTGGATACAATTGATCAATCCCTTTGTTGTTTGTCATTGTTGATGCTGATGCTGTTCTTGTTTTAGTTGGTGTTAGATTATACTTGGGGAGGAAAAAAATACTTGAGTAAAAATTACGTACCCATAGGTTTTGATGATATTTATAGGCAGGGGTTTTTGGACTCGGAGTTTTAAAACCAGATTTTCACAAGCAAATATACTTTACAGATTAAGGAATTATAAACACTAAAACAGTTCTGCCTCCTCATGAGGACAGTGATACAGAAAACGCTTGGGTAAGCACTCTTCAAAATTCATTTCCTCCCAAATGTTTTGCTTTTCCTCTCTGATCATTCCTTTTCAATTCTTCCAATAAGTCAGATACAAGGAGAGAACACCTCATTTGGGTGCTAATATTCCATTAGCATCAGGATCAGTACCTTTCAGCATCAGTACTTTTTATCAAGAAAAGTGTTGAAATCTGTCTACGAATCATTCAACACATAAGTAACCTTAGTCACCTGGACTAAGTAATAGATATATAAGTAAAAGTAGAAAGTGGTTCCTGAACTACTACAGTAGTTACTGGAGCAATAATGTTAGCCATAATGACAACAACAGCAACAAACAGAGTTTATTACATTTCTAATAGTCGGTTAGTGGACACAGTGAATATTTGAAATAGTTAAGCCTAAAGGAAGAGACGTCTCCATACACTGTAAAGACTTCAAAAATCACTCAACCTTTCTACAACTCGACTCTTTTCTCTGTAAAACAAGGAGACTTATGAAACGGTCTGGAATTTGATTCCATTTCATATAAAGTAGTTAACATTTACCTAATTTTGAAGCTTTTTCTTTTTATGTTAGCCTGTGAATTTCAAGGGTTTTGGGTTGGCTTTGCTTTACTTTCGGTAATGCTCAGTTGATCACTTAATACATATAATTGGAGGAGAAAAAAAAGAGGAAATAGGGAAAGAATCAAATAGAGAGTAAAATACCAGAAAAGATTTTGCTTTTGTGGCTGTTGTTTGGTTTTCTATTTTATTATTTGGTTATATTAATTATGGCTTCCTTTGTGAAGTCAGGTAGAGATGGGAGCTCTTCTCACCTCACCTAGTACTAGCATCCTCATCCTCCTTCACCACCAAGCCAAGCAGCTGCCAGCACCATCTGTCTTGGCCATCTTCTCTGCCAGTATACTACACAGCCATAATTAATGTGTTCTTAATTTTCCAGATTATGTGGGTCCATAGTTTTTCTACTAATCTTTGAAGCCAACTGCCTATGTACCCTAAGTTCAAGCCTTGCCAAATAACTTGCAGTTTACCAGCCTCTTTCATATGTCCAAGTCTTTGTCCACCAGACTTTTTCTGCTTAGTGTATTTTCTCCACACGTAATCCTTTCTCACTTCAATCACTCTCCATCCTCCAAATCCACTTAGTTGTCCCTCCAAATCCATTTAGTTGTCCTAAAATTCTTCTCTCTAACTCTCAAATAAACATGTACTCATTTAACAATATTAAATCCAAATGGCAATTCATCAATGTCCCGCAGATATGTAAATACTGGCTACCTTTTTTTGCATGTCTCATCTATAAGCACTCTATCCCTCTTTAATCACACTGCCTTTAATAATTTTTATTCACTCACTGGAATATCTGCTACATGAAGGCAGGGGTTTTTACTTGTTTTGTCCACTGTTGTATCCCGTAAAATCATGCCTGTTGGGTGGCAAGTGCCTAACAACTATTTGTTTCATATTGCTTTAATTTGTTGACCTGCTTACCTCCTTCTACTAAACCACAAGTCGCTTAGTACAGAAGCCTTGTTCTATTAATTTTAGGGTTTTCCGTTAGAAGCCAGAACATAAATAAATAATTAATTAATGCTTGTTGCAGTTGCTTGCTTAAAATAATCTAATACTATTCTATAATATTTTGGAAACCCTACTTAATTTGCAGTGAGATTATAAACCAAAGAGACTTAAGTGAATTTTCCAGCCTCATTAGCCTTTGCAGTTATTGTTCCCCTTCACCCTGACATGAAGCACTAGAGATGCTTCAGTAAAGAACAGACAATGCTTCCTCTGATAGGGGACCAAGCATACTCTAGGAGCCCCTATCCAGGAGGCTATCTGATTCACCATCAAGGTTCCAGGCTCAACAACTCAGCCTCAAGGATATAAAGAATGTTTAGTATAGGAGACAGAATGCAATGGAAACTAATAAAGAACTCTCTCTTTTCTACTCTTCCTTAATCTACTAGCTTTCTGAAAATCTGTATATGGGATGAGACCCTTTACCTCTTGATCAAGAGAACAGGACATCGTTTGTACTTAGTAAAATGTAGCATCAGACATACACGTCATACAAAAGGTTTTTTAGTATTAACCTGACTCACTTGCAATGTGAATTACTGTCTGCATTTAAAGTTTCCTTATTTGTGAAAGGGGATAACAATGCAGACCTCTTCACAAGATCACTGTGTCACTTAGCTAATTAATACTGTAATTATAAAGTACTTAGAAAATATAATGCACTGTACAAATGCCAAGTGTTGTTATTAGAATCATTTGAGTGCTCAGCTCATCTAGATTTACTACTTTAGCAAGGAGAACAATTCTAAACAGTAAGAAAGCCTCAACAATACATGTTAATTAATCTAATTTAAACATTTATTATGTGCTGTAAATATGCCTTGTTAAAATATGCATTTTAGTTAAGGCCACCATTAAAGCCATCCCTCAGAAACTGAGTTCTTGAGGTCTGCATAAAATGAATTCTGCTTTGGCCTTTCATAATGACAGTTTAGGTCACATTTATCTTACAAATAACTTCCCTGTTGATTTATTTGTTTATTTGACTGAATGCTGATTATCAGGGATTCATCTAATGTTAATTTTGAAGTGAGAATAAAAGGAGGAAAACTGGCACACACTCTTTGTCTCTGTAGCAAAATACCTGAAAAGAAACAATATATTTTTAACTGCCGTGCTATTATTTTAGTCTAATATTCATCAGAGTACCATTTCTAGAAAGGAAATACCCAAGAGTAGAAGATAGAAATATGATGTGTACTTTTAGGGAAAACTTGGTTTTGGCAGTAAAAACCACACTATCTCTTCAGGCTACACCTGCAGGTGCCAGAGCTGATGGACCATTAGCAAAGCTGAATGAATTTACGTGTGGATCTTTATTGCCACAGTACATCGAAAGGCAAAACACGATTACTAATTCTCCAGGTAGAAAAAAGAGATTCTGCGAGGGTTGTTTTTTTCCTTAAATGAATACACTTAAAAAAAAATTAACTTGTTCCTAGTGACAGCCTTTTACCCACTACAGTCAAAAGCTGAATTCCATATTTAGGTTTTTTAATTTCTTTAAAAAATACAAGCTAGCTGGTCAGTCGGATCAATACGTAAACTTTTTCTCCATAGAATTCAAAGTAGAAATGCTATTGCTGAGAATAAAATACATTTTCCCCGTGGAACACTACTTTCTGATCCTTGTAAGTATCAGCCTTCTGTCAGAAACCTAAAGACTCATGATAACAGTTGTAAAACCATCATCATAATAGTAATAATAATAATAAAATATAAAAATAAATAACTTGAGGCTTTCCTGACTTCATATTTACATAAATGAAAATTTTGTTAAACCTCTAATTACTCTTAATTTTCTAGTGTAGGTAAAATAACAGCCTACACTTTCCCATTATAACTATAAACATACCAATAAATGAAGTTATCAGCCCACCCACTGATTCTGTTCTAGCAAATGCTGTCCTGTCACAGAACAATGTACTTTCACAAATGACCGCTTGTTGGAAACAGCCACCCTGCTATAGCTGTAAGTGGGCTGTTCTAGAAGAATCAGAATATACATCAGGAAAGCAAATGTCAGAAAAATGATACTTTGATTATATTTACTTGTTTATCTCTTCATTGCCAGACCCATCAGGTAATTTCAAATTTCTGAACCATCACAGTGAAAGAAAAGCAACTCTGTCACCATTTTGGTTTACAAAAAAAAAATGTATTTTTGAGATTAAAAAGCAATATAAGCCAAAAAGAGAAAAACAAATACCATATGCTAACTCATATATATGGAATCTAAAAAAATGGTACTGATGAACCCAGTGACAGGACAAGAATAAAGATGCAGATGTAGAGAACGGACTTGAGGACACAGGGCAGGGGGTGAAGGGGAAGCTGGGGAGAAGGAGAAGCTGGGACGAAGTGAGAGAGTAGCACTGACATATATATATACACTACCAAATGTAAAATAGATAGCTAGTGGGAAGCTGCTGCATAACACAGGAAGATCAACTCAATGATGGGTGATGACTTAGAGGGATGCAATAGGGAGGGTGGGAAGCAGTAGAAGGAGGGAGGGGATGTGGAATATATGTATAAATACAGCTGATGCACTTTGTTGTACAGCAGAAACCTGGCACAACAGTGTAAAGCAATTATACTCCAATGAGAAGCTAAAAACAAACAAACAAAAAAAGCAATGTACTTGAAGGACTTCCTAGGTGGCGCAGTGGTTAAGAATCTGCCTGCCAGTGCAGGGGATGTGGGTTCTATCCCTGGGCTGGAAGGATCCCATATGACTAAGCCCGTGCACAATAACTGTTGAGCCTGCACTCTAGAGCCCGCAAGCCACAACTATTGAGCCCATGTGCCGCAACTACTGAAGCCCACGAGCCTAGAGCCTGTACTCTGCAACAAGAAAAGCGCAGCAATTAGGAGATTGCCCACCACAATGAAGAGTAGCCCGCCCCCCCGCCGCCCCTCCTTGCTGCAACTAGAGAAAACCTGTGTGCAGCAACGAAGACCCAATACAGCCAATAAATAAATAAATAAATAAATTTATTTTAAAAAAAGCAATGTACTTGAAAATGTATTATGAAGAGAAATTACATTTTAGTGAAATTAATTGCAGTTCGTAAGTATAGAATATATATATTGCTATAATTCTCTTTGGAATATTGCATAGCCATGGTGAAAATAAAATATTCTGAAACAAATTTACATTTGTCTTTCCCTTTCCAGCTCCTCCCTATCACATTTATCTTCTATCTCTTTAACTTAATTACATGAGTAAGAACATTAGTTATAAATACAGTTAAGCCCTGAAATCTCTGAATTTTATTTTTATAGTTTATTTACTGTTAAATGCAAACTCATATATGATCATCCCACACAGCTTCATCTCATTTAAAGGTCCCCTTAGACAAATTTTCGGTTTGATAAAAAACATATTTAAACTATTTGTATTTTTCAGCAACCTGACATCTTCATTGATGATCATATAACTTTTATAATAAGGGATATTTGAGGCATCTAAGGAAGCATTTATCATCAAATTTAACTACTAATTTTATACTTATTTTTAATAGAAAGAATAAATTGCCTTTCCATAATAAAAGTATTAATTATGTTTTATTAGTCTCTCTTTCTCTTTCTCTGTTTTATTTCTATTGTGATGGCCAATTACTTGTGTTACTTTATAGTAATATCTTAATCTACAAATTACCTAGAAGTTGAGCAATTATATAAGAAGTCAGCAGTGTAAAAAAAAAGTTGAAAAAATGATGTCGTGTAAAATGTCGCTCTTTACAATTTTAGCTGTATGACAAAAACACCTCTGAGCACAGGTTGGTTGAGATAAATAGGCATATCCTAAGGAAGTCATGAGGTCTGATAATTTGTCTTCAATGCAAAGAATCCTTTACCTGAAGCTTTAACACATCTAGGAATGACCTTTATTTACTCCCATGGTTTTTAAAATTCTCTTCCCCAATTAAATAAGGAAAATTTTGATTATTTTTCAAGGATTGTGTTGATTGGGCTCTTAATTCAAAATGTTCCTTGTAGAATGACTGAATTGATACCTTTCAGCTACATGATTCCCCAACATCTTAGAGTGGCAAGGACTAGACTTAACCCACACATCTTTTTATTGCCCCACAGTGATGTTCAGAGCATCTTCAAACAGAGGGCCAGAAATGCTTTTGTTGGGTTGCTTACGTTGCTTGGTAGTGGTTCCACTGGTATTTGGAAGGTACTCTAAAGGCAAGTCTGATTGACGCTTTTTAGCATCAGTTGCTCTAGTGGAGAACTGGCTTTTTGATTTCTAATTTTCTCCAAAGAAGAAGTTTACCATTAGTGAGTCCTACTTATTGATAAAACTATTACTCTACTGGCATTGCTTTCTACCTACCCACTTACCAAACTCATACTAATAAAATACATAGTAATAAAATACATAGTATAATTTTAGTAGGAATAGATTTTATCCTATTTACTGAAATGGGGAACAAATAATTAGAGAAGGTCGAACCTATAGGCAGATAGGTAAAAAACTCAAAGTATTTGAATAAGAAAGAAAATTCTATAGCACAGAGTGACAGTTTGGAGACTAGGATCTAGTCTCAATTTTGATTTCTCGCACATTGCTAGGGCAGTCAAAAAATCACCCAATACTAGAGCTTGATCCTTAACTTCTCTAGGCCACTTCTAGCCCTGCTCCAAATTACCCTCAATCACTCCTACCTCTAAAAATCTCAGACAGGGGCATGGCAGGTGCTGTTACAGAAGGAAAGGCAACACATAAGAGTGGGCTGAAAAGTAAGGAAAGCTAAAGATGAAAGAGGTCTCAACCTTCTGGAAATTCATCTAGTCAGATTAAGGCAATAGTATATTCTGTGTAGAATTACCAGCACTTTAGCACAGAAAACTGTAAAACTCTAAGGAAGAGGAAATCAGTCTAATGGTTTGCCTTCATCTTTTACACAGTCAACTACAAATATCAAATACTGAACAGAGCTTTGATTTTTCAAGAATACATCAGAAGCCTGTGAAAATCATGGAGCAAATGCCAAAATGTCCTTGGGCAAACCCCTTTTAGGCTACTAGCACAGTCTAATACTACTTAAGATGCAACCGACTCTTCCATTTCAAGGATATGCTTTTCCTCCAGGCATGTATTTTGTAAAGGGGAGATAGCGCTGGTTTTTGTATGGTTTTAGCTTTGACTCTTTATCAATGGAAAGTTTTATGATTTAAAAATACATTTTTCTTCCTCCTTACATGTATTTCTGTAAAATCTACCAAATCCCATTTTTTACTTTTTCTCCAAAAATCAGGAGGAATGATTAGTTACCTAGATACACAAGTCAAGAGCTGTAAATTTGAGAGGATTAGTTCTATTGAAATAAAAAGTGAAATAGTTTTTAGAAATTTGATCCAACTTCATTCTGTTCTGCCATGTAGTTTATATATTAAGCATCTTGAGACTTCATGTGAAAGATATATACTGTTTAAATCAGATTCCTCTAAAGTAATGGAAAATATAGGAGTAATGATAGCAATTCAGCTGACCTTTGAATTAGGGGTTTGAACTGCATGGGTCCATTTATATGCAGATTTTTTGCACTGCATACCTTAATACAGACTGCACTATCTGAGGTTGGTTGACTCTGCAGATGTAGAGCCATGGATAAGGAGGGCTGGCTGTAAAGTTGTTAAGAAGATTTTTGTTCAGAGGGTTGGTGCCCCTAAGCGCTGTGTTGTTCAAGGGTCAAATATAATAATAAATATCATTTTGTAGTTCTTCACAATATGCTAATTCAATATAAGGTTTTGTTTAATCCCCAAATGGTCCTAAACATTATTATCCTAATTTTGTTTCCAGTTTTATTGAGATATAATTGGCAAATAACATTGTGTAACTTTAAGGTATATAACATAACTTTATCATATATGTATGTATCGTAAAATAATTACCACAAATTTAGTTAACACAGTTACAATTCTTTTTCTTGCAATGAGAACATTTAAGATCTATTCTCTCAGCAACTTTCAAATATATAATACAGTATTGGTAACTATAGTCACCATACTGTACATTACATCTCCAGAATGTATTTAAGTTATAACTGAAAGTTTGTACCTTTCGACCACCTTTACCCATTAACCCCACCCCTCACATCTTGCAACCACCAATCTGTCTCTGTTTCTGTGAGTCTGGTTTTCTTAGATTCTGTGTGTAAATGAGACGATACAGCATTTGTCTTTCTCTATCTGACTAATTTCTCCTAGCATCATGACCTCAAGTTTCATGCCTTTGAAAGTGGCAGGATTTTCTTCTTTTTATGGCTGCCTAATATTCCAGTGCCCATATGTGCCACATTTTCTATATCCATTCATCTGTCAATGGACACTTAGGTTGTTCCCATGCCTTGGCTGTTATAAATAATGCTGCAATGACCATGAGAGTGCATATATCTCTTCAAGATAGTGATTTAATATCCTTTGGTTACATACCCAGAATATGACTGCTGAATCATGAAGTAGTTCTATTTTTAATTTTTTTGAGAAACTTCCCTAGTGTTCTCCATAGTGACTATACCTATTTACATTCCTACTAACACAGTACTAGTGTTCCCTTTTCTTCACATTCTCAGCAATACTTGCTAATGCTTGTCTTTTTGATGATAGCCATACCTCACTATGGTTTTGATTTGCATTTCCCTCAGAATTGGTGATGTTGAGCACATTTTCATGCACTTTTTAGTCATTTAAATATCTTCCTTAGAAAAATATCTATTCAAGTCCTCTGCCTACTTCTTAATTGGATTAAAGTTGACACTTGAACAACACCGGTTTGAACTGTGTGGGTCCACTTATAGGTGGATTTTTTTCACTAAATACATACTACAGTACTATAGAATCCAAGATCGTTTGAAACCATGGATATGAAGAAATGGCATGTAAGGAGTCCTACTATAAGTTATATGCAGATTTTTGACTGTGTGGAGGGTCAGTGCTCCCAGCTCCTGTGTTGTTCAAGGGTCTATGTTATTCATTTTTTTACTACTGAGTTGTGTAACTTCTTTATGTATTTTGAATATCAATCCCTTATCAAATATGTAGTTTGCATCTAGACTTTAGCTGAGTCTAGCTGTCCAAAATATTTGACTTGCTATTAGACTGTCAGATAGACTTCTTATAAAGTATTAGATGAAGCAGAAAGACACAATAGACAAACTTCCTTATATATTCTTGCTTTTAGAAACATCCCAAAAATCTCACATAAATACTGGAAAGAATGTGCATATTTTGGTGGTGCAATACAGAGAACTATGTCTAAAGGAGATTACCTTTGTTATTTTGTAAAGTATAGCTAAAGAACTTACGTGTGAAACATATTAGGGAGTGACAAATAAAATCCTGTTGAACTGAAGAAAGAAAGTAAAAGTATACAGATCCATCGGATCTAATATTGCTCAAATAGACTGAGTAATATTGGGATGAACATCCATGAATCATGAAATGTTTAGCTGAAAATGTTATTTAGTAAGAATCTAGTCCCTCTTTTAATCATAAACATGAATATTTAAAAAGACTGTCCTAGGACTTCCTAGGTGGCACAGTAATTAAGAACCTGCCTGCCAATGCAGGGCACATGGGTTCAATCCCTGCCCCAGGAAGGTATCACACGCTGCAGAGCAACTAAGCCCATGCACCACAACTACTGAGCCCATGTGCCACAAGTACTGAAGCCCATGTGCCTAGAGGCTGTGCTCTGCAACAAGAGAAGCCACCACAATGAGGAGCCCATGCACCAAAAAGAAGAGTAGCTCCTGATAGCTGCAACTAGAGAAAGCCTGTGTACAGCAACGAAGACCCAACACAGCCAGTAAAAAAAAAAATTAAAAAATAAATAAATAAAAATTAAAAAAAATAGAAAGACTGGCCTATAGATTCCCAATAGTTAATAGGTTATGCTTTAGGAATGCATATTTAATATTCTTGGAAAATCTATTTCCAAGAATGGTGGCAGTATTTAAGAAATGAGGGGATGAGTAGTATTCTATTGTATATATGTACCACATCTTCTTTATCCATTTGTCTGTTGACAGGCATTTGGGTTGTTTCCATGTCTTGGCTATTGTAAACAGTGTGGCTATGAGCACTGGGAAAGCAAATATCTTTTTGAAATAGTATTTTCATTTTTTCCCAATATTTACATAGGAGTAGAATTGTTGGATGATATGGTAGTTCTGCTTTTAGTTTTTTGAGGAAACTCCGTACTGTTTTCCATAGTGGTGGCACCAATTTACATTCCCACCAACGGTGCAGGAGGGTCCCCTTTTTCTCCACACCCCCTCCAACATTTATTTGTAGACTTTTTAATGATGGCCATTCTACTGGTATGAGGTGATACCTCTTTGTAGTTTTGATGTGCATTTCTCTAATAAGCAGCCATATTGAGCATCTTTTCATGTGCCCGTTGGCCACCAGTATGTCGTCTTCGGAAAAATGCCTATTCAAGTCTTCTGCTCATTTTTTTTTTTTTGATTGGGTTGTTTGCTTTTTATTGAGTTGTATGACCTGTTTATATATTTTGGATATTAACCCTTGTTGGTCATATCATTTGCAAGTGTTTTTTTTTTCCCATTCAGTAAGTTGTCTTTTTGTTTTGTCAATGGTTTCCTTTGTTGTGCAAAAGTTTTTAAGTTTAATTAGGTCCCATTTGTTTATTTTTGCTTTTATTTTTTCCTTAGGGGACAGATCTAAAAAAAAATTGCTATGAGTTATGTCAAAGTGTGTTCTGTTTATGTTCTCTTCTAGGAGTTTTATGGCCTCAGATCTCAAAAACAGACCCATAGATCAATGGAACAGAATAGAGAGCCCAGAAATAAACCCACACACCCATGGTCAATTAATCTATGAGAAAGGAGGGAAGGATGCATAATGGAGAAAAGAGAGTATCTTTGACAAATGGTGCTGGGAAAACTGGACAGCTACACGTAAAACAATGAGATTAGAACATTACCTCACACCATACACAAAAATAAATTCAAAAGGGACTAAAGACCTAAATGTAAGACCTGAGACCAATATTTTTAATTGGATTAAATAGATGATGATTTTTTTTTTTTTTTGCCTTTAATTCTAACAAGCAATCTGAGTCATAGCTATAAAGGCTACTGGTTATTCTTTCCTCAAAGTGCTTGAGATCTGAAAGGAGAATGTGGTCAAGGGGAACACTGATTCCTTCTGCCCAGATTTAGGTCATGGATGCCCCATGCTTAACCCTCAAAGAAATAAGGGAAAACAAGCTTTCTCAACTATAACCATTCTCACCTAAAATTTCAGTGAAAAGAAAATAAATAATAGGCTTCTTCCTCTAGAGATCCACCAACGAGACAGTTCTAAAGCTCTCCCTCCACCATCCCTTTGACTCTCTCAGATTAAGGAGCTCTTTGTGCTAGTTTCAAAGCAAGAGGACTCGGAGACTGTGAACGTCATTCAAGATCACTTCATGTCAGAAACGCTAGAGAGTTCCCTTGATGCTGCTTCAAGCTTGCCTCTTTATGTGAAAGTCACACCAGAATCCTTTTCCTCTCTTCCAAATTTTTAGTTATGGGAGAACTAGGAAGCTAACTAGCCAGGAAAAAAACCTGATTTAAAAAAATAAGTAAACACTTAAGTACATCATGCTGTATGCAGAGATATATTTTAACAAAACTCTACTAAGAGACAACCCAGAGTGGGATATTCCAACTCCTCGTGGTAGACTGTTTTCCAATAACATGAAGATATACTCTCTGCTCTGTTTCTTTTTTCTTACTTTTGTTGCCTTGTCACACTTTGAAGGTGGCACTTGAAAACTTTTTTTTTAATTAAGCAGTGAAAATCTCCACACTTTTGTTCTCAATGGTAATTCTAACATTAAGTCAGTGTTTAGCACAGCTGCTCACACTCCATTAAATAAAGTTTCCTGTCTGATTGGAACCATGGAATTTAAGCCTATGTTTTGCCAGAGATTTAGATGTGTAACTCAGAACTCAAAAGAGTTAAAAATGTGAAACCAAAAACAGTAGCTCATGGATGAAAAGTCACAAGAAACTTAAACCACAGAAAAGTAGCATTCAACTTCCAACTTTCAAACTTTTAATATTTAAAATTGAAACATTTGGACATCCACATTAGGAGAAATATAATTAACAAGCAGTCCTTTCAAGTTGTAATTGTTGGTCACTTAAAATAAGTTGAGCTCACAAATTAAAAGAAAAAAAGTAGTGGATTCTAAGCAGATGCTTCATAAGCGAGTTTTTGTTCATTCTTAAAAAACATAAATATAATACTGTTTACTACTTCAGCAGTAATTTCCTTATAGAATTATACATTGCTAAATTTAGGAATCAGAGGGTCTTGTTTTGCATGAAGCACGAAACGGGATTATGTGGAACTGGAAACATCTAGATACACATTATTATTACTTATAGAAATTTAATTAATATATTATGCTAATAAATAAAATAATACACATCTTTCATAATTTTGAATCAAAAATTTATAATTCTGTGGGCAAAATAAAATCCAATGTAAAATTCAGAAAGTCTGTTTCTGTAGCAGTAGCATTTGAAATGTAGAATTAGAACTCACTGCATGGGTTGTCTATATCAGTCAGATACAAAACAAGCTTCTGTCTTTGCAGTCCTCACATTGCATGCTGTTTTATAAAAACATAGCTCTTGAAATTATTTGTGAAATTAGTATTTTATTAATATCACATTTCATACTTGATGTGATATGGCTTCTTATCCACTATCTAAAAGATCTTTAAGTTGGGCTCAGATGTTTTAATTGGGTTGATTCTTTTCCACAGATAGTTTAGCTATAATTCAGTTTTTTGAAAGCAAGCAATTTTTAAAATGAAGAACTATATGACACACAAATTACTGAGTGTTTTTATATAATAACTTTAAGTGTAAAGATTTAATACAATTTGTCTATTCATTCCCTGTGAAAATGGCTTTAAAGGGTATACATACAAACCATTTTTACAAGATAAGTTTACAACAACTAAGAAAACAATTGACATTCTTTAATAGATTTCCATTGCAGGTACCAATAGTGAAGACTTAATGAGAACAATGACTGAAATCTAACAAAAATTCCAGAGACTCACAATCTTGAACCTATTTTGTTTAACTTACTATCTTGGCTCCTTATAACCAATGTACTCTCAAGGTACACTGCTATATGGTACATTTTTCAAAAAGACCGTTTACTTTATCCAAGTGTCCACCTCAAACCTAACTTTCAGTACCTAACACAATATTTATTCTCTTCCCCCAGATTCTTTTCTGCACCCAGAAGCAGGAATAATCTTCCTCACATACCATTTTGATATGTCACTCCCTAGTTAGGGACTATGTTCCTTCTTATATATTCCTAACCTCTCTAGGAAGGCCCTAAAACATTCTAAAGAGAACTGCCTTAAAAAGTGAAAGGATATAAAATAGTCATAAATATTCTGGTGTTGGTTTATTCATTTGTTCATCCAATACTAACTGAGTGCCAATTATGTGCTGGGCACAGTGAGCATTGCTGTGAAAGCTGCTAGTAATGAAGAATTGATGAAGCCAACCCAGATTCTTTACATCATGTAGCTTCTGCCTACATGGAGGAGACAGACAATAATGATCTAGAAAACAGACCAACCAAAGACTACCAGGAAAACCTGCAGCTGAACAAGTTGTATCTAGTACTCATTGCAAGGAGGGAGAACACAAACCTTGGGAACTGTAGTGTGTCTCAATAAGAGCATTAGAAAGAACTTATCATAGGACTGGAGCTTTTGTTGGGTACTATTGGGAAGAGTTTAGCAGTAGACTATGGGTTTCATAAAGAAGGAACAAGACTATGTTTGGGTATCTTGATAAATCTTATCTACAGAGAAGGCAGATTCAGACAAGCTTAAAGCTGTAACTGGTTTTCAAAAGCTCTAGCCACTCATTTAATAAGGAGGATGGAGGTTATTCCATGGGTTGCATGATGACCTTGCTGATGGAATGCTCTGTGACATCACACTCAGCAGGAGAACAACGTGGCTCTGATGTACAAGGAAGGTCAGTTTGTAATGACATTGGGATTGAGCTCTATGTTTAAATGTCATATCAGTTCTCAGGCATCCAAGGTTGCTTTTTTTTCTTATAGATTATTTAGAAAATAAATAGGATAAGATAATAAATATCACTAGGACTAATTTACATAATGTGGCCAAAAAAGACATCTTTGTGAAGATGACATTAGGCTAATACCTGACACAGAGCGTTATGAAGAGATCAAAAAAAAACCTACCAGGCAAAGATAAGTGCAAAGAACCGAGGAGAGCAAGGGCTGGGCATATTTCAGAAAGATCAGCATATCTGAAAACAAACAATGGAAGCATTAAAGGGCTGTAAGTGTGGGTGTGTGGAATGACTAGGTAGTGACTTCATGCTAGGCCCAAATACAGGTATCTTTGTGTTATAGGCTAAATTGTGTCCCCTCCAAATTTATGTTAAAGTGCCAACACTCTGTACTTCAGAAGGTGACGATGTTTGGAGATGCGGCCTTAAAAGAGGTACTTAAACTTCATGGTGGGGCTACTTCATTATGACCAGTGTCCTTATAAGAAAAGGAACTTGGAATACAAACAGGTACAAAGTGAAGACGGTATGAAAACACAAGATAGGCATCTACGAACCAAGAAGAGAGGCCTCAGAAGAAACCAACCCTGCTAACACCTTGATCTTGGACTTCCAGCCTCCAGAATTGTGAAGAAATAAATTTCTGTTGTTCAAGTTTCTGTTGTTTAATAAATTTCTGTGGTATCTTGTTGTGACTGCCCACCAAACTAAGGCACTGAGCTACCAGGACATCACATTTCAGTGCCCCAAACTATGAAATCAATGCTAAATGTTCATGAATCAATGTTTAATCTTGTTTGGAAAATAAAGTGTTATATAGTTAGTGGCACCAAAAATATTCACCTCTCTGGGCTTCAAACCTATAGTGAAGAGTTAGGATAAGAAGGTGACTGTATCTCATTCTAACTCTAAAGTCAAGGATTTATCACAGGGGCCATTGGAATCATACTTCCAAAAATACAACTCTGTATTTATATCCTATCCTTCTTCTAAGCAGTTCAAAACACTTCAAAGACATTTTCATATCAATTCTCACAGCATCCTGTGAAGGCAGGTAGGTGGGAAATATTATCATTCCTATTTGACATTTCCATACACCTACTCACTTGATTATAAGATGATTTTAACCGAATATATAATTTTTTCAGTGAAAAGAATGTATGCCCAGAAAAAAATGATTTGCACAAGAAAAATAGTATAATTTTTCATTATCACTCTTATGTACTGAATGACCTGAACATTTGCAATAAATACAATGACCCTTGAGATTTTAATTTAGATATTATTTCTCCTTATTTTTCATACTCCCTTGAAAATAAAGATAGGAATATTAGCAAAATGGCAGCTATATTTTTTTAGGTAGTGCCAAACTGAGGATAATTGGTCTATTTTATCTACATATTTGGAATAGTGTTTGTTTCACTTTTAACAAGAGTACTGAAATATTCTGAAGTCCAAAAAACTAAAAAATATCAATTGTTCTTATTTTTTTCCTGAAGTAAGATATCAGTATATAGGATGACTTGTAATAAGAAATAGATTTTTATCAGGAAAGTCAGTTTTAAACAGAAATACAATGTTAAACTTTCTTATATTGAAAAAAAAAAAAACCACTCTGCACCTCAGCTTACATCTGCCCCTCTATGAGAGGATAAAGACAAGTATCCCCAACTCATGGTCCTTCTTTATTTCACCAGCTTTATCTTGTATCACTCTCCCTCATGCTTCCTGTGCTTCAGATTCACTGAATTTCATGCATTCATTTATTTATTCAGTCAATAAATATTGATTCAACGTTGTAAGATATGGAGGTAAAATATTGAATAAGACCAAATTAAAAAAAGAAAAAAAGATGAAATCCTGCCATTTGCAACAATATGGTTGGAACTTGAGGGTATTATGCTAAGTGAAATAAGTTGGACAGAAGAAGACAAATACTTTATGATTTCACTCATATGCAGAATATGAAAAACAAACAAACAAAATAAAGAAACCAAACAAAAACAAACTCATAGATATAGAGAATAGTAGTGGTTACCAGAGGGGAAGGTGTGGGAAGGATGAAATGGGTTAAGGGGATCAGCTATCTGGTGATGAATGGAAATTAAATTTGAGGTGGTAGCATGCTGATGGGTACACAGAAGTAGGAATATGCTGTTGTACATATGAAAATTATAATGTTATAAACCAATGTTACTTCAATTTAAAAACAAAGCAAGAAAGAAAAAAGATGAAATAAGTTTCTTCCCTGAAGGGAATATACCTATAATAGGTAATAAGTAAACAAGTAAAATCATTCCATATTGTCATAGTTGCTGTAGTGATAATCAGCAGTGACATGGGTAGAGGTAACTGGGCAGAGGGGATTTTTTTTAAGAAATGGTGGTTAAAAGTATCTACAAGAAGATGAAATTTTTGCTAAGCTCTCAAGAAACTGGACAAGCTGTTTCAAGTTGAATTAACAATTTTAACCATAAGTAACTGCAAATCTTAAGGATGTAATGCTGCAGTGACAAAAGTGAGTAATCAGGATAGGTTACAAAATTAGCAGGGCCAGAGCAAAATGGAAATGCAAGATGTCTTGTTTAAAAATTATTAAGAATTTCAAGATGGTGACAGTAGAGCATTAAATCAAGCAACCGGCGTGTCTGAGTAGGGACACTGTGTAACTGCACAGGCTGCGTCCCCATGAAGCCAAGTCTGAAAAGAGTGCTTCTCAGGCCCTATGAGATCTCTATGAGATGAGAGCATGTAAAAGTGGGAGCACTGGATGGGAGAATGGGCAAAGCATGATAGCACTGCTTGTTCTGGTAACTAACAACCTGGAAGACTGAGACATCCACAAGAGTGTGTGATTAACAGGGATGCACAGTCTAAAAAGAAATGTCCCTCACTGGGAGTAGGGAGTTAGGTCAGCTCTCTCCTGCAATGGCAGCTGTGTCCATCCGTGGCCCTGGGAGTCAGGTAAAAGTACCATCTTCCTTCTAGTTTACGGCCTTTTGCAAGTCTGGAGTAAACCCCATGATTCACCCTGACTTCATCATTACTATGAGTTTCAGAGAGGTAAAGACCAAATCTGACTTATTTACCCCACTTTTAGCACATAATAGATTTGTAACTATGTATTCAATTAACCAGTGACTTGAGGAGTAAATAATTCCATCATGTGTTAAGTGACACTGAGAAATTTTGGGAAGAAAATATAATCAACATTGGAAAATTTTATATTATGAAGTTAGTTTGGGAAATAGCTTGTCAAAAGAGGAAATTCCACCTTACCATTTTTTTTAAATTAATTTTTATTGGAGTGTAGTTACTTTACAATGTTGTGTTAGTGTAAAATCTGTTAAGAATAAATAAATGTATTTCCATCATAAGGACAGATTGGATCAAACACCAGATTGATTCTGACTAAATACTAAAACCTCTAGATGATTCTTAGTTCTCATTTTCTTAGATCTTTTTGTCTAAGAATAAGATAGTAATTAACATATGATTATAAAAATATTCCATAAGTAGTAAGAGCCATTAAAATATGATGACAGATCATCAGTCTAATCTACCATTTTTCATGTAATTTGGTTAACCAGAGAAATGCAAGTCACTAGAACATCTACTAAAAACTACATAGTGAATCCAAAGAATGCCCAAATTATTCTTCTTGTGATTTGCACAAACCATTTAGATTATTCAAAATTTGTGGCATTCAACAATACCCTTATTAATACAGATTGTCACTTACTTACCTAGAAGGAATGAGCCCTCTACATTACCTTCAAAATGAGAAATATACAGAAAAGTAAATATGATTTAGTCAAATGTGGAATTCTGACTGCTCACAGATATTGCAAAAGGGCTTAGGTTCAGGTAGTAGTTTGGGATTATGATTCCCAAACATGTCTAAGAACATCACTTGAAATTCTTTTTTAAAAAATACAGATTCCCAAAACTCTACCTGGGGATTCAGTTTCAACATGTATGGGATGGGAACCAAGAAATAAATATTTTAAATGAATTTATAGTTTATGTTTGGACAATTTTGGTGAAAATTGAGTTAGGTCTTTCAAAACAGACAAAGCTGATCACGTGTTGACAGAGGACTATATGAATGTATATGTTAATCAACATCTGATTTTTCAAAAAGATTTTTAAGACACCATTAGGGAAAACTAGAAAAAACTTCTATTTCTTCAATAGGATGGCTTTACGAATATACAAAATGAGTTTGTGTTTAACGTCTTATTGTTTATACATTAATTCTCCCTACCCTTGGCCAAAACTCAACTAAGTTCAGATTTCTATGAATATTTGTCTTTCCTGGATGGCCTGTAGCACGTATTCGAAAGTCTCTTTCCATATCTGACTGCTAACCTTCTCGGGGCACCGAAGCTTAGGATGTTTAGATGTGTACCTTCTAAGCCATATGAGAAAAGAACTTGCCATTACTTGGAAATAAGCTGCTAACTCCATGAACATTTCTACACATACATTTTTAAATTACCAACAATGTACATTAGATTATTGGAAAAGTGAACAGTCCCTGTTCTTGTTCTCCACTTGTTGCCTTCACTAGTCAATTCCCATGTTTGTGAGCTCAACTGGGATCACGCATGTACTCTGATGAACATACTCTAACAGCACTTTATCTTCATACATTTTGTACCATTCTATACCACCAAGTGAAAAAGATTCAGGTTCACTATGTGCCTTACATGTATATGTGAAAACTTCCAACAGAATCACATTTGAAAACACATCCCTGAAATTCCTGGCATCCTGGGCGCCCATGTTGGGCAAGACTTGGAAGGGCTAGACAGTAAGAATGATTAGTTTTCAATTTATGGACATCCATTATCTATGGAAAAGGAGCCAGAATAAACCCCTCAAACTGTCAGCCTCCTTCATGTAACACCCTCCCAGGTGCCAGTTCAGATACTAATTACAAGAACTTCATTAGGTAGATTCAACCCATGTCTAATATTTTAGAGGAAATGCTGATTGATTACCCATGTCTAATATTTTATAGAAAATGCTGATTGAAATCAAGTGGTTTGTCATTCAAAAACTATTAGTGGATCTAGTATTTATGACTCAGAGAGCCTGTTTCCAACAAATATACACATCTTTCTCTTTTTGCATGAATCTGCCTCACACTGGTAGTATTGGACTGAACTTGTGCAGTGAATCAAATCAATGCATTTGACCGCGAAAGTCTGACAACCTGATCTCGTCCCCTCACCAGACTTCCCATTTTTAAAATATACTATGGTATTCTCCCACAACTTCTTTTCCCTCCACTACAGAGGTTTCTTATTGCAAATATTAATGGACTAATATTATTGCAGTCCCTTCCCTTTTTTTGGAATGTGGATTGCCAGGTTCAGCAACTATAGATTAGATTTGAAAGAGAAGAGGTTCAAATGCAGTAATGCTGCCAGAAGACAGCTCCTTCACTGATTTAGAACCAGTGAAATGTGTGACAGGAAAGACTATGTGTTGGCAATAGGGCTTGATACATGTTTCAAGAGCAAAATGGAAACTATCTTCCCATGGTTTGAAGCTATAGATCACTAAAAAGACCTCATAAGTGAAAGGCTGCAACCTTGTCTTTTCGTTCCTCCTTTCCCAGGGTGGGAACATAGATTTCAAAATTAGATGTGTTAAAGCTTTTGCAATTCATTGCTGATGCACATGCCTAAAACTGTCTCTCAATGAAAAAATATATTAATTATATTTCTGCTTTTTATCATGTAAATTTAGGGCTCATGAAAGGAACCAGATGGACAGCTTTTGGAAATGAATCTTTCCTTTGATTAAAAGACAAGGAACAAAGTTCCTACATGCTCCATCTCTGAAAAGCTTCCTCCAAAAACTTTTTAGCATCATTGAAATGATTGGAAATTGTGAATGCTTGGTTTCTACTGTGTGTGTGTGTATGTAAAGGAATAATTAATAGTGCCAACAATAATCTAAGTTTTCTAGTAAATATTATATTTATTGGATTTTTGGACCTTCAAAGATGAAAGCACTTTAATTCATTACACAACATTCCATACATCATGTGAAGGCAAAACTTTATACAAATCAAGAGAGTACATACAACTCTAACATTTCAAATGTTATTCTTCCTATTTTAAAATCTCCTACTTATTTTATCAGATTGAATTTATTTGTCAATAACTTTGGCTACTAAATAACACATCTAACTACTAGAAATATGTATTTTTTAAAATTTTGTGAAATAAATATTTACTCACGGCCCATTCTATATCAGCCCTACTGTAAGATACTGATACAGTGATAAATAAAAAGACACTGTTCGTACTCTAAGGGCTTTGACATTCTAGTAGAAAATGCCAAAATCCAAGACCAGGGAAAGTGCAAAATGCTAAGATGTCAAACTAGGTAAATAACTTACTCTGACTTGGGGGTCAGAGAATATGAAAAGGGTAGATGAAGAAATTTGGCATCTTGTAAGAAGTTGGCTTGGCTAATGTGGTTCAAATAATGGCTTATGGTGGGATTTGGGGGTGGTTTTAGGTGAGTTGGTGGAATGTGTTTCATATTAAAATTTAGAAATTTACAGCTTAACCTTGTTTATGAGGCTCTGGTGCCAAGATGTTACTGTGAGTATCTGGGGAAAAGAATTAATAAAGTACATAAATAACTGCATTATAAAAAACTATAATAGGGAAGCCCATCAAGGGCCAAGAGGAAAGACTCAATCACCATCAGGATATCTCTTCACAATATATTAATATTTTAAAAACTGCTCACATCTTACAATTCACCTTGGAGCATGGTTTTTATTTCAACCTTCTTCATTTTCTGGTCACATTGGTTTTGGGACACAGTCTAATCCAAGAGACAAGAGCAAAAATAAAACTAAATACGGGGGTTAAATTAATGTCAAGGCTTATTGATCTCATAATAAAAGAGAACTGCTGGCACAACAAATCCTATTCGTTTATCCAACTTAGTGGAAGTTCTGCTCATTTTTCTGGCTAATTATTAAGATTAGTTAACTCTAGTATTTAATTCTCAGGTATTGACAAAACACTAAATTGTGTATTTGGTGATATTCTGTTGTGTGCTTCCACCAGAAACTGGAAAGTGAAAGTTTTTACTTGATTGCTGCTATCCTCAGTTTGTAGTAAGGCTTAAAATCTTAGTTTTCAAATACTAGCTTTTAAAAACCCAGGCCCAGGCAGTGACTCTGCGGTAACTCAGGTGGGAGAGGTGGCAGCGTGTCTCCATCCAGGCTGACCAAAGATGGAAGACGGGAATCCTAGAGTCTGGGAAGTCCAAGATCAAGGTGCTGGCAGATGGTAAATTCAGTGTCTGGGAGAAGAAAGATGGCAGTGAAGTAGAAGGATGTGGAATGCATCCCTCTGCACCGATGCATCAGGAATACACCAAAAGACGCAATAATTCCCACAGAGAACCAGCTGAACACCAGCAAACAATATCGGACTCCAGAAAGGACCACAAAGATCCCAACATAACTGGGACAAGCAACTCTGAAGTCTGGACTACTCCATCAGAAGTCAAGTAGGAGGCTCTGGGGAGGGAGAACTGAATCCAGGATGCTAGACTACTAGGGAGTCCTCAGACACAGGGAAGATTAACTGCAGAGAACTCTCACAGAGCCCTGCATCAGAGTCTAAGACTCGGCTTCATCTGACTGTCTGCAACTGCAATTGCTGGACACCTCACACCAAACTACCAACAAGACAGGAACACAAAACCACCCAGCAGCACAGAGACTACCTAAAGCCATATTAACCTCACAGATACCCTAAAACACTCCACCGGACACAGCCCTGCTCATCACAGAGAAAAGACACAGAGCCACACACTGGAAAGCAGACACCAGACCGCCCCACCAGGAAGCCTACTCAAGACACTGTACGAACCCCACCACAGGGAGCAGAGGGCAGAAACAAGAGGAATTACTACTAGATAGCATAGGGAAAGGAGACAGCAAATCCTATAAATTAGACAAAATGAGAAAACAAAGAAACACCATGCAGACAAAGAAGCAGGAAAAAAACCCACAAGACCAAATAAATGAAGAGGAAATAGGACAATTGCCTGAAAAAGAATTCAGAGTAATGATAGTAAAGATGATACAAAATCTCAATAACAAAATACAGAAAATACAAGAAACAGTTAATAAGGACTCAGAAGAAATAAAGAGCAAACAAACAGTAATGGATAACAAAATAACAGAAATTAAAAATACTCTAGATGGTATAAACAGCAGAATAACTGAGGCAGAAGAACAAATAAGTGAGATGGAAGATAGAATGGGGAAATAACTGCCACAGAGCAGGAAAGAGAAAAAAGAATAAAAAGAAGAGAAGACAGTCTCAGAGACCTTGGTGACAACATTAAGTGCACCAGCATTCAAATCATAGGCATCCCAGAAGAAGAAGAAAAAAAGAAAGGATCTGAGAAAATATTTGAAGAGGTTATAGTGGAAAACTTCCCCAACATGGGAAAGGAAGTAATTAATCAAGTCCAAGAAGTGCAGAGAGTCCCATACAGAATAAACCCAAGGAGAAATACACCAAGACACATATTAATCAAACTAACGACAATTAAACACAAAGAAAAACTATTAAAAGCAGCAAGAGAAAAGCAACAAACAACATACAAGGGAAAACCCATAAGGATAATAGCTGATCTCTCTGCAGAAACTCTGCAGGCCACAAGGCAATGGCAGGATATACTGAAAGTCCTGAAAGAGAAAGACCTACAGCCAAGAATACTCTACCCAGCAAGAATCTCATTCAGATTTGAGGGAGAAATCAAAATCTTTACAGACAAGCAAAAGTTAAGAGAATTCAGCACCACCAAACCAGCCTTACAACAATTGTTTAAGGAACTTCTCTAAATAGGAAACACAAGAAAAGGAAAACACCTACAAATACAAACCCAAAACAATTAAGAAAATGGTAATAGGAGCACACATGTCAATAATCACCTTAAATGTAAATGGATTAAATGCTCCAACCAAAAGACACAGACTGGCTGAATGGATCCAAAAACAAGACCCTTCTATATGCTGCCTACAAGAAACCCACTTCAGACCAAGGGATACATATAGCCTGAAAGTAAGGGATGGAAAAAGATATTCCATGCAAATGGAAGACAAAAGAAAGCTGGAGTAGCAATATTCATATTAGAAAAATTAGACTTGAAAGTAAAGACTATTACAAGAGACAAGGAAGGACACTACATAATGATCAAGAGATCCATCCAAGAAGAACATATCACAATGGTAAATATGTATGTGCCCAACATAGGAGCACCTCAATACATAAGGCAAATGCTAACAGCCATGAAAGGGGAAATCGACAGTAACACAATAATAGTAGGAGACTTTAGCACCCCACTTACGTCAATGGACAGATCATCCAAACAGAAAATAAGTAAGGACACACAAGCTTTAAATGACACATTAGACCATCTCGACGTAATTGACATTTATAGGACATTCCATCCAAAAATGACAGACTACACTTTCAAGTGCACATGGAACATTTTCCAGGATAGATCACATCTTGGGTCACAAATCAAGCCTTGGTAAATTCAAGAATATTGAAATCAAATCAAGCATCTTCCCTGACAACAATGCCATGAGACTAGATATCAATTACAGGAAAAAACTGCAAAAAATACAAACACATGGAGGCTAAACAATTCACTATTAAACAACCAGGAAATCACTAAAGAAATCAAAGAGGAAATAAAAAAATATCTAGAAACAAATGACAATGAAAACAAAACAACCCAAAACCTATGGGATGCAGCAAAATCAGCTCTAGGAGGGAAGTTTGTAGCAATACAGTCCTACCTGAAGAAACAAGAAAAATATCGAAAAAACAACCTAAGCTTACACCTAAAACAATTAGAGAAAGAAGAACAACAAAGCCCAAAAGTGAGCAGAAGGAAAGAAATCATAAAGATCAGAGCAGAAATAAATGAAAAAGAAGGGAAGAAAACAATAGCAAAGATCAATGAAACTAAAAGCTGGTTCTTTGAAAAGATAAACAAAATTGATCAAACCATTAGCCAGACTCATCAGGAAAAAAAGGGAGAAGATGCAAATCAACAGAATTAGAAATGAAAAAGGAGAAGTAACAACAGACACCACAGAAATACAGAAGATCTTGAGAGACTACTACAAGCAACTGTATGCCAATAAATTGGATAATCTGGAAGAAATGGATAAATTCTTAGAAAAATACAATCTTCCAAGACTGAACCAGGAAGAAATAGAAACTATGAACAGACCAATCACAAGTATGGAAATTGAGGCAGCGATTAAAAATCTCCCAACAAACAAAAGCCCAGGGCCAGATGGCTTCACAGGCAAATTCCATCAAACATTTAGAGAAGAGCTAACACCTATCCTTCTCAAACTGTTCCAAAATATAGCAGAAAGAGGAACACTCCCGAACTCATTCTATGAGGCCACCGTCACCCTGATACCAAAACCAGGCAAAGATGTCACAAAAAAAGAAAATTAAAGGCCAATATCACTGATGAATATAGACGCAAAAATCCTCCACAAAATACTAACTAACAGAATCCAACAGCACGTTTAAAAGATCAGACACCATGATCAAGTGGGGTTTAGCCCTGGAATGCAAGGATTCTTCAATATATGCAAATCAATCAACATGATACATCATATCAACAAATTGAAGGATAGAAACCATATGATAATCTCAAAAGATGCAGAAAAAGCTTTTCACAAAATTCAACATCCATTTATGATAAAAGCTCTCCAGAAAATAGGCATAGAAGGAAATTACCTCAACATAATAAAAGCCATATATGAGAAACCAAAAGCCAACATTGTTCTAAGTGGTGAAAAACTGAAAGCATTCCCTCTAAGAACAAGAACAAGACAAGGGTGCCCACTCTCGCCATTGTTATTCAACATAGTTTTGGAAGTTTGAGCCACAGCAATCAGAGAAGAAAAAGAAATAAAAGGAATCCAAATTGGAAAAGAAGAAGTAAAATTGTCACTCTTTGCAGATGACATGATATTATACATAGAAAACCCTAAAGACTCTACCAGAAAACTGCTAGCACTAATCGATGAATTTAGTAAAATAGCAGGATACAAAATTAATGCACAGAAATCTCTTGCATTCCTATACACTAACAATGAGAAAGCTGAAAGAGAAATTAAGGAAACTCTCCCATTCACCATTGCAACAAAAAGAATAAAATACCTAGGAATAAACCTGCCTAAGGAGGCAAAAGATCTGTATGCAGAAAACTATAAGACACTGATGAAAGAAATCAAAGACAATACAAACAGATGAAACAGACCATGTTCTTGGATTGGAAGAATCAACATTGTGAAAATGACTGTACTACCCAAAGCCATTTACAGATTCAATGCAATCCCTATCAAATTACCAATGGCATTTTCCACAGAACTAGAAGAAGAAATCTTATGATTTGTATGGAAACACAAAAGACCCTGAATAGCCAAAGCAATCTTGAGAAGGAAAGATGGAGTTGGTGGAATCAGGCTTCCTGACTTCAAACTGTATTACAAGGCCACAGTGATCAAGACAGTATGGTACTGGCACAAAAATAGAAAGGAAGATCAATGGAACAGAATAGAGAACTCAGAGGTAAACCCAAGCACATATGGGCACCTTATCTTTGACAAAGGAGGCAAGAATATACAATGGAAAAAAGACAGCCTCTTCAATAAGTGATGCTGGGAAAATTGGACAGCAACATGTAAAAGAATGAAATTAGAACACTTCCTAACACCATATACAAAAATAAACTCAAAATGGATGAAAGACCTAAATGTAAGGCCAGACACTATAAAACTTCTAGAGGAAAACAGGCAGAACACTCTATGACATCCATGAAAGCAAGATCCTTTTTGACCCACCTCCTAGAATAAAGGAAATAAAATCAAGAATAAACAAATGGGACCTTATGAAACTTAAAAACTTTTGCACAGTGAAAGAAACCATAAACAAGACAAGAAGGCAAACCTCAGAATGGGAAAAAATAGTTGCCAACGAAACAACAGACAAAGGATTAATCACCAAAATATATAAGCAGCTCATGCAGCTTCATACCAAAAAAGCAAATAACCCAATCCACAAATTGGCGGAAGATCTAAATAGACATTTCTCCAAAGAAGACATACAGATGGCCAACAAACACATGAAAAGATGCTCAACATTGCTACTCATTAGAGAAATGCAAGTCAAAGCCACAGTGAGGTATCACCTTACACCGGATAGAATGGCCATCATCACAAAATCTAGAAACAATAAATATTGGAGAGGGTATGGAGAAAAGGGAACTCTCCTGCACTGTTGGTGGGAGTATATGTCGGTACAGCCACTATGGAAAACAGTTTGGAGGTTCCTTAAAAAACTACAAATAGAACTAACATATGATCTAGTAATCCCACTACTGGGCATATACCCAGAGAAAGCCATAATCCCAAAAGAAACATGTACCATAATGTTCATTGCAGCACTATTTACAATAGCCAGGGCATGGAAGCAACCTAAATGCCCATCAACAAATGAATGGATAAAGAAGATGTGGCACATATATACAATGGAATGTTACTCAGCCATAAAAAGGAATGAAATGGAGCTATATGTAATGAGGTGGATATAACTAGAGTCTGTCCTACAGAGTCAAGTAAGCCAGAAAGAGAAAAACAAATACTGTATGCTAACCCATATATATGGAATCTAAAAAAAAAAAAAAAAAAAAAGGGACTGATGAACCCAGTGACAGGGCAAGAATAAGGATGCAGATGCAGAGAATGGACTGGAGGACACTGGGCTGGAGGGGCAGGGGGCGAAGGGGAAGCTGGGACGAAGTGAGAGAGTAGCATAGACATATATACACTACCAAATGTAAAATAGATAGCTAGTGGGAAGTTGCCGTATAACAAAGGGAGATCAACTTGATGATGGTTGATGCCTTGGAGGGCCGGGACAGGGAGGGTGCGGGGGGGGGGGGGGGGGGGAGTCACGGGAGGGAGGGGATATGGGGATATGTGTATAAATACAGGTGATTCACTTCTGTGTACCTCAAAAGCTGGTACAAGAGTGTAAAGCAATTATATTCCTACAGGGCTTAAAAAAATATATATCCCAGGCTCAAAATAAAATAAATAATAAATTATATACTCTATATTATTATAAATAGTCTGAGTTTTATTCTTAAGAATTGCTTTTTATGTTTTGATATAACCTCCAACAATAGTGATTTGAGATGTAACAGCATTAAAATAATTGATTTCATATGTTTAAGGATTACTCTGCCTTCTAACATGATGTGGTTTTAATTCTGAAGAGGATTTTGTGAAATGTTTCTTCAGCTGAATTGATTTTCATGGTAAGTATAGAAAATTATACTTCCTTTGGACTAGTTTCATTAGCATCTTCTTGGAACTCTACATCTCCTAAAATGTTGCTTTTTTTTTTCTGCAAAGTCCTCCTTACGTACCCCAAACCCTTGGACGCTCCGTGAGAGCAGGAAGCTTCACTACCTTGTTCATCAGTGTATTCCCAAAACTTATAAAGACTGGCTCATAGTAAGTGCTTGTTTTTATTTGAATGAATAATGGGTGAATGATTCCATGAATTGTACATAACAAGAGTCTAGAGTCACTCTGTAGTTTTTACATGGATAACAAAAATAAACAGGAAATATTTTCGTAATGTTGATAAAAACTCATTTTTCATTGTGCTTTGATATGTTAACAGTATATCCAATATTTTCATTTGACCCTCACAGTTACTTTGTGAAGAAAGTGGTCTATATTTTACCCTTTTGTATAAAAGTCAAAACTTAAATCTGTAATGGCAACGGTATGAGAGCACAAGACTTTTGAAGAAGCAGAGCTGGAAATCACTGGGGTCTTTGGAGAAAGCCAGCATAGTGGTTATGGCTTTGAGTAGGGGAATGACGGCTTGGAGTAAACCTTGGCTCTTCCTTTAACAAGAGTGAAACTTTGGGTGAGTTACCTAAGCTCTTGGTGCTTCAATGGATTCATCGTGGAGTTGTGAGAATCAAAGCACTGAAGATTTATGTTACTTACAACAGTGCCTAGCAAATGGAAAACACCCCATAGATATCACCATTTATTATTTCTGGTCAAGGATCCCTCCTACCATGGACTAAAAGGAAAGTGCTTTCTTCAAAATTTTCTTTAAAATTGATCTTCAAATATCTGTACATATTTTATGATACATTTTAAATCACAGAAACATGTGCATACTCTAAAAGCTATATTTAAGTGCTGTGATTCTAATATTTTATTTTCTATCTATACTTTCATATCTATCATAATTTATAGGAAGTTTTAAGTTTCAGTCATAAGGATAAAAAGAAAGCTGCATATTTAGCATACTACAAATGTCAAACTGAATTACAAATTATTTAAATATTTAAAAAATTAAAATCAAAGTACTGAAAAAAATTTTAGGTGAATATTTTTATAATCTTGGGGAGGAGAGGATTTCATGAACTTAGCATCAAAAAGAAAAATCAATAGACAATTTTATAGATTTGATTACAAAAAATGTAAAGCTTTTAGATGACAAACAAGCATAAAATTTTTTAAATCAAAAAGTGATAAAAAATATTTGAAAATATGTGAAAGGCAAATTAATAAGGTTAATAAGTAGATAAATCTTAACAACTAATAAACACAAATGACTCAATTGAAAATATGAGCAAGGTAAACAAACAGGTAAGTCACAAAAAAAGAAATACAAATGAACATATAATAGATGAGGAGATGCTAACCTCTCCATGTAGGTACTACAAACTAAAATAATGCTGTTATATTTTTTTTAAGTATCAGCTTGGATTAGTAACAATGATAATGTCCATTTACTGTGAATGGTAAGGGCAAAAGAGTATTCTCATTGTTTAAAGATGAAAGTATAAATTGGTACAATGTTTCTGAGTATTATCTGTTAGTAGATTAAAAGGGTATAGATAGACAGATATAATACATACATATACTTCATATGTATTTATAGGTATAATTCCATACTCAAAACTCAAAATTTCTAGTTATAGGAGTTTACGCAAAAACAAACCAATTGTGTAAAGGTACATACACATACACACACATATACATGTATGTTAAAGTTGAAAAATTAGAAAAATAAGTTAATTATGGTACACATATACAATAAATTATTACAACCTGTCAAAAATGGTGATATAGCTCCATGCTGAAATAAAAAACATCCTCCATATAAGCTCAACAAAAAAAAAGATTGTAAGTCAGGATATAGATTACAATCCCTTTTATTATACACATTAGAAAAAATTGGGAAAGTGTTATGCCAACACATATTTTTTAAACAACCTTTAGTGGGATTTTTTTTTCATATTGTAAAGTTCACCCATTTCAAGTATACAATTCAAGAGTTTTAATAACTTTACCAAGTTGTGCAACCATGACCATAAATCCATCTTAGAACATTTCATACACCAATTAGCCTCCTTACGCCATTTACAGTTAATTCCCCTTCCCATTCCCAGCCTCTGGCAAGTGACAATCTACTTTCTATCTCTATAAAGTCCCTCTTTTGAACCCTCCCTGTAAATAGATTTATGCATGTGTTCTTTTATTCTGGCTTCTTTCTCTTATCATGTTTTTGACCTTCAACCATGACTTAACAGGGCTCACTCTTTGTTCTTTTTTATTGCTAAATAACATTCTGTTACATTCATATACCACATTTTATCTATTCATTCACCAGTTAGTGGATATTTAGGTTGTTTTCAGTTTGGGGCCATTACGTATATGCCAAGACATTAACAGCAATTATCTCAAGGTGTTGAGATTCCAAGTGCTTTTTGCTTCTTCCATATACTTTTCTGTATATGTTTATACTTTCTTAATAGTTGGGGTAGGAGGTTATTGGGGAGGCACTGTTTTCAATGAGGCTTAACATAAAATGATTAGATAGCAGATTTGTTTAGAAATTTAGATCCCAGTTTAATAATTTGCATGGCAATTATTTTCTGCATCCCTATCCCCTTTATGCTGACTTATATAGAAGATTAAAAAGCTAAGAAATTTGGAAACTTCCCAAAATCCTCTTAAAAATAATTACATAATAGCCAGTTTTGTCTGTTAAAAGGGGATTGACCCAAACACCATTTTTTTAAACTTACTACTTTAATTTTTAATCACATTTACTTTATTAAAATTTTGAGTATTTTGATGAGACAGTTGAATGCATACACACATTCATACATAAATATTTTAATAACTCATGGACTGTATCATGTATAACATAATACACCATATAGAAACACATAACAGTAGAAATGTGAACAAAGAGTTTTCTTAACATAAGTGACAATCTGAAGGAATACAATGGTTCAGTTTTATTTGAATGGTTTTGGTGTGTTGTAGTGTTTGTTTTTAAATCAGTTACACTCCTTGTCTCCAAACATCACTTTATTGCATGTTTTTCTGGGTTCCCCAATGCTAGGAATTTACTGAGAATGTAAACCACAGAGTTCTGCTTTCAGGGAATTTTAAAGAGCTAAACTTATGAAAAGTTAACCTTTGAAAAGATGGATTAAGGTTAAACATTAATAAGAAACAGCACAATTTAATTAACTGCCCCATGTTTTGTGTAGTACTTTCAAATCAACCACCGAAATCCAATTCATACAGAATCTATAGGTGAATCAATAAGTTCCTCATCAAAAGTAAATTGAATCTTTATGTATTACCATCACCATCTTTTATAATTTTGAAAAGCTGTACACTTGAAGTTTGGGGGAATGTTTGTTTCTTTTGTGTTTCAAAACCTGCCTTAATCATGCGACACTGAACTGAAATATCGCTAACCTCCTAAGGCCTGGATTAATAAATTGTTTTTTATAAATGAAGACAGTTATGTAAATCCCATTAAGCCCTTGTGCCAAAGCAGAAATTTCAATTGGTATATGCAGGATACCCTGCTCTGGGAGCTGACACTGCCATTGGCACTTTCTTGTGGAAGTATGAGCTGCAAACTGGGCTGATGTATTATGTTCATTGATGACTAGGAAAAACTTGATGAGTTGAATTTAGTGCTGAGACTAGAGAACTTTGAAAAGTGAGTATATTGTGGCTAGGCTGAGAAGATGAGGCTGTTTCAGAATTAACAATGCAGTCCTAAGATCAAAGTATACACTTCAGTAGATACAAATTAATAGTAAACACTGACAATTTTCAAACCAGTATCCAGCAGGTTCAGGTTTAGAAAGAAAGCCTCTGACACATTTAGGTCAATCTTATAAAACTAGAATGATAATAACCTACCTCACTGGGTGAAGATGGATATTAAATAAGATAATTTATAAAGATTTTAGCACTGTTCTTGTTAACATAAGTATTATAAACCTTTATGCAAGTATACTATCATATTAAACATGATTTCTTTATGTATTTATTTCTGCTTAATACGTAAACTCATTTTCTTTTTGTTACATATTAGGTGACTGTTTAATGAAAACAAAATCAATAAAACCTGCCTCACTTTCAGTTAATTCAATTACTTTAAAATAACTTTTTATTTTGAAGTAGTTTAGACTCACATGAAATTGCAGAGAAGTCCTCGGTCCCCATCACCCAGCCTTCCCCAACCCTGTCATCTTCCCTAACCATAATACATTATCAAAACCAGAAACTTATTGGCACAATTCAATTTACTAGAACAGAGATCTTAGATTTCAGCAGTTTTTGAATTCACTCATTCTTGTATGTTTTTATATATAGTTCTATGGCATGCTACCACATGTACATATCTTATAACCACCCGTGCAATAAAGATACAGAACTGTTTCTTCATCATGAAGAAAATCCTCATGCTGCCCCTTTATAATCACACCTTCCTTGCCTTCCCTAATCCCTGGTAACCAATTTTCTCTTCTGCATCTCTTTAATTTTAACTATTCTTTTTAAAGGAAATAATTTCAATTTAAGACTCAGCTAGGAAAGATTTAATAACAGTTTTTATCTATGTTTTGTTTAATGCATGAGAAGTAGAGGGATTATAGATTCTTCATCGGGGGTATTTGGAAATGTGTCGTATGAGTACAATAATTCACAACATGCAATTTTCAACTCTGACAAGAATTCACAGGAATATAACTTTAGTTTATGAAACCGTGAGATACTGATTGTCACTGCCTGGTTTTCAGGGGTACAAGTTAATTTTTATCAGTCACACTTGTTACTATCTCAGATGATTGTTAGTTTAGAAGAGAGTGAGAAAAGAAAACATAAGGAAGTATTTTCCATTTTTAAATGGGAAAAAGAAACCTACTACTTTGAAAAACAAGCAAAAATCTTCTTGGACTTAAATGAAATCTGGTATTTTTTCAATTGCAAATTTCTCGTGAGCCTATATAATTAGAGCTTGAAAGTATGGGTAAGGGAACATTTAATGTTCTAATAAGCATGGACCTAAAACACAATAATAAAATATCTTTCTTAATGTTGGTAAATTAATCTTTGAATAACAAATTTTAATGCTCTCAAATTTACGTTCTTGCATACTTTTAACACTTCATATTCTCAAGGTTTTTTTTCCCTCCTTCTCCAAAATGAAAGTTATTCATTTGGGCTTTTATAGCTCTTCGCCACCCGGATTCTATCAAGTACGTCACAGTTTTAAACAGAAATAACAATAAAATTGGCTTATTTGTCACAGCAAGAGCTGTAGGTAAGTTTTAAGGAACTGAAGCATGAAAATAGAAGACCCAAGAGTTGAACTGCATGGAAACCTTGAGCAACTCATGCTGAGTAGGACTTAATCCATTTGTTAATCCAGTACTGAACTCTGGGGGTCAAGAACCTCAGAACCCCAAATTCTTATCTCATCATTAATATTTATTGTGTTGCATGAGCTTTAGAATTCTAGTACTGAGATATGTGAATGCTTACTTGAAACAGAAGGTCTTTTTTTTAATTTTCTTTTATGTTTTTTAGTGGGAACATAAAATATCTTTCACTGAAGATTCAGTGAAAAAATAGTGGGCAATTCTCTATTCAATAATATACAGTCCCACCATATATATTTTTTAGTTTCTATTTATTTATAACTCCACATTTCCCACAGAGTATTTGAAACATTCTAGGAAAAGACTTTTAATAAAAAGTAAAAGGGAAACAGAAATAAGAACCGAGGAAACGATTATAAAGATATGCTGATGATAAGATTCTGCATATCTAACATGATTATTCTTGCTTAAAATTTGAATATGAAGTTTCCAACAGTGAAATCAAAATGGGAAACACAGTTATGTGCCCAGAGACAGGAGGAAGAATTTAAATTTCTCAGACTTATATGTATAAGACACCAGTTCCTCAAAATATTGTATGGCAAATACAAACATAAATTTTATTTCAAGTTTTCTTAAACATTTTATGAGAAAACTTGACAACATATGAATAAAATACACTTTTGTGAATATGATCCTAGAGTAGATAGCAAATACTCTCCAGAATGAGTTTGTAGCCAGTTCTGGAATCTAAGGGGCCTCGAATAGCAGTGTCTTCCTCAATGTGAGAGAATGAGAGTGCACCCCTTATTTACTGCCCCAACCTGAATTCCACCTCATGTAGTCCCTGGTGGTCTGAAGTGGTCCAGGTTTTGAGTTAAAATTATTTTGAGGAATGGTTGAACGCTTCCCTGAACCTAACTCTTGAAAGAGCCCAGACTGCTATGATTTTGCCTTGTTGTTTAGTTTCAAAGCATATGCATCTCTAAAAAGGTGCCAAAGCTTTCTGTTATTAAGTCATAATGATGTGAATTAATGCTTGAATCTGATTAAAAGAAATTTCGCTACCATACACAGAAGAGATACCTATAAACAAAGGCAACAATTCTTCCAGATTGGGTACCTCAAATGTCATAATTTTTGTGTTGAAATTAACCAACTATTTCAGTTGTATCAGCTTACACTGGCAGGAAGATAACATAGAAGACAACACATCATAACTAGGAAATACCCAATCTGGAATCCAATGAATTTTCTTTATCCTTTCAATGCACAATGTACTTTATTAGCTTATGACAGATTTAAAGTACATAAATGCATTGTTGGACTACTTTCTTTTTCCCAACTCTACTGTTTCCAGTGTTAATTGTACTGATAGTTCTGGATTTACATTCTTTTCATGTGGTAGATGTCTAGGACAGAAAAGCACTAATTAATTCATGTCTAGGATGAAAAATGCATTTATTTATGTCTAAATGAAAAACAAAAGAGCAACTCTTTCTTTCACATATAAATTCATCACTTGGTGACAATACAAGATGTTCTTGCTTGATTTAGATACTTGGTCTTGAAAGACTGTATCGAATAATAAGTGGCTCAGGTTATTTAGGAATATTCAAAACAAAACTTCCTTTAATCTGTTAGTGACAGGAGAGTGACTCTTCCCTAAATTTCCCTGGGAAGATTCCTTCATGTTGAATGTCAATGAAGCTTCTGTTCATGTGCTTTTGCAAACAAATAATGAAAGTGGCACTATCCTCTCCACATCAGGCCAGGTAAAAGACTCAGAGGAGCTCCTAAAAAGAGCTACCTGTCTTTGGATGTGAAAAAGTGGACAAAACTATCATATTTTATCAATAACTTCAGTCAAGATCTAAAACCAATACAACTTGTATAATCAGAAAATTGGGGTTCCTGGACAGGTGAGTATCCAAAGAGGTTTTAAAAATAAATAAAATGGTTATTAACAGCATAATTTCAGGTAAAAATGAATCTAAAGAAAAGACTATATCCTTCTTGTCAAGCTGTTTCTTTGCTCATTTTACTTTTGCTTTTCTCCATACAGTTTAATGTTTCTCTGTTCTCTTTCTCCCTCCTTGAATCACCTAAAAAGTAAGGAAAGTATTTGAGATGTGCTGTAAACAAGTAAGACCATCTGACAGTTTTTGCTTGAAACCTTATCACTGTGGTTTCAAGTTCTGTTCTACCACGGACTGGCAATTACCCTGAGCAAGTTATTTTACCTCTTGGGCCTCAACATCCTTGTCTAAAAAAGGAGACTAATACTTATAGGGCAGGATTGTGGGAAGAATCAAGTAACATATGATCATATCGCCTAATGCCTAGTAGGTGCTATATAAATAGTAATATAATTAGTTTTCTTTTTCTATTAATGGACTTCTACTTCTATTGATATACCAGTCAGCAGTGCCTAAATGAAGTTGCCTTCCCAGTGATGGAGAACTTAATTCCTAAGGATAAGTTTCAATCAGCTTCTCTTATTCTCTTATAGAATTCATGAGGGCGTGCTAAAAACATACCCACGATCTTAGTTTTTGTCACATAAACTCCTTTCCAGAAGCGCATTTGTGCTATAAGATTGAAGTGATAGCTAGATGTGCTGGAGGGCAGGGGGCAGGAACAAGACCGAGCACAAGGAATGTGAAAGACAATTTAGTGCTTCCTCCTAGCCTGCATTTCATCTTACCCTTTGCTGTCTATGGACTATTCATCAGCATTAACATGCACTGAAATCTCCTTTGAAATTTTAATCAATTTAACATTGGTGTATCTATAGATTCGATGAAATAACTTTTGCTGTCTCTTCCAAGCACCTTTGTCATTTGAATGGCTTACAGCCCTCATATTTCTCAACATGAATTTCTAGATATCCTTCTATTTCAATCTTGTTTTCAAAGGACAAGGTGGAAGATGACAATGGTAATGAAGATTAACGGAAAGACTAATTATTTAGTCACTGGTGGGGGGATGAGGCGTACAGCTAAATCTTTCTGTCACGAATATTCATAACTAGTTCAGTTTAAATGCCAGATTTATGAGAGCAAGTGATCCATCTCTATCATGCGCCGGATGCTTTATTTAAGGTAGGTTCAGAAGAATCTTAATTTTTCATGCAAAGCTATTCACTGTATATCAATCCTAAAACATTGCTCCCTTTCCACTTCCCTGTGTATGTCCTACTTACACTGAACTACAGACACTTAGATTGAGTCTTAAATAATGGTTATATATGAGGAATCTTTGAATTTTTTCAACACTCACAAAGCATTTCTTTTTCTTTTTAACCCAGCAACAGCTCATTTGGTGACAAATTTGTGTGCCATAGACTCAACATGAATGGATTGCTAATTAGTAGATTTAATTGTGTAAAGGAGGTACTTTATTTTATACCTACCAATATTTTGAAATACTACGAGTATTTCAACTATTGAATATATCTAGAATTAAATTAGCACATGATTTAAATGCTGAGTTGACCATAGTAAGTTAATGTCACAACTAATGTAAAGAAGCCTTAATTGTAAAAATGCTATTTGTCGTGTGTACAGTTATAACTATGCCCAATTAAAATGACAAACATATCAATTGAAAAGAGATTTTTCTCTTCCTATGCTTAGATAATGGGTTTTTGCATCTCAGTGAATAAAAACAAAAGATAAAATTTATTCAAGGGAATATCTAAGTTATATGTAAATAAAAACGAAAACTTACGAGTTTAATTTTTGAGGAGAAATATCTGTTGCTTAAAAATGCATTTTAGACCTTCACATTCCCTAAAGCTATGGACTCTACCGTTCTTACAGATAGGAAGCATTGCTCTTGGTCAATATATATTGAGAACTTAAAGCAAAAGCCAGAATTTTAACCTTTCCCTCCAGTTACTTTTGAGGCATTGCTATAAAGATAAAAGAGAACAGCTGACAAATTATTCTAACAAGTATTTTTCTCAAGTAATTTGTTCTTAAATAAGGGAGGGAGATCCCTAATCTGGTATTTAATTAGGGCTCATCAAACACAATCCAAAGTTCATAATCATGCCACTTAAACCTCAGTTTTCCCTTAGTCATGTGCCTTTTCAGTTTCATTCTAGGGAAGATCTCAGGCTACTAAAAGTTGCTCTAAGTACTTTTAGCAGTTGTAATGATGAGCAAAACAATTCATGATTTTGCATAGTATATAAATCTGCATTTGCCAAAGGAATTATCCCTGTGCATGGATTACGGCACTGGGAGACTATCAAAGTCTATTATTTCAATTCACTGTGACATACACACTTATGAGGCCCAGGAAATATCATTCCAAGTTGACCCCCAAGAAAAATGTTTGAAAGAAGACAAGACTGTTCCTTTTGGGTATCTCTTCCCTCAGCATTTACTCAATACCTTCAAGCTTCTTTGTGATCTTTGTTCCCAATGAATCAGTTCTCCTTCCAATCTCGAAAGACCTTTCCAGGTTTCTTCAACTTCTAAACATGGCATTACTTCCCTCCTCCAGGGTTCACAGCAAATATTTACATTGATAATTGATCACAGTGCTTTTTCCTAAGCTTCAACATGGCTTCAGAATCTTTCTCAAGCTTGCACTCAAAAATACAACCGCTCTTCAATTAGAATCGGCACTGGAAGATGTAATGTACAGCCATCCTTAGCCTTAAACCAACTAATAGTAGAAATATTAGACAGGTGGAGGGCAGTCAAAGCAATAAGTCAATGGAGGAACTGGTGCTTTTAATATCTCCCAAAGAAGTTGGTTAGTTATAAATAAAGTTCACCCAAATCTGTGTTGTGCAAACAGTCCAAATCATTTATGAAATATGGAGGCGGGGCAGAAAAGAAGGAAGGAAAAAGGAAGAAATAATTTTTTTGTGAAGATTTTGCTTTTGTTTTACATGGTAGTTTCCTATCGTTACTGTAACACATTACCAGAAACTTTGTGACTTAAAACAATATATTTTCTTACAGTTCCGAAGGTCAGAAGTTGAAATGGCATGTATGGGACTAAAATCAAGCTGTTGGCAGAACTGATTTTTATAGAGGTAGGGGAGAATGTTTCCTTGCCTTTTCTAGCTTTTAGAGGCTGCTTGCATTGCTTGACTCATGGTTCTTTTCCTCCATTTCAAAGCCAGCAAGGGTTGGTTGAGTTCCTCTCACCTCCAATCACTCTGACTCTGCTGCCTCCCTCTTTCACTTATAAGGACCCTTGTTATTACACTGAACTCACGGGGATAATCCAGGATAATCTTCCCATTTCAAGATCCTTAACTTAATCACATCTGCAAAGTCCTTTTTTGCCACATAAGATACCGTATTCACAGATTCTGATAATTAGATCAAGAACTTCTTTGGGGAGCCATTATTCTGCCTACCACAGTCTCTATCTACGCAGCAACGACAAAAGAAATAAATCAGGGTGAGGAGATTTAAATAGCTATAGTAGAGAGACTATATTTAACAGTCTTTGCCTCCGATCATGTTTCTAGGAATGTAGTATATTGTAGAGAGCAGGAAGGAGGGTGAATTACGCCTGGGTGGAACCAAATCTTGTCTACTCATTTACTTATCATGTGTCCCTAAGGGACAAGTTACTTCAGCTCTCTGAGCTTCAGTGTTTCACACCTGGGAAGCGGGTGATAAAAATATGCTTGTCTCAAGGGCTCCTTCTGAAGATAATATGCTATAGTCCATGCAAAGTGCTTAGTACAAGCCTTGGAATACAGGAAATGCTGCCCTTATCTTTCCTGGACCTGTTCCTTAAAATACATAACATATACCATAAAGTACTGTTAAATGAATGTTGTATGAATGATCTTATCAATGATGCCAGTGTTGGATTTAATCATTTAGTGATGCAACTTTCTTTGATTCTTCTTTGTGCAGCATAGGAAATAGCTTAGAATGCTTAAACTCTAGTGCTTTAGTCATCACCCCAAACTCCATACAATGAAGATAATTGTACATTTAACTCTATTATGGTAATTTACCATCTGGTAAACTAAACAGGTCAGAGTGACTTTTAGGTCATTCTGACTATCTTAATAGAATTAAATTTTACATTCTTAAGATGTAATAAAACATTGGTAACTGAGATGCAGTCTTCATATTATTACTTGAGACCTTATTAAAGCTTTGTTCATTATATGTAGTATTAGCCAGTCAATATTCATTTAGCTAACTAAAGCTTTTAGAGTTCATGCTTCAGTTTCCTTCAATATGACATTTTTTTCATACAACACCCAGTTCCAGGAGGAAATTTTTGTTTTGACATGTACAATTAATGTTTTAAAACTGGAAGGAATAAAATTAACACCTCCATGGCACCAAAGCAAAGCAAATCAAGAGAAGGGAAAAGCAAAGTCTTACTCTTTCCTAGACAAGGTAGAGAGATTAGCTCTAGTCCCGTGACTTTGAAAATTTAAAAAAAAATCTTCTAACTTCCTTAATCTGTGCTATAACATAGCTAATTGTGTTAAAGCATTTTAGAACAGATAAACACCTGTAATTTTATTTCATGCTTCACTGTCAAACCTCTTATTCCAGCCTAAGGAATCAAAAAAGGCATGGTTTTGGAGGACAGTAAGGGCAATATATCAAACAATTATATTGAACTCTATGGGATAAAAATAATGGAATTTCTAGAACAGACCTGGATCCAATTCAAATATATCAATGTCTCTACATCCTGTTGTACTTCCCTGTGCTTCATCTCTCTTTCAGCAAATCAAATCTACACTGTGTTCAGATATTACATGTTTATTTCCCTAGAATTTTAACCCTTTTGAGATTATTTTAGGATCATCAAATTTTGAAAATGTTACCAGTAATTTTAATTAGTTTCATTTCATTCAAAAAAGGCAAAATCATAAAAAATAACAACAATAAATATCTCAGTGAGCAAAAGCTAGACTATTGTGTTAAGGCTTGTACAAAGAGAAAAAAATTCACATCACTTTTCATTCTGCAATTAAAATGGAAAAAATTTCCTCAATACCTTCTAGACTTAAAAAATTAAATTTAGAAGTTTTTATTCAAATGATTTTATTGAAAGTGTTGTACCAATATGAAAATAAAATGTTTAAAAACCCACCTTGTTATTTTGGGTTAGATATGCTATCTGGTAGGCTCTCCCAGGGATTTAAGTGGCAATATTTCTGATAACTCCAGAGTGCCCATTGTTGAAAGTCTTACCGTCAAAGATATGAATGTTCTTACCATAAAATAAAGATGTTAAATTCCAACAATTTAATATGAATCAAAGTTCCCAGAAAGCAAATCTATCCAAATAAATTTCAAATTGATTATATTTGAACCTAGTGAATCTTATAAGGCTGATAGAAAGATGACTCAAATGCAAAAATTTAATATATATTAGCTAGTGAAGAATACAGGTTAAATATAAGCAGGCTGAACTAAGCTTTCTCATTAGCTGTTGGAAATTAAAGGAGTTTTCTTTCACAAGAAAGAACTAAAATTAAGTTGAAATTATTTGTGTAAATAAATAATTATATATTAATAGATTAATTATACACATATTTTTGGGAATTAGAATAACTTGGAAAGAGCACAGCTAAGAATAGCCTAAAGAAACAATTTTGACAACTATTTAAAATGGTTAATTGGTGTTTGCGTGTCACTGGCCAGAGATGGCACATACAGAGTAAGTACTACAATTTTTCTTTCTACTAAGAAGAAAAATAAATCTCACTGATTAGGAATTTTTTTCCCATTGAGCTTAATATCTGGTTTCTAAGCAATTACTACTAATATACTAAATTGGTATGTGAGATGAGAATTATTTCTCATCCCTGAAATCAATTATCCCAGAAATATCCACCATCAAACCAATTGTTTTTCTGGGAATGTTTGACATTATTTTGGATTGCTGACAATAAGTAGTAATGTTATAGGGACAGAAAGGCATATGAAGGAGATATGAAAAGGAGTTTAGAGGGAAGAAGGATTTTTAACCACTTAAGAGTTTTTGTCTGTATTTTTAAAATAACCAACACGAACCTGTTTAATCAAGGAATATTACTGTGTAATACTGGGAGTTTGATAGTGTTCTAAACTTTAATATATATATCAATAACAATCTTTTAAAAAGACAAAATCTTGCTTGCATGAAGTTTACATGCCAGTTTGGAGAAAGAGGCAATTAATTAATTAATTAATAATCAGCCACTAACTAAAATCCACATCTTGTTAGATTGTGATAGATATGAGGGAGAAAAAACAGAGAGGGAACTTCCTGTTTCATCTCTAACCAGATAAGGAGTTTAGAAGTTATCACTCCTATCTTTACAACAGGAAAAAGCTAGAGAAACTGGAAAACAATTACTTTTTTGACCCATCAGAAAACTGAGGTCATAAGGCAAATGCCACCTTGAAATCTGTTTGGAAATGTACATCCAGAGAGACAGCAGATGAAAGGTGTTGATGTGAAGCAGAAGACAATGAAGTCATAAGCCTCACTGTAGAAACTCTTAATAATTTTGACAAATGATCCAAGAACTATGGTACAATTTCAAAAGGTTTAACATAATCATAATTGAAATACCACAAGCAGTAGAAAGAGAAAATGGATCAGAAAAAAGTTTTTTCAGGTAATAATGGATAAGAAATTTCCAGATGTTTTAAAAAACACAGATCCAGAAAGATCAGAGAGCTCCAAGTAGAATAAATACTCCACACACACACACACACCCCACCCACTGCCAAATCCAGATCTAAGCATTTATAGTCAATCTTCAGAAAATACAAAACAACGAAAATTTTGAAGGAAGCTTGAGGTGGAGGTGGAATGCCTTGCCTGTGGAACAAGGATGAGAATTAAGTGACTTCTCATCAGAAACCATATAAGAAAGAGTCAAATATTTAAAACGTTGATTAAAAAAACCCAACTAACCAACCTAGAATTCTATATCCAGCAAAATTATCCTTCAAAATAGAAAATGGTACTGATGAACCCAGCGACAGGGCAAGAATAAAGATGCAGATGTAGAGAACAGACTTGAGGACATAGGGTGGAAGGGGGCAAAGGGGAAGCTTGTATGAAGTGAGAGAGTAGAATTGACATATATACACTACCAAATGTAAAATAGATAGCTAGTGGGAAGTTGCTGTATAACAAAGAGAGATCAACTTGATGATGGGTGATGCCTTAGAGGGTTGGGATAGGGAGGGTGGGAGGGAGCTGCAGGAGGGAGGGGACATAGGGATATATGTATAAATACAGCTGATTCACTTTTGTGTACAGCAAAAACTGGCACAACAGTGTAAAGCACTTATATTCCAATAACGAGCTTAAAAAAAAAAAAAAGACTTCCACAGACAAACAAAACTGAGGGAATGTCTCACCAGACCAATTTTGTAAGAAAAATTAAAAGAAGTTCTTCATGCTGAAGGGAAATTATATAGTTTTAAAATTGAATCTATATAAAAAGGAGAAGAGTGTTGGGGAAGTAATAAAGGAAGGTAAAACATAATCTTATTTTTTATTCTATCTATAAAAGCACCTGTTTACTTAAAGTAATATAGGAACAATATGTTGGGTAATCATAGGCTATGGATAAGTGAAATACATGACAGCAGTGCCACAAAGGATGAGAAGGAGTATTGAGAATGCTCTAAGTTACCTATACTACATGTGAAGGTGTATAATATTATTTGAAGATTGACTTAGATTCATTTAAAATGTATATTGTACACTCTAGAGCAATAAATTTAAGAAAAAAATGTTTTTAAAGTATAACTGATATATTCTGAAAAGAGAAAAAATGGAATCATTCATATAAGATGCTTAATTAACATCAGAGAGGGCAGAAAGAGAGAGGAAAAAAAGGGGAACAAATGCAGTGATTAAACATCAGTTACAACTTAAAATGTAAATGATGTAAATATACCAATTAAAATTTGGAAGTTAAATGAGTGAATAAACAAATATAAACTAGAGACAATATTATGTTGTGTAAAAGAAATCCACTTCAAATGTAAAGACTCCAATAGGTAAAAGTAAAGGAATACACAAAGATATATCAGAGTGACACCAAGTAGAGGTATGCTGGAGTAGTTATATAGTAATTTCAGACAAAGAAAACTTCAAAACAAGAAATATTACCAAAGATAAAAATGAGCATTACATAATGTTAAAGAAGCCACCTTCAAAGAAGACATAAGGATTCTATATATATCAATACCTAACAGATTTTCAAAGTGCATGTGGCAAAACTGATACAGTTAAAAGAATAAATATAGAAATTAAATATAAAGACTTAAACACCCTTCTGTCAGTAATTGACAGATTAAGCCAGCAGAATATCACTAGGGATAACTGGAAGAGTATTATCAATAAACTTGATCTAGTTGACATTTATACAGTGTTTCACCCAACAAAAGCAGAATGTACATTATTCTCAAGTTCACATGGAACACGCACAAAGATAGTCCATATTCTGGGTCATAAAACATATTTAAGAAAAGTTCAAATAATATAAATAACTAATAACCTTCAAAAAAGAAATTACCAGACTAAGAGGGTTTTACTAGTTAATTATAACAAACATTCAAGGAAGAAATTCCTTGACAATCCTTTCAGAAAATGGAAGCAAAAGAAACTTTTCTTAACTAAATTCTATGAAGTCAGCATTACTCTAAGAGCAAAACCACATAAAAACATTACAAGATAAGAATACTACAAACAAGTACCTCTCATGAACATGCATATAAAAATGCTCAACAAAATATGAGAATCCAACATTGTATAAAAAAGAATTATATACCATGACCAAATGAAATTTATTTCCATTAAACAAGGCTAATTTAACATTCAAATATCAAAACAATCTACCAGGCTAACAAAAAAAATTCAAATCATCATAACGGTTAACACAGAAAAAGTATCTGACAAAATCCAACACCGATCTGTGATGAAGATTCTTGGAAAATTAAATAGAGCAGAATATCTTCAACTTGATAAAGAACACATAAAACAACCTATAACGAATATTATAACTAATGAGACACAGGGTGCTTTCCCCTTAACACCAGGAACAAGGAAAGGATGTCTTCTCCTACTACTTATGTTTAATGTAGCAATTAAAGTCTTACTACAATAAGATGTAAAACAGCAACACAAACATACACAAGAGGAAAAATTATTTTTTGTAGACAGTGCACTTGTCTACATGAAAAAGCCCTTGACTTTGCAAATAAACATCCGAAACTAATAAGTGAGTATATAAAAGCTGTAAGATACAAGGCTAAAGTAAAAAGTCAGTTGATTTCCTATGTATCAGTAATGAGAAATTGGAAGTTGAAATTCCCAAGCTTCATTTACACTAGCATGAAAAATGTAATTCATAGATCTAAATCTAAGAAAATATGTAGAGAATATGTATGCAGACATCCTAATGAAGCATATTAAAGAATAAGTAGAGATGATCATTAACTGGAAGACTCTACATTGTTAAATTATTAGTGCCTCCAAATGATATAAGGATTCAATGCAATTCCAATAAAAGTCCTAGAACCAGCTGATTCTCAGATTTGTAAAGTCAGAGTTTCTGAGAAGAGTCAACATAATGCAGAAGAACAAAGTTGGAGGGCTCACATTACTGATTTCAAAACTTACTATAAAGTGACAGTAATCAAGGCAGTGTGGTATTAATGAAAGAATAGACATATAAATCAATAGAACATAAAAGAGCTCAGAAACAGACTTACAATTGTACACACCAAAAAAATCTTGACAAAGATACAAAAGCAATTCATATTCAGAGTTGTTTTTCAACAAATGTATGTCTATGTCTATATGTGTTTTTATCTTTATATATTCTATATCTTGCTGATACTTTCTATTTTAATATTTGACTCAAGATTCTTTGCAATTTCCTATTGGAACATTTTTACTTACAATGCTGCCTTAAAGTCCTTGCTGGATAATTCCAACATCTCTGTTATTTTTTCATTGGTATCTCTTGATTTCATTTTCCCATATAAGTAGAAATATCTGTGGTTCTTCACATGTCAAGTGATTTTTTTTATTGTGTTCATTTTGAATATTACACTTATGAGACTTTGGTCATTTTTTTAGCCTTCTATAGGCTGTATTTCCAATGTCAGTTAAGTTTTCAAAGTCTTTGCAGTGTTATCATTTCTATCCTGCATATGTATAGCCCAGTGGTCAGTCTGAGGCCTAATATCAGAACTGTTTCTTAGCACACTTCTTAAAGTCTATGTTATGCTAATTAGGATCAGATTCCTGTTTGCATAGGTCAGGGGCTAACCCAGAAGTTAATGAACAAAAGTATTCCTTTCCCGATATATTTCTTCTCTATAATATCACTGGTACTCCCAGTCCACTGGGTTCCACTTTTTGGTCTTTTAGTCAGAAACTATCCTCTTCTGTGATTGTACTCCCTCCAGAGCCATGTGAGGAAGAGGGAAAAAAATCAACAGTTTTGCACCACCTTCTTAGAGATGCAGCTCTACCAAAGAGAAGGAGTTTTGGCTGCAGGACAACTTGAGTATGACGTGCAACAGGAGAGAGAGAAAAAGGAGAGGGGAAAAATCAAGAGATTTCTCCCACTTTCTCTGAACTTTAGGTGTTTCCTTTTCTGCTCCTCAAGCCAGAGCTAGGGGCTTTCTCTTTGATCTTTTTGTGTCTGAACCATAGTGCTCACTTCTGAGTTTTATAGTGCATTGCATTCAGGCCAATAACTATTGGAGGAAAAAAAATAATAAACTCTGTTTCATGGTACTTCAAATTCTAGTGTTCTTCTCTTTCCTGCCTGCAATTTTTACTTTTCAGTATTCTCAAATGCTGCTCAAGCAATTTGTGGAAGTTTGATAGCTGCTCTCAGTGAAAGGGAAATGTTGACATGAGTTTATCTTTATCAGAACTGGAAGACCACCCTTTTTTTAGTTTTTCAACATTTCAGAACAATTTTAAGCCATCATTAAACTTTGATATTTTGTTTTCTTACATTTTTTGAAACTTCGGAGGGGAATTTAGATGGATTTCATTTGGAATAGAATAATTTATGAGGATGATGTTTAACCTCATGGCATACTTGAAACTCTACACTAATCTGATGAACTCATGTGGAATCTTTTTTATGATAAATTCTGTCTCTTCAATTTCCTATTTCAACTTCTAAGACTGCCCTCTTTCAGAAAAGATTATCTCCATTCACATTCTGGAGGCTTCAAAACTGTGTGTTGAGAAGAGGAAATTCACAGGTTTTGATCCCAAAACAATTCTACTTTTCTTTTTAAAAGAATAAAATCAC